>NW_017729002.1:5105992-5139326 GCF_001723915.1 Gavialis gangeticus | reverse complement strand
GTGTGTGTGTGTGTGTGTGTGTGTGTGTGTGTGTGTGTGTGTGTGTGGACTGATCTGGTGGCTGGAAGAACCCAGGTCCATTGAAACTAAGTCCTACAAGATAGCTCGATTGGGGGTGAGGACTTGCAGAAGGGAAAGATACAGCTCCGTATAGAAATACAAGCAGCACATTAATAGAATTACAAAGACCCTAGAAATGTACCCCTAATAAATGAGCACACTCCAAAGTGATGGGCAAATCTAGTAACAGCACTGCAGGTCCACCTGGTATAAATGTGCTGGTTGGGTTTGGGGGGGCTGCCAGGGGGAGGGGGAGAAATTCATGTGTTCCTGTAGGTGGGTTGCCATGTCTTTTCAGTGGTGGTACAGGACAGGTTCAATAGCTCATAATGTAACAGATGCCAAACTAATTATTTGCTTCAATTATTTTTTTGCAGATAGCATGGGCAATGTTAGCCGTTGACCCTTTCTGAAGCGAGTACTTGTAAGTTTTGGGCAGTACAAGTGGTGCCCCACTGTTGTGGGGTCTGTTTCTGTGCCTGCCGGCATTCTGCATGGTGGGGGTTGCGGTAGGAGTGTACTTTCCTCCTCCTGGGGGAAAAGCAACCATTGCTTTTTTATCAGCTGCTGCAACCCACGGCTGCTGGGAACGGTGCCCCACCTGGACTACAGCACAGCAATGCAGAGATTTTCACAACAAGCAGCGATGGTCCCATGAAACCTCACTTAAGGTTTTGGCAGAGTTCTCAGTAGCCAGAGTGGAATGCACGGATGCCTGGTGGGGCAAACTCCGTGAGTCGCTGTGTAAGGAGGATGCCAGTAGCAATGCGTAGGGGGTGCAGATGCACCCCCTGAGAGTGCTGGTGCACTCCCTGTCAGACCATGCTCTCTGTTTAGGCAACGAGCAGGCGGGCAGGCAGGAGCACCAGTGCCCCCCTATGAGCGCCGGCCAGGGACCAGCTGTGCCACTTCTTGGTGACTGAGATCACCCACAGGGGAACCCCCCTGGTCAGTGCAATTGGCTGCTGAGGGACCCCCACAACTCAAGAGGCACCAGTCACCCATGGAGAATGTCATCCTCGAGGAAGTGCAAGACACCATGCAGAATTTGAAAGACATGGTTGACAAGTCCCATGTTGAATTACAGAGGTCACAGCACACTTTCAATGATACCTTTCAGAGCGTGCAGAAGTACCTAACTAAATGGGTATGACGCCTGAAGGGGAAAAGTCGGTCCACTCATCTTGCCTCTGTGCAAGATGAGCAGACAATTACAGCCAAGCCTGTTCCCCCAACTCAGTGGGATCACAGAAGGGCCGTATAACTGCCAGGAGGGCTCCACTGCATTTCAGGGAGATAGGGGCAGTTCAGGGTAATAGTGCGGTGAAGACAAAGAAGCACAAGTATCTACTTATAATACTGTTGTTGCAAACAATAAAACTTCATGGTTTCCTGACTTCCTGTTTCTGCCTCCATATCCACCCTTATACTGCTTGGTTGCGAATGTGGATTTTGTTCATTGTTTGGTTTCATTTCTCTGTTTGTTTTTCCTGCCACTTGCTCCATGGTGCGGGGGGGAGGGGTTGGCAATCTCTCTTGCACAGGTACCCAGCGGGGCTCCAGAGGTAAACAGGGGGGCTGCCTGGGTGGGTTGCAACCCACAGATGCTGGCCTGTACACAAGCATTTTGCAAAGGCTGGCGTGTCACCCCCCCAGCAGCCTGGCTTGCTTTTTTGCAAGCCACCAGCCACTTTGCAAAGTCACCCACAGGGGCTCATGCCTTCCCAGGCTCTTTGGTTCACCCTTCACAACCCTTCCTTGCATTTTCCCTAGATGGAAACTTTAAAAATGCTCTTTTTCAAGATTCTTTTTGTGCTCTTTTCCAGCCAGGTGCCAGGCACTGTCTCCTTCATTTTAGAATACCAAAGTGAGGCCACAGGTTGGGGTGGGGGGCAGGGTGGGGTTAAAGACCTGCTTTGCTTGCACACAAACACAGGGACTTAGCAAACTTTTCCACCTTCTTTTCATGCTCTTTTCCAACCTGTTGCCAGACTGTCTGGTTTTTTTCCACACCAAAATGAGGCTGCCAGTGGGGGAACGAGAGTTACCCTGGTCAAGCACTATAAATTGGGGGAGCAGAAGTTGAGGTGTGCGTTCACTGTATTGACAAGGGAGGTTTGAGGTGAGTGAGGGACAACAACACAGTGGGGGTGGAGAAGGACTCATCCCAGTCAGAAGACTTGCCCCTCAATTCAGGGTTCGAGAGGACTGCAGGCTGATCAAGTGGGATGCAGCTAAGCTTTGAGTGCTATTTGATACCTGCACCTCTCTGACATGCGACTTGAAAGAGGACATTGGCAATGTGCTACATGTCACCTTTGGTAAGTGACACCTGACACTTGTCTGTGCCTTGAGGGTGGCAGACTCATCCCTAGGGGGGCATGAATATAAGTGACCACCCCAGGCACAACACTTTGGGGGCCCTGCAGAGGTGGGTGGAGCAGACAGGGCAACTCCTCAGTGCCGTCGCCGGCCTTGCACCCAGACTCTTGCCAACTCCCCTCCCCCGCAGCACACAGGATTGGCTGTATGTGGGGGGAGGGGCTAATTTGCCCAAGGCCCTGCACCAGTGGTGTCCCATAAGTCTCCAGAGCCCAGGGGACACACCTGGGGTGCTGCTGTCCTCTCCCGTGGACACCCTGGACAAGACCCCTTCTGTGGTGGTTTTGACAGCAGGGGAGGGAGGCTAGCAGCGCGGAGTGGTGGCACCCCCTTCGCACCTGCCAATGGCTCCCCCTTTACATCCGTGCGTGCCGGCACCACCTGCTGTTGTCAGTACACCACTGCCCTGCACCCTGATAAGGTCATTTCTAGTTGCAGGGGGGATCCATTGTTTAGTTCAAATTTATTGTAAACGGGGCTGGTGGAATTTTATGGGCGTAAAGGTAGGTGCGCAAGGTACACAAGAGGCACCAATACAAAGTGCAATGCTCTTTCTGTCCTCCCTCCCTCTGGTTTTTAGATCGCCTTTCACTGCTAGCCACAGGCTGATTGATCCCCCACCAGGGGGAATGCCCTGCTGGACCTGGTCCTGGCCACAGGTGATGACCTGGTGAGGGGACTCCAGGTTCTTGACCACCTGCATGATAGTGAATTCACTGGAATTCACCATCCAGCACAGGGTGTCAAGGGCCTGCAGCAAGGCAGTAGCCCTTGACTTCAGGAGGGCCGACTTCAACGAGTTGAGGAGATTGGTAGGAGAGACACTGTGGTCCTGGAGAGTAGGGTAACTAGGTGTCCAAGATGAGTAGTCATTCTTTAAGGAGACAATCATCCAAGCCCAAGGGGTAACAGTCCCAACGTGAGTCAAAGGGCGCAAGAGTGCTCAAAAGCACCCTTGGCTTACCAAAGGCACCCTTGACTTACCAAAGGCACTCAGGAATGTCTGAAAGTCAAAAAGGAGGTGTACATCCAGTGGAAGGGGGGACTACCACCAAAGAGGATTATACCTCTATAGCACAAGTCTGTAGCGAGGCTGTTAGGAAGGCTAAGGTGGAGATGGAACTAGACCTAGCAACAAGCATCAAGGACAACAAAAAGTCTTTTTTTAAATACATAGGGAGTAAAAAGAAGGCACCAGGCAATGTGAGGCCCCTGCAGGATACACTTGGCAATCTGGTGGTTGCACCAGATGAAAAAGCAGACCTTTTTAACAAATTCTTTGCCTCCATTTTTCTGAGCAGGGACCAGGATATCTCCCCCACCGGGATTCAGGACAGACTTAGGAGTGACTCTGCCAGGCCTAGGGTCAGGGGGTACCGAGTTAGGGAACTTCTGGAGGGGCTGGATGTGTTCAAATCAGCATGTCCAGACACTCTCCACCCTAGGGTGCTGAGGGAATTGGCAGGGTTCATCATGGGGCCCTGGCATGGCTTTACAAGCACTTGCGGTGCTTTGGCCAAGTGCCAGAAGACTGGAAGAAGGCCAATGTGGTCCCCATTTTCAAAAAAGGGAGGAAGGAAGACCCAGGCAACTACAGGTCCGTTAGTCTTACTTCGGTCCTGGGGAAGCTCTTTGAGCAAATTATCCAGGAGCACAGCTGTGAGGGACCAACAGGGGGGAGGATGCTCAAGGGCAACCAGCTTGGGTTCATTAAGGGCAGATCCTGTCAGATCACCCTGATAGCCTTCTACAATCAGGTCACAAAATCATCAGACGCAGGTGTTGTGGTGGATGTAGTTTTTCTGGATTTCAGGAAGGCCTTTGACAGTGTCTCCCACCCCATACTCATTAAAAAGCTAGGCAACCGTGGCATTGATGCCTACACAGTCAGATGGGTCACAAATTGGCTAGGGGGCCGCAACCAAAGAGTGCTGGTGGATGAGTCATATTCAACCTGGAGGGAGGTGAGCAGTGGAGTCCCCCATAGCTTGGTCTTTGAGCCCATACTGTTCAATTTCTTTATTAGGAACTTGGATGAGGGAGTGAAAAGCACCTTGTTCTAATTCACTGATGAAACCAAGATTTGGGGCAAGGTGGGCACACAAGAAGGGAGGGACAGGATACAACTGGACCTGGACAGGTTACAGGGGTGGGCAAATGTGAATAGAATGGGATTCAATACTAACAAGTGCAGGGCACTGCACTTGGGCAGAAAGAACCAGCAGCATACCTATAGGCTGGGGAAATCCCTTCTTGAAAGCACAGTGGCAGAAATAGATCTTGGAGTCATTATCGATTTTTAAAATGAACAATGTGAGGATGCGGTCAGCAAGGCTAACTGTACCTTGTCATGTATCCACAGACGCATCACAAGCAGGTCCACGGAAGTGATCCTCCACCTCTATGCAACACTGGTCAGGCCACAGTTGGAGTAATGTGTCCAGTTCTGGGTGCTGCAATTCAGGAGGGATGAGGCCAGCATCGAGAGGATCCAGAGGAGGGCCACTTGCATGGTCAGGGGCAGCAGGGCAAACCCTAGGAGGAGAGGCTATGGGACCTGAATCTGTTCAGCCTTCACAAGAGAAGGCTGAGAGGGGATCTAGTGGCTGTCTATAAACTTACCGGGGGGACCACAGGGGAATGGGTGAGACCCTGTTCCCCTGAGCGCCTCCCGGTGTAACAAGGATTAACAGCCACAAGTTGATTGAGAGTAGGTTCAGGAGGCACTACTTCACAGTTGGGGTGGCCAGGATCTGGAACCAACTTCCAAGGGAAGTGGTGCTGGCTTCTACCTTAGGGGTCTTTAAAAGGCGGCTTGATAACTACCTAGCTGGGGTCATATGAACTTAAACCTACTAGGGGTCATATGAGCCCAGTATTCATTCTTGCCCAGGGCAGGGGATCAGACTCGATGATCTGCTCAGGTCCCCTATGACCTTACATCTATGAATCTATGATCCCTGTTGGTGTGACAAGTGGCAGAAAGAGAAAGGAAGAAAGAGAAAATGAAGAGGATGGCAACACTTCCTTCAGGATTTTCTCAACAACTGAACTATTATGCATTATAATTATAGCTGACTTTCATCCTGCCTGATATAGACTTATAATATAATAACAGGTAATACTAATAATAGGAGGCAACTATTAATTCCAATAGTAATATATAAGAGTTTATAGTACTAGTAATGCTGATTTGTTAATGGTGAATAATGATTGTTACAGTTCAGTTCCTAATCACAGCATTTCAAAGCAGGTAGATCTGCCTTATCACCCTGTATACATCAAACACATGCTGGGCCTCCACCATATATAGCTAATGTATGATATAGACTTATGTTATATAGACTTATAATTACAGTTCGATTCCTTATGATGAAAAAACAGATACTAAACATAAGGCAGGTGATTATGTGCCCTCTCTTCCTCTTTCCCTGGGGCGGTGAGAGGTGAAGGAAATGCCCACCTCCTGGTTCAAGCTCTTCCCTAGGTCCCTCTATTCCAAGGGCAGGCAATTATTTCAGGCAGAGGACCATTTACCAAGTTTTGGCAAGCTGTCAAGGGCCGCATGGGTAGCCCCACCCTTGATAGGTTCCCCACCCCAATCGCCATCTTGTGACCAGAAGTCCTGCCCCTTGATCTTGTCACCAGAAGTCCCTCCCCTTGCCCCCAGAAGTACTCCTTTCAGCAAAGGGTTTTGCCATCTTAGAACCAGAAAAATACCAAATTATATTCTAAAAAATGATCATCTACTACATTCATTAATTTGATTTCAAAAAATATTTTGTCCTGATTTACATGTGTTTGTGTAGTGTATGCAGAGGCTACTGCACAACAGTTTAAAATGAAGTCTTATTCTTGTATATTGTGGAGGGTGGGTATAGGTTTGTGGGGGCTGTGGGTGTATGGGTATGTAGGGTGTGGGTAGGGATGGGGGGAGGATGGCTGGGGTTTGTGTATGGCAGTGCAAGGGGAGGCATAGGTGCATGTGCATGGAGGGGTGTGTGTGTGGGACTCACCCTATGAGCGTACACACATACACACTCTGCCCCTGTGCCTGCATGTGGACATGCACACACACACTGCCCTTGTGCCTGCATGCACATGCGCACACACACATACTCTGCCCCATGCCTGCAGACAAACATGTACTCTGCCCCTGTGCCTGCCAACATACACGCACACCCTTACCAATGTGGTTATATGCTTCACGGTCTGGGGATGCAGCCAGGAGCCACAGCCACATGGTGCTGGAGCAGGGTGGGGGCAGGAAAGCAGGGAACTGGCTGGGGGTGGGCAGGGCTGGGCTGCTCAAGCCTGTAAGCCTGCTGAGGGCTCCCTCTGGGTCCTACTGCCCCTGGCTCCAGCCAGCTTTGACAGGGAGCCAGGGCAAATAAATATTAATTTACTAAATTTTTAGGGGCTCCATGGGCCAGATAGAATGGCCTGGAGGGCCATATTTTGCCCGCCCCTGCTTTATTCTCATTGAGAAGAGACCTATACCCTTTTGCTTTATGCATGACTCTTACTGAACTGGTATTAATTACTTCCTCCTCCTGGTTGCTGGCCACAAGTACTGCTGAGTCTTCTCTTCTGTGTACTACTTGAATTGTGGAGGCTTTCTTCACAGGCTTTGGCCCAAGCATCAGCTTGAGTATGGTAAGAGTTGCACAAGTTCTGTAGATCCATTTCGTATTATTCTAGCCTCCTGGTTGCTGGCCCTGTTTGCTAATCAGCGTAGTATGGAATTGTAATTAGAGGATGGCTGCTGACCACAAATGCGGAGGCTTTCTTGGTTGCTGGTCAAGACCTCCAGCAAATTCCTTCCCAGGGGCCAGGTAGTAGGTCCAGGCCTGTGTGCTCTTTACCCAACTTGCCCAACCTCTTCACCTCTCCATTGCACCCTTGTACCTGTCTGAAACCAGTTGACTATCTTCAGTGCATCCCATATATATAAGGAAAAGTGTGGGCAAAATTAAATAACAGAAGGCTTCTATCTATTACCCATCCCTGAAATAATGTGGGGAAAACAATATAGAGATGGAAAAAGGGTAAGGTAAAGGACGTCTGTCCTAAAATGGTAACTGTTTGGTAACCATCTAATCCATATTGAATACATACAATGTGTAATAAGAAGTATGATGTATAACAAGAAGTATTCAATTAGAAGATATTGCTGATTTTTAGAGGCTCACTCTGAAAATGTTTGAGATTCCTAACCAAATTAAAGCAATTATTTGAGAAATTAGATTCCTAATAATACTGGATATGATGACTACAGTTTATTAATGAATAAGTACCTGTTACACCAGTTCATGTGCATGTAATTGGGAAAGTCCACATGAACAAACGTTGCTTACAAAATAAATTAGAATGGCGGCTGATTAGCCAAAAGCAAAACTTTGTACAAATGATACTTTAAAGCCATGCCAGTTGAAGAATGGTGTTTGTTCTGTCTCATCATGCTGAGTTAGAGCCAAAGACCGTGCTGCTGATACAGCAGTTCATACACCCAGAAATTGTTCCTTTTTCTGCAAAAAGTGAAGACCTGATTGGCATTAAGGTTAGATTTTGGTAATACAGAGGTTTTTTTTTAGAACCTCTATGGTAATTGCTAATTGACCCATTTTAGTTTTTATTTGTAATAGTGATAAACCCAGAATGTTTAGAATATCGTGTATTTTATGCAATGCTTGAGAGAAGACACTGCTGAATTGTTATTTTCTATTGTCATTTTACTGAATAATTTCTTTGAACTTTGTGTGTTATATGGCAACACGTAGATTCTGTAAGCAGAAGGGCTCAATTTCCCTTCCATATCTCCATAGTTACATGCCCTTCTGGTTTTTGTCTGGAGTCTGAGACATGGTCAAAGAAGAAACTGCAAGATCTAGTATACTCATCCAAATAAAGAGTCCTTAGGCTGTTGTTCATGAGTGTGTGTTGAGAAGCTGGAGAAGATTTAGTTCTGGACTGCAGGAAGTTCAATATTTCTGAGGTCAGTGTATACCTAAATGCCTTAATTCAGGGCAAAAGGTGGATGGTGCTTATGAAATTTAAGAGTTCATTTTATCCACTACATTCACTGTGTGGCCTAAGGCCTTATTTAATGAACTCACACTGGCCAAACACTGCACTGAATACAACATTACTTTTTCATGGACATTTCTATGGGATACTCACAAAACAATCACTCTGCTTCAAGCAATAATGAATTTATGTGTTTTAATTACTTTAATACAATGGTAAGTTGAGGTGGTATTATGCCATGATAGGAAGCTGTAGCACCATAAGACCAAAATCTCAAGTTTCCATTAGGTTTGAGTGCTCAACTTGAGACCTCTGGGACCTGATTTTTTTAGACTACTTAGCATTATATAGAACTTCATATATCCAATACACAGCATCAATCAACTATAGTTGTAGCTGTGAACATCTAATATAGATGCATTGTATCCCAGCAGTCTCAAGAGGAGCACGCAGTGACCGCCTTGAATGCTTTTTGGTTTCTATAACCCCACTAGCATCACATGGGAACCTGGTGACAAGGAAAGCAGCCAGTTTTCCCATGTGACAATCAACTGCTTTCACTAAAATAGATCTTCCTTTCTCTTCCCCTGGCTCACACTGTACTTACTACTTCTGCTACAGATGAAGCAAGGGTCCTCCAGACAGCAACTCACGTCATCGCATAACTTGGATCCCTCTCCAGAGCAGGTTAGTCCCCTGCATTGACTCATGTGATGGTCCTATTTCAACATTTTTTTCTATAAGCCCCTCTGCTCCTTGGATTATCTCTAGGGTAACCATATTTCCCTGGTCTCAGAGAAATGCGGCCAGTGACAGTGTGTGCGGAGCACCAGAAAACAGGAGTGGGAGTGGGGTGGAGGTGCAAAATGCCAAAAACCAGGGTGAAGCAGTCCCATTTGAAATACCTTTACTGGACATCCTAATCAAAATGGGACAAAAGCCTTTATTTTATCAAACCAACAAGGTATCCAGGATAAGTGTTTAAAACAGAGCTGTCCCAGAAGAGACAAGGTGCATGGTCACCCTAAGTATCACTCCTCCTCTGCCCTCTTCAGTACTTCAATATTCCAACTGCTTCCTGCTCTAGGGTGCTTTGGGTCAGCAGCAGGAGCACTGAGAGAGTCTTGCTCCTCCCAGTTCTTACGCTTAGCATTGCAGCAGTCTCCAGTTGCCAAGAGAAGCATTTTAGAAAGAACTGCTCAGCTTCTGCAGCCACAGAATGGATTTATAAATTCATAATGATGAATTTATTTTAATTCAATGGATGGAAAGCATGCTCAGGAGAGATGGAACCAGAAAATTTAGCTGGCACCAAACTCCAGCAAGCTTCTATTGGACATAGGCAAGCTATGGTTTTAGGGGCTTATAATATGGGGGATATAGGAATCGCTGAAAGCATGTACCTAGTACCAGGACCCACCCCATTCCAAGTTTCTAGTTCCTGCCTCATGGTATTGCAGCACCAGAATATCTCAACAATATTTTATATGTGTATTAACAAGATCCAGACAATGTATTTTTCCTGAGTGTTCTCAAAAATCTTTAAAAGTCAGGTCCACTATGAACATAGATATGCATGCACTCACGGTTAGAAGAAAAATCAGAACTAGAAGTAGTAAAATCATCTCAATGAGGATGCCATGGTGCATTGCTAGGCATGAACAATATTAACACTGTTAGGCATGCAAACAAGATTCACAAGATAAACCCAGAGATTTCAAATAGGAATTCATAATATTAAAAGCATTCAGATCTGTTTGATCTTTCTGAATTCTTTGCAACAGATGAATTGCTTTATTATTTTTCTGTAATCAAAAATGCGAGTGAAAACTAAGAGCTACAAAAAACTAGAACTCTTGGTTCCAAAATGATACCTTCTATTAGACCAACTGGGAAATTGCAGGAAAGTTGTCCTTTTCTGCAAGCTTTCAGGATCAAAGTCCCTTCATCAGGCTCTGGGGAAAGTGTAGATGGTACAAGAGGTTAAAATTCGCCATAGGTAGGAAATAAACTTCATTTTTGCACAGAGGGAGCTGAAGATGGAAGGCTGTCCTTCTGGGTCCATGAGAGAGTGAAGTTTATTTCCTACCTATGGGGACTTTTTACCATCTGGTACCACCTATACTTTTCCCAGAGCCTGAAGAAGGGACTTTGATCCTGAAAGCCTGCAGAAAAGGACAATTTTTGTGCAATTTCCAAGTTGGTCTAATAGAAGGTATCATTCTGGAACCAAAAGTTCTAGTTTTTTGTATGTCTTTTTGTCTCAGACCAACACAGCTACCAAATACGCCCATAAAACTAAGAGCTGGCATTTTCCGAGGACTTTTTCAATTCTGACAAGGGTCAAGTCTAACAAGGGTCAAGTTTAACAAGGGACAAAACTGACTCAAGTCTAAAAAGGTTGAAAACCACTGATCCAACCTATAATATAAAAGAAACCACAAATCCCTGAGATTTTTCAGTGGGATAGCATTGTAAGCGGCTTGCTGGATGGGTCTTCCGTGGCTATTGAAATGGTGACTGCCTGCCACATGTTTGCTAGGGTCTGTCAAGCTAATGCTCTTGCAATAATAGTTTTGAAAAAGCACACTCTTTCTTGGGCCAGACTTATCATCTTTTCCTAGATTGCTGTCTTCTGTTAGAAAATGTGAAAATAACTTTCTAAAACCATGGATGGATGAACAAACTATATCTAATAAAAAAAAGGTAGCAGACCTTACTAAGTTTTTGCTGCTCCATGGTAACTGTTTTGTGTATCTGCTCCTTCCCCAAGGTAAATGGAAACTAATTTGTGCTAATAACCCTGCTTCTTTCATGGCCCAGACTCGTAGTAGTTTACACTTCTCCTAGGATAGGAGCAGACCTATGAAACAGTTACAACCCTTCTTCACTCAGTGTAATTTGTTCATCTCTCCCTAACCTGAGTTAAAAGTAGAAGATGTTGGGAGGTCGTATAACACAACAGGAACCCTGATGTAGGAGTCTGATGTGCCTAAAATCTGTGGTGTCTAGTATTGTACTTGTGAGTATGGGATGGTATTCTGTGTCACGGGTATTATCATCAATGACTAAACACCCTGACCATTCCCACTAATCAGTGAAAGAGAAGTTGAACTGGCAATTGTGATGTCATTGTTCAAAGCTTCAGTATCTTCTTTTTTAATGTAGCAGTCAGACTACAGGTCTGGTCCTGCAAGCAGCCATGCTGTGCTTCACTTCAACCAAATTATTTAAGTGAACAATCCTTTATAAGATTTGGGTCATGGTTTGGAAGCTATTTTGATTTCTTTACGATGATATAATTTACCTTTAATAGTTCCATTTTTGACCACATATCCAGTTTCTGCTAAGGTATTTGTGTCAATTATTTAAAAAATCCTTTTTACAAATGGCTGTTAATGAATATGTTAAAATAACTAGGAATAAGGTCCCTTCCAGCCCCTAACAACCATGAAACTATTAAATTAATTGATTTTATGGAGAATTCAGATTATCACCCGTCCACATAAAGGGGTGTGTAGATGGGTGATGATCTGAATTCTCCATAAAATCTCCTTAAAATTCTTCTTGCATCTAGGTCACCTGATGTATCAGTAGACTTCACCATCACTGGGTACACAAAGAGTTTACATAAACATTCAATCTTCCTATTTTTTAAACTACTTGAGTTTTAGGGGAGCTTTCTTCTGGTCCATTGCCTCAACTTTTTATAGCCATGCCTGAGTTAATCTTCAGGGTGTTCATTTTCTGTTTCTATTTTTGTTTTGCACTTCAGCTCAGAAACCCAGGTACATGAACAACGCGTGCCCCCAGCAACCAGCGGTGGTGGGAGCACAGTGGCAGAAGCGTGGCAGCAGTAAGCAGGAGCTCCCGCAGACACTGTCAGTGCTGTCAGCGGTGGGGAACGGGGTGGTGAGTGTCGACAAGGTATCTAGTTTTCATTTTCTGCCTCTTTTTAAATGAATTTTAAAATCATAAAAAAGTAGAGCCGGAAAGGACCTCAACACATCCTCTAATCCATCTAGATCAGGGTGGGCAAAATACAGGGTGGGCCAGATCCAGCTTGCCAATTCATTGTTCCTGGCCCATGGCTGCCGCACATGGGACTCTGTCCCACCCACTCCTGCCTGGGGCAGCCTGCACCCTCCTGAATCTGCCCAATGCCCACCGCTGGCACTGCCCTGGCTCTAGCTCAAGTTCCAGCCCCAGCCCCAACCAGCGTGCACAGCTTCTCAAAAGGGTTGCCTTCCATCCACTAAGCTGCCCACAAATGGCTGGTCATCCTGCTGAGCGACTGAATGGGTGGAAGGTGGTTGGGGACTGAAGCTGAAGCCTCACATGCTTGAGGCACAAGCTGCCTGATGGCAGTTTATCCCCCACCCCTTCTCCCCACCTGGCTGGGCATGTGGTACTCTGTGCTTGCCCAGAGCAGTGCGGCAAGGGCAGCAGGAGAAGGAAGACGAAGAGCCATTGGAGGTGGGGGGCGTCAAGTGGAACTCGGGAAGCTGCAGCTGTATCAGAAACAGCCCCACTGGGAAGCTTTGCATGCTGGCTGGAGCTGGGGCCAGGATGGTGCCATCAGCAGGTGTGGGCTGGGTGCAGACAGGAACGTGTCTCAGGCTGCCTTGGGCAGGAGCGGGCAGGGCTTAGCCCCATACAGAGTGCTGCAGGCCGGATGAGGGGAGCAGACCACAACTGCACCACACCACCTAGGCAAGCTCTGCTGTATACTCCCCCTACCCTCCCCCTTCCCCCACCTCTGGTCAGTTCCCAGGACCTAGCACATGGGCACCCCCTCACACACCCTCCACCTTGCTACACAGGCCCTAAATCCACCTCCCATACCCCCCAACACACATACCCCCAACACACACACACACACGCACAATATACAAGAGTAAGACTTTGTTTTGAGCTGTTATGCAATCTATTAAGCTCTATGTACACTACTCAAAAAAACATAAATCAGGACAAAAATAGTTTTTTGAACAAAATTATGTTACATGTTTGATTTTTAATATATGATTTGTTTTTTATCTATAGCTTGTTAAAAGTATATCTTCTAAAAGATGTTATGGGTGCAGCCCTTGACAGCTCACCAAAACTCATTAAGTGGGCCTCCAGCTGAAATAATTGTCCACCCCTGATCTAGGCAGGATCACCCCTATCAAAACCATCCTAGATGGTTTGTTTAATCTGTTCTTAAATCTAAGGGAACAACCACTACATACAACCACCAAGCATGACGCCTGAAAAATCAAAAACACTCTTTAACTTGTCACAGGTAAAGCAGGGGAAGAAGGGCCCTGTAAACATCCAGCCACTGCAAGGACAGGAAGTATTTTGTTAAAGTGCTGTCAAGAGGAAGAGGAACATGACTCACACTACTAAGAAAGGCAAAAGCCTCCCACAGTCCATGCCAATCTGACCATTCCTTCTTGGGGTAAAATTCCTTCTTGATCCTAATATGGCAACCTGTCTGACCCTGCAGAGAGGACAAAACCCTCCAGCCAGAAACCTCTGGGTTTTGAAAGTCCCAGTGGGAGAATCAGCATGTTCCATTACTCCATACTCCATTCCCTTGGCTGTAGGAAGCTTTCATTTCTCTGACTTCCATTTAATCTTTTCTGTACTGTTCATGGATCATTAAAGATCTCATTTCTATTTTTCTAAATGGTTACGTTTACCAGACTCTAGCACTCGTACCCGAGTATACTTCCCAATTATCCAAATTAAGTGGACATTATTATGCTAAGCTTAAGTTAGTATTATCAAGTGGACAGGGTACTGGATGGAGACTCAGGATAGTCTGGGTTCTAAGCCCGTTGTGACACTGTGTTGTGGGTGACCTAGGCAATTTGCTTCATGTAACCGTGTTTCAACTTCTTTGTTTGTAAAGTGAGGATAAATGATCATTTTCCACTTCTGTAAAATACTTTGAGATCTATTTGTAAAAGTACTGTACTGTCATCCCTGTTGTATAGAACAGAAGGAATACTTTGTCTTGCTTACTACACTCTTGCTTATACACCCCAGTACTGATTGCTTTTTTCATGACAGCTTGAAATTGTTGGCTCATGTTCAGCATGTGATCAACTGCACCGTACCTAGACTCCTAGCAGGCCTGGGTGAACTTTTAGGATCAGCCCCCCTCCCTCCCATCCTCTACCTACCCCCCATCCTTCACCAGACATAATGATAATAATAATAATTTTTAATTTACCATTTTCAGGGCCCCTTTCTGTCCGGGCCCCGGGTAGCTGCCCGGTTCGCCCATGCCTGTGTCCAGCCCTGGTGATCAACTGTTAACACCAGGTCTTTTTCTGCAAAAATGCTGCCTAGCCAGCTCTTCCCTGTGTTGTGTCTGTGCAACTGAGCATCTTTATCTTAAGTGTAGTACTTTGCACTTGTCCTGGCTGAATTTCACTGTATTAATTCCAGAACCCTTTTCCAATTAGTGATGAGCATCTGGAATTATAATACTGTTTTCCAAAACACTTGTAACTTTTCCCAGCTTGGCATCATCAACAAACTTACTAAGTGTACTATCCAGGGGTAAATCCAGGATTTGGCAGAGAGGTGAAGGAGCAGCAACCAACACTGCAGGGATGGCTGCACCCCTACTCCCAGCCTCCTTCTTCCCACTCAACGGTACATACAGACTAGGTCATGGGTGCCTATGGGCCTCGTAGTCAAAAAAGGAGTGAAAGCAAAGAGCTGGCATTTTCTTAGGAATGCCTTGAGGCTAACAAGGGATGTCTTGAGTCAAAAAGGCTGAGAACCACTGCTTTACAATCAAGTCATTCATGTTGGGAGGTCAAAATTTGCTTCTGATAAATATTCTCTAAAATGTTTTATTTCCACAAACATTCCTGAGAGTAAATTAATCTGCTGCTCGTGGAAAACAAACATAAAGGGGAGTGAACAGAAGCTAATTTTTAAGCTATTATTCATTAAGTTATATCATGATAGCCATTTATCGTAATATATAGCATGGTAAAAACAGTACACACTCCTAAAAAAACAATAGGAAACTGGGTTTTCAAGTTTCTCCAAATCTAAAATGAAAAGAGCAACAAGTATGTTTCCTTTCTTTAAGTGACTTGAACTACAGTTAACCTAAAATACAGCACATATCTGAAATTTTGCTGAGCCTCAAATAGTATAAATGTGTAAGCATCCATCTACTTTGTGTCTAGTATATATTTCAGGTGGTTTCCAAGCATGTTTCTGATTTTGCTGTCAATTGACCAAATAGTTTGTGCAGCTTTCATTACTTCTGCTTAGACTTCATGCTTGCATAATTCTGAAACTAGACATTGAGCTGAGTTTTGCACATTTCTCTGTTATTCAGAGTTTGGTCTTTTACTACATTTCCCATTCTGGCCTAGGGATTTCAGTATGACTGCAATCCAAAACTTCTGTTACACGTTCAAAGTAACTATCCTTACACTATTTATATGCATGTCCCATTCATAGGTCATGGGACATGCATTCCTTTTTCTGATTTTTTTTTTCTAATAAGCATTTCTTAAAGTACTTAATTTAATTAGTTTCCTTTAGAGTAGTTGTTGGGTAAATGACAAGTTTATTCTGATTTTAATTAGCTAATTGGTCCTGTTGCTCTGCAGTGCTTAGTAAACTGTCCAAAGCATCATGTGAGTGTGGCTGCACTGTTTCTGGTTTGAGAAGTGAAGCATGCTGGAATATGGTAAGTTTTCCATGTGGCCATGGCCTGTTTTAACAGAAAAGATATTTTTGGGGATTCACTGGCACAGAATATTTGGTAGTAAATGACTTTCATGGCTTGTTTCTGGTTTATGTACAGAAAAGGTGCATAGTAAAGCCTATGCGTTGGGGAAGGGAGTTGATGGAGAAGATCCTGCACCAACTTTTTGATGTCTCAGTAGAGGAATAAAAAAAATGACTAAAGCCACAGAACTCAACACCCCACTTAATACGTCACATTCTTGTGATTCTCACATGTTCCATAGTTTCATAGTTGGTAGGGTCGGAAGGGACCTGAGCAGATCATCAACTCCGACCCCCTGCCATGGCAGGAAAGAGTACTGGGGTCAAACGACCCCAGCAAGTTGTTCATCTAGCCTCCTTTAGAAGACCCCCAGGGTCATTTAAGCGCCAGCACCACTGCGCTTGGAAGTTGGTTCCAGATCCTAGCCGCCCTGACAGTGAAGTAGCGCCTCCTGATGTCTAGCCTGAATCTACCCTCTGCCAGCTTGTGACCATTATTCCTAGTCACTCCTGGGAATGCTCGGGGGAACAGGAACTCCCCCAATGCCTGCTGGTCCCCTCTGACTAGTTTGTAACAGGCCACTAGCTCCCCCCTCGGCCTTCTCTTGTGGAGGCTGAACAGGTTCAGGTCCCGTAGCCTCTCCTCGTAGGGCCTGCTCTGCTGCCCCCTGATCATGCAAGTGGCCCTCCTCTGGACCCTCTCCATGCTGTCCACATCCCTCTTGAAGTGCGGCGCCCAGAACTGGATGCAGTACTCCAGCTGCAGCCTGACCAGTGTCACATAGAGGTCTCTTTCCTGCCATGGCAGGGGGTCGGACTTAATGATCTGCTCAGGTCCCTTCCGACCCTACCAACTATGAAACTATGAAAGTTAGCCAGTTCTCTAGCCATTTTGGATTGCTTCTGAGTATGCACAGGTGGCCAAACTTAGTTGCACAAGGTAGCATCTGACATAAAATCTGCATAAGTGTCCCTTCTACGTCTGCAAGGCAGAGTAGAATTTGGCTGGTACTTAGGGGCGTTTATAGACATACTCCGGGGCGGGGGAAGGGCAGAAGGGGGGGGAGCACTTTAATTAGAGTGGCTCCAAGAGCTACTCTAATTAAAGCACCCAGAACATCACGTGTATCAGCATTCCCATGCTGAAAAATGGCAGCAGAGGCATTTCAATGAAAACTCATTGAACCAGCTTTATTTGAAAGCAGCCCCGGTGCCATGTTTTAGCACAGAGACGCTGATATACGTGATGCTGGAGTCTGCTGGAGTGCGATAATTACCACGCTCCACCAGCCTTGATTAATAGAGTTTGTTTTGACATGTAATTACGTGTCAGGGCAGCCTCTCTGCATGTGTATAGGCATCCAGTATGTCTAAGAGCAACTTAGACGCATAGCATATGAAACAGAATTTGCCCTTTGATTTGAAGAGTCAGGTCTTGAGGACCCAAGCAATCCCTTCCTGTCTCTTGTTTTTATGTCTCTACTAGAAACCTGTTGAATCCTGAGTACCACCAAGTATCCTGAGACTTGTCCTGGACCTTCAACACTTGATAGTCCTTTCCTATACCAGTGCTTCCTCATACATTCAAGATCTTGGCTGTGTGACAGTAGGGCAGATCCTGAGAAGTATGCTGCTGCAAGCCTTGATATTCAGTAGATTCTTGATATGGCAGGGAGCAGTGCTCCCTCAGTGTCTTCCATTGCTGCTGCTCACATTTAAGGTGCCTTCCCTCTTTCAGGTGATGGCCCTCACCTACATGTGCACTGGTAGGTTCCTATCTACCTGCTGCTACTCTCTCAATCGGGGGCGGGGGGTGTCCTGATTCCTTCATTGCAAGCCACTGGGGCTATTCCTAACCCTATTCCTAACCTACTTCTAATTCCTTTTTTACTCCCCTATCCTGTGAATGCTGACAATGAAAAGAGCCTACCATGGTCATTCCTGCTGCAGTGAAACCCAGTTCAGGGTGAAAAGCTTGGGTAAAAGTGCAGAGCTTTCCAGGGTCCCAGGAGTTTTCCCCATATGTCCCATTAGGAGGAAAAGAACCCCAAACCCTTACAGTTAGCTTCTATTATCTGTAGTAAAAATCTTGAAAGCTAAACCAATCTTTGCAGACCAGGTTCTTGCTGTTCCTGCCTATCTTATGAATGAGATGGAGCACAACATTTAACTGCCTAAATCCCGTCAAATTTCACTGGGATGTTGGCACAAGACTCCCTTAAACATCTCTGTCTAACAAACAGAGAAGGAAAAATAACCCTCTCCTGAAATGCCTTTAAAACTTAAATGTCATCAGGTTGCTGCACTGCCCCAACATTTGATCAGACAAGGTTATTTGGGTGAATCTGGTATCTTTTATTAGACCAACTTAAATAGCTGGAAACATTTTTCTTGGCAACATATGATCTGTTTTTATGATTTGGTAGAAAAAGAACCAAATTCTTCTTTTTGATGCACGAAGGGCACCTCCTTGCTTTCACATACTGGTTGCAGGCACAGTTATCCAAGAGAAGGATTGGACCCTGACCCTTTTAGAATGACAGCTATTTAGGTTAGAGGTGTCTGTCATTGGTTTCATGGCATCTATAGAACTGAACTATAAAGCTGCTATTCATCCATGCTGCGGCTCCGGGAGGAAAGCTGCTTACATAGACAAAGCCAGGAAGAATGAAAGATTAAAGAATGACTTAGAACAGAGCTGTCCAGCTTCTAAGTGGCCAGGGGCCACATGTCTTGCAGGCTGCATGCTGCAGTGGGTGCCCTCCCCCAACCCCTGCTGCACCAAGTGCACAGGTGTCCTCCCCTGCCTCGCTGTCCTGCACAGGCACATGGGTGTGATAAGCAGTGATTCCAGCTGAGATGCATCAATCTTCTGGCAGCCAGTCATTGCCTGCTGTGTTGGCAGGAAGCTGACCACACCCCAGAAAAACCTTTAAACCAGCAGAGCAGGCAATAGGTAGGTATCTATACAAGTGTGCTTGCAAGGTTTTAAACTGCTCTGATTTCAGCCTGTCCCCAGCTCTTGTTCCCTGTTCCTTTGTTCTGGGTATCTGCATCTAGCATCTGACTGTAACTTTCAGTTCCTGTATGCTGGGCGATTCCTGACTGCGGCTCGGTTTGCAGCTTTCTGACTCTGGCTTCCAGACCCCAGCTTCATTTGCAGGTTCCTGATTCTGGTTCTTAGACCTTGGCCTATCTCTGACCACTATTCTTTCTGCTGACTGTGAGTGTGGTATCTGGAATCAGACTTTGACCCTGTCCTGATTCAAGCTTCATCCTGAGCATAAGTACTCCTTGTCCTGATTCTTGGCTCTGGTTCCAGATCCCGGCCTAACCAGTAGACATGGCTGCCCACGTTCTGGTGCGGACTCTGAGGTCCATCCTGAATGGAGTCGCTTGTCAGTGGGTACAGCCTGGAGCAGAATTCATATCAGACTTCCTTGACTACAAGTCAATTATGACATTTCTTTTTCAGCCACTTGACTTCTTATTTTGCCCATGTAAACTCGCTGTAAGGTCTTGGTTTACAAACCCTGACAGAGGTTTAAATTCGTTGGGTTATTTCATGACTGTTATACGGTGTTAAAAGTAATATAATGGGAGGGCTTGAACAATGGTAATGTGACTGGCTGAGTCCCTAAGGCAGGAGTGTCCAACCTCTTTGAATGTGGAGCCGGATCATGAACTTTTTATCACCCAGTGGGTCGGGGAGCCATATTCAAAGACCTCACAGGAAGCGGTATCACATCACCCCCCCAAAACAAAAGTACAGTGTTTACTTTTGTTTCCCGTCGCAGCACCTCGGGCCTCAGAAAACAGCTTGGAGGCCCGCACGCTTTATGTTGGACAAGCCTGCCCTAAGGCATAAAGGGCACCTACACACGAGCAGCCGGTGAGAGCAGACTTGATATATTGCATCTGCTGGAGCATGACAGTTACCGCACTCCAGCAGACTCCAGGGTCTCGTGTATCAGCGTCCCCACACTTAAAAATGGCAGCGGAGGCGCTTTAACTAAAGCTCATTGAACTAAAGTTAATGCGGTCCCACTGCCGTTTTTAAGCACAAGGACGCTGACACGTGAGACACTCTGGGCGCTCAACTGAAAGCGCCCCTTGGAGCCATGATAATTAAAGCTCCACCCCCACTCCCAGAGCATGCGTTTAAATGCCCGAATAGACTAATTAGCCTTTTAACTGCTCTTTCCTTTCCACTGGCCTGTTAAGATACTGTCTCTCTCAATGTTTTGAGAAATTTTGTGAAAAAGTCTGTGGGATACAGAAAGAGTGGTTTAGACCTTCGTTTTGCCGATCACCCACTAGGTAATGCTAAACACAGCGCAAGCAGTTAAGGTACACTGAAAGGTTTTGCTGTGACCTGTCTGTGAAAGCGTAGCTGGACTTCTGAGAGAAGGAAGCAGGGAGAAGAGCAGAGGCTCTCAAACCATGGTCCGTGGACCACCACTGCCCCGCAAGCTCCAGTCAGGTGGCCCACAGCAAGGTTGTGGGACAATTGAGACTATCTGTACTTGTAAGGCAAGACTACTGATATTAAAATACGAGTTGTGTCCTTTCATTTGTAGAGCAAAAAAAAGATTATTAAGTGGTCTTCTGACACCCTCAGCAATGTTCAAGTGGTCCACAAGAAACAAGGTTTGAAAACCACTGGTCTAGAGAGCTTTACAGTTTAGACTTAGGAAATCCAAAAGTGTATCACCAGCAACAGACTCATTTGGTTATTAAACACTTTCCCCCTGAATTGCCTATTTACTGATATGTTGTAATACTCTCTTTCCTCACAAAGAGTTTTAAATTGAGGCTTCCTCAACAATAAACCATAGCAAAACTGCCCAGCAATAGTTTGTGTGTTCCACATGCCTCCGAATGATGTCCCCTGACATCTTTATTGTTGAAATCAGCTGGCAATCACAATGGTTGAGACAAAGTTGCAGGCAGCAATGTCTGACAGCCACTTTGGGAAGCAGCCTCATAATGTTTATGGGAGAGGCACTGATAAAGCCGTAACTACAACTCAGTACTGCAAAGTCCTTCTCTAATATCCATTGAGATTGATGGGATATTTTTGTCTCATGGGCTTCAGTGAACAATTGATCAGGCCATAAATGATAATGACTAATGATCTTTTTTAAGTCTAAGTTACCAGAGATCTTCATGCTTTGTAGATTTTGCTTGTACTATATTTTCTCTCAAGGTCCAAAAGAAATTGAGAAACAAATGGCTCTGCCTTAGACATAGAGTAAATCTTTTAAAAAATCTACAGAGTTAAATAAAAGGAATCTAATGAGCAGTGAGTGACAAAGCCCTTAAGGGTAACTTAGTTCTCTTTTTCACACACACTGTTTTTTGCTGTGACACGATTGTCTTATATATGGGTAACTGAAAAGGAGAACTTGTGTTTTTGAATTCTGTATTTTTAGAGGAAGTGCCAATTCTAAGTAAATATGACATGGTCTAAAGCAAGGGTGGGCAATTATTTGGGGCAGGGGAGTTTTAGTGAGTTGCTGAGGGCCAGGCCAACACCGTCCCAGCCCACAATAGTTCATCAAAACTCCCCAAGTGGTAGATCAGTAGACTGGTCCAGGGATGGGCAGAATCTCCAGGGAAACTGGCCTGGGACCCACATGGGCAGGGCATGCTCAGCCAGGCAGATGGTTTGGGGCCACCAGTATCCAGGAGTGGGGCCAAGGCTGGGGCTAGGATCAGGGGGCAGTGACAGAGCAGGGCCAGGGCCAGGGCAGAACCACAATCTGCTCCGCACACAATGGATCGTGACCAGCCTGACCCAGAACAGGGGCAGAGCATGTGCTGTGACCCAGCCCCTGCTGCTCCTGCCCCAGCACAAGTGCACATGGGCAGCCCCAGTACAGCATGGCAAGGCCTGACAGCGCAGGGTGGCCTAATCTGGTCACAATTTGTTGTGTGGCCTGTGCCTGAGCTGGGCAGGCTGAGGGACCCACTGCAGGCTGGATAAAATCCTTTGACAGGCCAGATCTGGCCCTCAGGCTATATTTTGCCCACCCATGGTCTAAAGTGTTACTGTAATTTCAAGACAACCTGTGAAATGTTAATGATCTTAGTAGGTACAAGCATTCCTTGCATCCTTTCTTAGAAGAGAAATGTTGGAAGCAGAATGGTATCTTCTCCGTATGACTATAGTCCCTACTGCTACAGTATTTGAACACATCTATGGATTTTATTCTTGGCATCATGGTTAGGTTCTCAGATTTAGGCAGAACAGAGGAGGCAATGATATCTTTGCTGTCCCAAATCAGTGTGTCTAAAAGAAAAACAAAACAAAAAAATTTCTTTTAGTGCTGGATTTTCCTGTCACTCTTTGGCATCACTCTTACACATTAACAAAACAGCAGAGTGACTGAGTATGGTGTGACCACTCTTCACCTGTGTATCTGTAGCTATAGATACAGTCTCCAAGTGGCAATGTCTGTGCATGGAAAATAAAAGTCTGCTGCTTTCCCTTCCCTTCTCTTACCCTGTATAGCACTGTCTGAGTATTTTTGCGTAGCCTTTTTGAGAAAGACTGGAAATACTATGAAGAAATAATTCCTACCTCCCACCCATGCCTATACATTTTCATAACAAATGGATCAGACCAAATTTGCGCATGCACCCTGCAAATCTCACAGCTAAATTCAATGTTCAGTTTACTCTCAAGCATGACAAAGTAGAAAGGTTGCCACTTTATTCCACAGGCCTGTTCCCTGATTGTATTCAGTCTCATCTCCATACTTGATTAACAAAAGAAGGGTAACATTTTACCCTCCAAAACACTGCAGAAATAATGTTGCTATGGGGAAACTACAGTTTTGTACTACTCCTGCATCAACAGGACTGCAAAACCTCAAAGGGAGGGCCAGTTCTGTTCTTTCACTTAGAAAACTGCATTTAAAGCAGTAGGGTTGTAAAGATATAAGAGAGCAGAACATGCAATTCACTTTTAGGAATACTTCAGGCCAGTGGTGCCCAACCTTTTCATCCTACAGGCTGGATGAGCAGTGCCAGGTTGTCTGCATGCTGGATCTGGTCTGGGGGTCTGATCCAGCATGCAGTGCCAGCCCAGTCAAGGGCTCATCTGGATGTGCGAGGCCAGGGTGCAATTCATGCACGTGAGTCCAAAAGCCAATCTCCCAGTGCAGAGCCAGCCCAGGAGGGACTGATCCAGCTGCAGGGGACTTGGAAGTAGAGGAGCAGTGACAGTGTTAATTGCCACTGCTCTTCTGCTAGACCCATCGGGAGCACCACAGGCTGGATGGCATGGCTCTCCAGACCAGATCTTCCCTGTTGGCTGGGTGTTGAGCACCCCTATTTTAGGCCAACGTGAAAGATCTCTTAGAAATAAAATATCCAGCTTGACTCTTGGAGCCTGCAGGTTTACAAGAATAAGCTGTCTTGGAAACTGAGCAGTTTTAGTCAGGTATCCCTGAGATGGCATTAATAGCTCATCCAGTGTATTTTTTTTTCTTTTCTTGTGTCCAGGGACTGAAATGTGTTTCACATGCTTCTTCAGCCTGTCTTCAGATAAAACCTTCACTTCCAGTGTAACCACTTTCTTTCTTGATCCTTTCAGAACTATAGGTTGAATAATTATGGCACAGAAGTTTCACAGAATTGTATAGACCAGTGGTAGTCAATCTCTGGCCTTCGGGGCATACCCAGCCATGAGTCTGTATCATCTAACCTGCAGGTCTCCACCCAAGTTGGGAAATTTAGCTGAGAGGAAGCAGTTGCAGTGTTAAGTGCTGTTCCCCTGCTGCCAAGTTTCCAGACCCATGAAGATTCCTATGGACAGGAAGACATGGCCCTGCATGCTGGATCATGCTGGTGCATGGTGAAGGTGGTGCGCAGAACCAAGCCAGAGTATGTAGCCAATTGTGGCTGTGGGGCTAGTCTAAGTTATCCAGTACACACAATCAAAGGCAGCATGCAGGGCAGGGTGACCCTGTGTGCCAGCCCCATGCTGGATCAGGTGCCATGCTAGACCAACCCCATGCTACCCATTAATCCCATTGTACAGACCAAGCACGCTCAACCCCCCCAACCCATGGGACAGATCCAGTTCCCAGAGTCATGTCATCCAGATCATGGTGTTTGGTACAGGTGTTCAGGTACACCCCCACCTCATGGGCTATGCGTGGCTCCTACCACCCCTGTACCATGCCCCAAGCCTCGCTGATGGACTGGACATTCATCTGGCTTTCCTCCCCACTCTCTGGGGGCTTCTCAGCAGTGCGGCCTGTCTCTCTGGGGCTGGGGTCCCCACTCTGATGTGGTTCCCCTATGGGGCCTCCTCCATCCCCTTATAGCCTCACCCGAACCTCCGGTATAACAACACAACAAAACACAAGCCTCTGTGCTATAACTTAAATTCAGGCCTCACAGCTAAAACATCCTCTGAGCCACACCACAAGCGCTCCCTCTCTCACCCGTATCACCAGCTGCACCCACATACAGCACTCAGGGCAGAGCTCCTTCTCCGTTGGTCACAGGCAGGGTCCCCCTGCCTGGCCTCAGCCTGGGAGTTATATAGGAGCCAGGCCCTGCCCCTTCTGGTCAGCTGACACCCACCGGTTGCCCTAGCAACCAGCAGCTGGGCACCTTACTTACTATCCCACAAGTAGCAGGCACCTCAGTGCCCTGCTACACTCGCCAGTGCTTTGAGACTAACTAGTAGTAGTAGCAGCAGTAAAAAACAGAAAACCAGTTGGAGATCTTATGCAAATTCTATGCAATTTTGGAAAAGAAAATTTAATCCAGTTAAGTGCACACTTTCTTCGGCTGCTAAGTTGAATACCTGTACTGCAACATGTTTCCTAGAACCACATAAATAGCTTAATCCTGCAAGGTAGTGAGACTAATTTCTTTATACTTTGAACATATACCTTGCGTAGACTTTGGACTCACTTCCAGTAAGTCATAAGTACTTTGAATGAAAAACAAATATTTACTGTTTAGCCTAGGTCCTTTAAACCTTACTGGAAATGCAAAGGCATCTCTTTGATTCCTTTATCAGGGTGTAATCAGAATACCTTTCTAAATATCCTAAATTAGCACTCTGGGTGTTCATGTGCTGACTATTGTGAACTTCAGATATGATTACTAAGAGAACTACTCATTGTTCTATCATTTAGAGAGATCCACAAAAAAGATTTAGATGCCTAAAATGGGACTTAGACAGGAGTTAAGATGTCTCAGTCCAAAATTTGGATCCTCAGAGTCCTATCAAACATTTGACAAAATTGTAGTATTGTTGTAGCTGTGTTGTTCCTTGGAATAGACAAGGATGTTCTAGTACCGTTGTACTGTACAAAGCATTGGTAAGACCCCATTTAAAATATTATGCACAGCTTTGGTTACCAGCATTCAAAAAAGATTAACTTAAACTGGAACAAGTTCAAGGAAAAGCCACTAATATGGTTAAGAGAGTGGAGAATGTTTCTTATGGAAGATTAAAGGAGCTTTGCATGTTATTGCAGCAATGAGGGAAGATACGACTTCTTTTTACAAGTACAAAAATGGAGTGAATCCTAGGGAAAGTAAAAAGGTTTTTAGGTCAAAATGCAATACCAGATAAAGGTCAAATGTTTACAAAGTGTTACAGATTAAGTTTAGATTGGAAATTAGAAGATTTCTAACTACTGGTGTATGTGATGTTGGAATCATGTGTTTTGAGTCCCCAGATTAAGTGATAAAGGTAGCTCTTGTAGTGTGGAAGGGGTTTGATAATCTCATGTCTCAGAGATTTTTCTAGTTGCCGCTTGGGGCCAGGAAGGAATGTTTTAACTCAGTGAATACTACTGGCTGCCATGCGGGTTCCTGGGGGAGGGGGACTTGACTCAGGTGTGCTGATGCTCCTGTCAGAATTAGAAAATCCTGAGGCTCCTGCTAGAAGGTCTTCCTCTTCTGCTCAAAATCATACCAGTCACCAAATCCAGGATCAGGCAAGATTGACACAGACTGTGGGTGGTGGGGAAGGGTTGCCTGCCTCTAGTGCAGGACATGGTCCATTTCCTAGGATCTTCTCAACTATTTTTTGTTTCAGTGGCAGAGCATTGCCAGTACCCTATGGGATTTTATAGGGCAGTTGTGTTCCAAGTGTTGTTCCTTGTAGTTGTAGGTGAGAGTTCAAAGGAATGATTTTGGGGGCTCCTTCAGTTCAGGAATGCCTGTTAATGCAGGGGCTGGACTGGATGGCCCAGAAGGCCTTTTCCAGTCCTACATTTCTTTGTTCCTATGTGAGAAACAAGGTATTTCTTGGCAATATCTTTTATTGTACCAAATCTTTACTGGGTAAAATGCCCTTTTTCAGGCCTGGAAGAGAAACTGATGCATCCAATACACAGGGGTCTACGTAAATCATGAGGGCACTTGCCAGTTTTTGCAGATTGATCACAGTGGAAAGATTTAGCAGATTCCATGGTCATTTCATGGTGGCCCCCCTTGGTGCTGATTGGTGGAGAGGCCCCAGGTGAGGGGGCAGGAAGGATGAGGGGGAAGTGACCATCTTGATGTCTGGCTGCACTTCATGTGGCCCCATTCCTTGGCACTGATTGGTGGAAAAGCCCCAGGATAGGGATGGGATGAGGGGAAAGCTGCCATCTTGATTGCTGGCTGTACTTTGTGTGGCCCAACCCCTCAGCACTTATTGGCGGAGAGGCCCCAGCAGGCTGGAGCAGTCATCTTGTCTGCTGCCCTTTATGCCACCCCACCAGCCACCGCTTTTTGCTCCTGGCAACAAGGACCTCTGACTCTGGCTGGGGAGCCAGCATTTTATTTTTATTAAGTTTGTTGCTGTTGTTGATTTCACAAATTTTGCTGCTAATTCCAGATTTTACAGTTTCCGCAAAATCCTTGAAACTGTGATTTAAGTAAGTCCCTACCAGTACATTCTAAATACCAGGTGCAATGAGTATTTTTGTTTAACACATTATGTCAGTGGTTGGCAACCTTTTCAGGTTGTGGGCCAGAATGACCCAGCTCAAGTCAAAGGCAGGTGGGTGAATGGGTGCTAGGACTTGTCCCCTGCTGCCACTGTTGATTCTTTCTGTAGCAGCATGGGGAGAGCTTCTGCAGCCACCACTTCTCACCATAGTAGCATGGGGAGACTAACCACCACCAAAGCCCCATGTCACAGGTTGTCAAGGCGCAGGTTGCCAACCTCTACAATATGTAATAAAAGTGATCATTTCAAAAGGTAAGAAGGTAGTAAACCTGTGGAGCCAAGAGAAGTTATGAGAAACAGTTACTAGTTACTACAAGAGGCACAAACAGAAGTGATGCTTTTTGCCAAATCTGGCCCCTGAAAGCACTCTACAGCTGTGACCAAACACAAGTGCATGGCTGCAGAGCACTTTAAAAGGGCCTGATCCCACAAAAATCTGAACCTTCATTGAATAAGAGTTTGGAGATGATGCTCCAGAACCAAGGATCTTCAGCAACTTGTGTCTCAGCTGCTACCCAGCTCTGGCGCTGTTTTCAGAAAGGAGGTGGGGAAAGGGAAGGAAAGGAATTTGGTCTGGGTTTTTTTCAGCCAGAGCTGGAGGGTGAGGCAGGTGTATTAGAGACCCCTGAGGTGGGGGGACTTCAACACACCAATCTCACCTTCTAGTGCTGGCTGGGGAACCCCCAGAATGAGCTCCCTCTGCTCCCTTTCCCCTCTCCTATTCTGAAAACAGCACTAGGGCAGGGAGGGGCATTGCTGGGGGAGAATAGCTGCAGGGTCCCAGGTGCTCTAAACAGCAGCTGAATTCCCCAACCCCTGGAGCCCAATGGCAAACTTCTGTCCAGTATGGGGGATCATTGTAACTCATAGTGCTTCCTACAAAGCGCCATGAGTTACAATGAGGAGCTGCTCTTCTGTCTCTGCCTTCTAAGATGGCTATTGTGACTTGTTTGGGAGGTATGAGTTTGAAACACTTTGATGTTTTCTAGTAATCAGTTACCTGGACAGATAACTACCACATGTAGAGGGCGAGAGTTAAAATATTTAGAGGTCTTTATGCTGCTAGTATAGCAACTCTAGTAGGTTGCCTCTCACACACTTTCATGGAGCTTTGATCTTATTTTCTGAAATCAAAGCTATCAAGGCTAAGAGCATGCTTTTTTCTTCTTACACAGACAGTGGTTACAGTATATTAGAGGACTTCCATTAAGACAAAGGTAAGACTTTTGGCTTTGTTTAGATCCATAGTTCTCAACCTTTTTAGACTCAGGGCACCCCTTCATAACTTCAAAATTCAGTGGCACCGCATTTTAAAAAAACTAATATAAATATATTATGAGCATTATAATAATATTACTAATTAGCATGTTATTAATTGACTAGATAGTTATAATTATCTTAAGTTTGCCTTACTGCCACTGCCTCTATGACCAGGTAGAACTGTGCTGTGCACCTGCTCCAGAGCCTGACTGGGAAATGGCTGCGGCAGGAGCACACACACTTGCCATAACCCTTCCTGGTCTGACCCTACATGGTGTCTCCCAGAAACAGAGGTGTGTGGGGCAGGTGAAACTAAAAATGTGTTAGATCTGAACTGAGAGGTACAGCTCTTTCCTGGCTGCAGAAGAGAGCTATTCCCGGTTTGGTTGCAACATACCTCCTGAAAATGGAGGGCCTCTCATAGCTATCTCTCCCAGAGCTCCAAAGCACTCCTTTTGAAGTGGACCATCTATGGGCACAATGTAAATCTATTGCCAGGTAGATAATGAACTGGAGTACTCAATTGCGAGCTGGCCAAAAGATCCTTCTTTCATTGTTGTGAGAGTCCTATATGCATCGCTTCCTAGTTGCTGACTGTAACATGACATTTAAAACCATCTGGAAATGCTGTTAGAGCAACTTTCAGGCTCAAAATATCCAAGGAAGGGTATTCTGTACCCAAAAGCTAATATAACATCTCTCCAAACTACATAGTTGTTCCAAAAAAGATTCTTCCAATCAATTCCTATTTCTTACATATTACCTGAACCATCACAGCTGCAACAACCCTACAGCAGTCTTGGAAACATTGAGGAAACTGTCACAGTGATTTGATGTACATGCATTAAGAAGTTTTGTTTTTGGAAACTTCACTCATAACTTTAATCAAATGAGGAAACACCTCTTCAAACAACAAACCAAAGTATACTGTTAACATAGTTTTCACTTCATCTTTTTAATGCTGACTGCATTTGGTTTTTTTTTCCTTTAAAAACAGTCTGGATTTCAGCTCACATCCCTCTCAAACAATTTCAGCTGCAGGTATGAATCTTTTCAAAGAGATCCTGCCTAGAGTAAGGAAAATCCTTTCCAGTGCTACACTTTCAGATGCTCATGCTTTGCTCAGCCTCATGCTGAAGGAAGATGTTATATCCAAGGAATATTACCAGACTTTACTCCATGAAAAAGACAGAGAAGACCTAGCTAGGAAGATCTCTCTCACCTTTGTGGAAAAATGGGATTTGTGTTTGAACACCTTGGTTCCTCTGTGTTATTTAAAAGTGTACAATAATAAGCACCAAAGTATCACAGATGGTGACTCATCTCTAAACAGGGTCCTAGCTGGTAAGTCTGCTTTTTATTTTCTATTTGTAAAAATATACTTTAAAGATTTTTCCCTTTTTAAATATTCACTTTGTTTTATAGTGTTTGATGTGGTACAATGACAGACATGCAGAGGTTTCTTTAAACCAACTGCATCACCGGGAGCTACCTAGACATCAGTTTCAGAACTGAGACACATTAAAACACTTCTTATTTGCACACCTTTGTAGGAGCAAAGACAAAATGTGAGGTAGGCAGAGAAGGACATTATGGTAAGGGTAACTCTTTTCATGATGCATAGGTCACCATTGGTTTCAAGAGCATAAACCATTGGTTTGAAGAGCATCTCATTGTGGTGGCCCATAATGACTTAGTGGCAGTGTTAGTTTCATCTCCTGTGAGCTTGTAAGGGGTCTCCCCTACATTCATGACAGGGACAAACCCAACAGCTTCCTTTAGAGAGAAAGCACTGCAAATTTAAGAAGAGGGGAAAAAGGGTGCCTCTCTATTTGTGGAACCCAGGAGTTTCAGGGAGTCAGTGACTAGTAGCAGGAGGCAAAAACAGAGATCCAGTGGTTCTGGCAAGGTAAATGGATTAGATTTTTCAAGTCTGACCTACCACAGGAATGACATGGTAAAAGATGAAGAATGAGAGTTGCTCCCAACCTGTTGTCTTTTACTATAATAAGGCTTGGGAACCCTGGTTAATAACATGTTAATAAGCGTATCCAGATTTTTCTAAGACACATGCTTTCCAGACATATTCAAGTGAACTGGTCCCCTCTCAAGGCATGGCTTTGGACATTTTTACTGAGGACTGGGCAAGTGTGGGTAGAAATACCAGCTGAGAACAAATAACTAAGAAGGCTGGAGTAAAAAGAGCCAATGAGGCAAAATTCTTACCTTACAGATTGCCTGTGAGAGAGAAAATACTAAGATTTCAATAGGAAATGTTTGTGTCTAATATACATGCAGTCAGACTGAATAACAATTAGAGAACCTACAACAAATAAAAGAAAAGGAAAATCTAAACTCGGCTATGATGGGGACATGTATATTCTGGTTTCCTTTCTTTAACCCTTTTAAAAATAATTTCACATCTATTTAATTCTAAAGTGGTAGCACCTAAAATTCTCATTCAAGGATCCAGGCCCATCACATCTGGCTCTGTTTCTACTCTAGGGAGCTTGCATCTGTTTGAGATGCAAAAGGTGGGAGAAATGGAAAAGTGAGGAGATGCAAGTAACAAAATGAGCATCTTTTTGTACAGTAAGTACTAGTCTTTGTCATCTGCCTAGCCATTGTCTGTATTAGAATCACCATCTCTGGAATTCTTAAGTGCAAATTAGGCAAAGACTTGGCTGGGATGGCTAAGACAGGGATGCTCCTGGTTGAGCAGGGCATTGAACTAGATGACCTCCTGAAGTCTCTTCCAGCCCCATTTATCTATGATTCTGTAATCTGCTCCTCCCCTATTTTTATTAAGCAGCAGAATGGTAGAATCTACTTCATCCAAAAAATTTCCATTCTTTCACAGAGTGGGCATCCGGTTCAGCTGAAGCCAACAGAATGCACGGAATAGGTGCATGAACTATAGGAGGTGATTAAGTAAGAGAAACTAAATAGAACTAAGGGAAGACTTTAAAAAAGATATGATTTAGAAGTATTTCAGAGATACAGTTTTGGGTTTGCCATAGAGTAAAAGGAAAAATCAAGAAAGATAAGATTATTATATATGTAAGTTAGGAAATTAAAAAGATTAGGATAATTTAACATTAGCCAGATGACTGACACTCTTTTTACATTATTCTATAAGGAATTTCTATATATTTCATAATACCAATAAGACAGGACAGTTATTGAAACAAAGACAGATAAATTAGATAGAGAATAATACGTAATTATAGTTTAAATTATTCTCCAGAACTTGCTGACCAGTTAGTGAAGGCAAACAACTAAGTAACATTAGGGGGAAAATACTTAATTTTTAGGCACATAAAATAGATATTTTAGGCATCAAGCTGAAGTTTGCTCCTGGGCCATGGCAACTGATATTGCTGTTAACATGCAAACTTCCCAAGCTATCTTGAAGCTGCAGCTCACAGGAAGCCTGAGTCAAAACTATCCTACCAGTTAAAACTATCCTACCAGCTGTTTCTAGTTTCGGATAAGGATGCTGTTGATGTTGTGTGCCTGAAAGTGGCAGCTCTTCAACTGAGCAGAGGGAAATTGTCAGATATCAAGAATACTGCAGTTTCATTGCCTGGAGGAAATGGTGAAGGCCAGGCCAAGAGCCAGAGATCCAGGGCTGCCCCTTGTCTCCCTGCTTTTAATATTTTTCTTAAATCATGCCCACTAATGTATGTGTAGCCGACCTGAGGTGGGAGTCTAAATGCATTGCACTTACCATCATTAGCAGGTTTTCAAGTCAGATGATACAGGGACATACAATCCACTTGAAAATTACATTTCTTACTGAGAGACAAGGTTCTTTAAGTAGATGTGACATCTTTTATTAGACTGACTAAATAGTTGGAAAAACTGTTCTTTGCAAGCTTGTGGGCATGAACACCCTTCTTCAGGCATAGGGAAAGTCTGTTGCTTTTTGTGTGCTTTCCTGGTTAGAATAGAAGCCAAAAGCCAAGGCTGCAATGGAACTCCAACTGGCTATTAGTATCAAGGATAATAAAAAAGTCCTTTTTTAGATATGTGGGGAGCCAGAGGAAAAGCAAGGGCAACATTGGACCCCTGCTAAACCAGTTAGGACAACTGATGACCAATGCCCAGGAAAAAGCCAACCTACTAAATGGGTATTTTGCATTGGTCTTTCACCAGTCCCGTGGGAAGTCCCTACCCATTATGGGACAAGGAGGACCAGGTGAGGGAGATTCCTTGCCCTCCATCAATGCTGACCTCATGAAGGAACACCTTGAGAGGCTGGACGCCTTCAAGTCAGCCAGCCCTGATAGTCTATACCCCAGGATACTCAAGGAGCTGGCTAGCATCATAGTTCAGCCCCTGGCATGGATCTTTGAAAACTCCTGGCGCTCTGGTGAAGTGCCCGAAGATTGGAAGAAGGCCAGTATGGTGCCTATCTTCAAGAGAGGGAGGAAAATGGATCCGGCAAACTACAGGCCCATCAGCCTGACCTCTGTCTTGGGGAAGGTTTTAGAAAAGATTATCAAAGAGGCCATTCTTAACAGATTGGCCGATGGCAACATCCTGAGGGATACCCAGCACGGGTTTGTTGTGGGTAGGTCTTGCTTGACCAATCTTATTTCCTTTTATGACCAGGTGACCTATCACCTGGACAAGGGAGAAGAGATTGATGTCGTATGTCTTGACTTTAAAAAAACCTTTGATCTGGTATCCCATGATCACCTCTTGGAAAAACTGGCTAACTATGGCCTTGGGTCCACCACGATCCGCTGGCTGGGGAATTGGCTCTGTGGTCAGACCGAGAGGATGGTGGTTGATGGAAGTCAATTGTTGTGGTGCGCTGTGACCAGTGGGGTCCCTCAAGGCTCTGTCCTTGGACCTATTTTGTTCAACATC
>NW_017729002.1:5078638-5100992 GCF_001723915.1 Gavialis gangeticus | reverse complement strand
CAGTGCTACACTGGCTAGCACTACAAATGAAAGGGACTTGGGGGTCATGATTGACCACAAGATGAACATGAGTCTTCAATGCTAATAAAGCAAGCAAAACGTTGGCTTGCATCCATAGATGCTTCTCAAGCAAATCCCGGGACATCATTCTCCCCTTGTACTTGGCCTTGGTGAGGCCACACCTGGAGTACTGCATCCAGTTTTGGGCTCCACAATTCAAAAAGGATGTGGAGAAGCTTGAGAGAGTCCAGAGAAGAGCCATGCACATGATCAGAGGTCAGGAAAACAGACCTTACGATGACAGGCTGAGAGCTATGGGGCTCTTCAGCCTGGAAAAGCACAGGCTCAGGGGTGATCTGATGGCCACCGATAAGTTTATAAGGGGTGTTCACCAGGATCTGGGGAAACGTTTGTTCACCAGAGCACCCCAAGGGATGACAAGGTCTAACAGTTATAAACTCTTCCTAGACCATTTCAGTCTGGACATAAGGAAGAACTTCTTTACTGTCTGAGCCCCCAAGATCTGGAATAGCCTGCCATTAGAGGTGGTTCAAGCACCTACTTTGAATGCCTTCAAAAGTAATCTGGATGTTTATCTTGCTGGGATCCTATGACCCCAGCTGACTTTCTGCCCCTGGGGCAGGGTGCTGGACTCGATGATCTTCTGAAGTCCCTTCCAGCCCTAATGTCTATAAAATCTATGAAAATGCAAAATGCAGGTCTGTGTCGCAATGTGTGGCAGTAAGGTTCAAAGGGAATGGGAGACAATAAGTGTGAAAAGGTAGTTTGGAGGAGGGAAGGGAGAGAAGGTGATAAAATATAGCTGGTAAATGGTAGACAGGTTACCCGAGGTTATTAGATGGCAGGCAGGTTATAATGTGCCATAAATCCAATGTCTATATTTAGTCCATTATTTTTTGTACCCAGTAAATTTATGAAGTGAAGTTTGTAGGCTTGTCTATGAAAGATGTTTTGTAAATTCCCTTTGAGGATTAGAACTGAGAGATTGGAGAAAGAGTAGTTATCTTGTAAAAATGTGCACTCACAGGTAATTGGGTATTTTTGTCTTTGATAGATTTTCAGTGTGATAGATTTTCTTTTATATGGTGGTTTGTATTTTACCATTCTGGATATTGATCATAGTGCCTAAAAAGGAAATGTTGGTGATGGAGTATTCAAGAGATCATCTGATTGATGGGCAATGGTTATTGAATTTGTGATGGAATTAATCAGAGACTTCAGGCGTTCAGTTCAAATGTTGAAGATGTCATCTATGTATCTCTTAGGTATAGCATGGTGCAGTTCTTGAGGAATTCTTTCAGGTGGGCCATAAAAAAGTTGGTGTATTGTGGGGCCATATTGGTGTCCATAGCTGTGTCTATGGCCTGAATTTCCATCACAAATTCTAGAACTATCACCCATCAATCAGACTCTCTCTTGAATAGTCCAGCACCAACATTTCCTTTTTATCCAGAATGGTGAAATATAAACACCCATATACAAGAAACCCACAGACCAAATCTACATAGAACCAGCAATCACCCTAAATGTACTAAGAAAGCTGTAATATTCAGCCAAGCCCTCCAATACCACTGAATTTGCACTGAGGAGAATACCCACAATCTTCACCTTACAAATCTCAAAAGGGTTTTCACTGAACAAGGTCACTTCTTAAAAGAGAGAGGTCATACTTTTGAAAGAGCCACCCAGATACCACATGAAAAACTGCTGCAGTACAAAAAGAAAATCCCCATAAATCACACACCATTATTTATGAGCTACCATTCTTCCCTGGAACCTATATAGGAAATCCTCAAACAACTGCAACCCACACTAGAAACAGACCCAATTCTTAGAGATCTTTCCAGAACCACCCATCCTAGTCTTTAAACAAACACTGAACCTTGCCAACCTCATCACCAGAAGCAAACTTCCTATGGCCCAAAACACACCAAGTGGATCCAGACCAGGGGTGAGTAAAATGCGGCCCATGGACCAGATGCAGCCTGCCAAGCTATTCTATCCAGCCCACATGGCCCCTAAAAAATTTAGAAAATTAATATTTACCTGCCCTGGGCTGCCTGTCACGCGGCCCTCAATGGCTTGCCAAAACTCAGTAAACAGCCCTCTGCCCAAAATAATTGCCCGTCCCTGATCCAGACCATGCCAGGACAAAAAATTTAAAACCTGCCAACACCTCTCCACCACTCCCACAATAGCCACGCCCCACAGCAGAACCATCACCATTCCTGGATCTTACACCTGCACCTCCAGAAATGTGATATATCTCATCCAATGCACTAAATACCCTGATGGAAAATATGTAGGAGAAACCAAACAACAACTGAGTAACAGAATAAATGCACACCAAAAATCTATCAAAGACAAAAATCCCCAATTACCTGTGGGTGCACACTTCTTACAAGACAACCACTTTCTCCCCAATCTCTCCATTTTAATCCTCAAGGAGAATTTACAAAACATCTTTTGTAGACAAGCCTACAAACTTCACTTCATAAATCTGCTGGATACAAAAAATCAGGGACTAAATATAGACATTAGATTTATGGCACATTGTAACTTGCCTGTCATGTGATAACCCCAGGTAACACGTCTGCAGTTTACTAGCTACATTTTGTCACCTCCACCCACAACTACCTTTTCACACTTATTATCTCCCATTCCTTTTGAACCTTACTGACACACATTTGCACTTTAACAGACCTACATTTTGGTTTCTGTTCTACCCAGGAAAGCAACACAAACACCAACAGAATTTCTCAATGCTGAAGAAAGGCATTTGTGCCTGAAGGCCTCCAGACAATACTTTTTCCAACTATTTAGTTGGTCTAATAAAAGATGTCACATCAACCCAAAGAACTTTGCCTACCTATGTTCTTAGACCAACATGCCTACAAGCAAACATTTCTCACCTGAGCATTTGTTATATTTACTGCTCATGTTACAATAGTAGAAGGAATATTTGTATGTTTGATGACAATTTAAGTAAGATGCATTTCCCTTTCTTTCCTCCATATTTAGTTTCTTATTGTGTGGGTCCTTCGTATTGCAAAACAAAAAATCCCCACAGGAAATAGAAAAACAAAAGCACAGACAGGCAGGGGAAGTTATGGGCCACTGCATCCTGAAAGCACTTTAACGTTAACAGTAATTAGATTCCAAGATGATTCTGTTCCTGAGACTTAGCTCCTCCCCCCACCTTTTTTTTTGGCCCTTCCATTGGCTGTGATTCAGCCTGGGACTTGGTAGGTAGAGTACAATGTTCCAGCTGATGTGACTGCCAGTTAATGCAAGTTTTGTTTACAACAAATATCGGTGAGACATAGCAGCGTGTCTAACGCCTGTCATAGTGTGCTTGTACAAACTTGTATTAGCACAAGGCGCATGCGTGAAACAACTCAAAGAAAATTAATTTGGCACAGATCTTGGTATCAGTACTTTCATTTCCAGTTGCCACAAGATGTGAATACATGTTGAGCTGTGAGGTAAGGAGGGTCCTCTGATCTTACTTTATTTTTGTTGATGTAGTATTTAAAACATGTGCTTTTGGGGCAGAGTTGACCTGAATAGAATTGTATCTGGACTCTTCATGGGAAGCTGCTTAGGAAGATTTTTGGGAATCGATGGCATTTCTTTCCTCCCATTAAGAGCCTGCATTAGAGCTCAGAGATTATCTAATTGTTCAATACGTTGAAAGATTTTTTGAGGAAGGTAGGAGAGGTCAGGGAAAGTTTGCAGAGGGTCTCAGCTTTTCCCAGACTCTGACTGTGTTAGAAGTGACTTCCTCTTACTTTTCTCTTTTGGGATTCCCCCACCTAGTTCTTTTGATTCTGCCGTTATTGAGTTGCTGTCAGTGACCATAAGTAGTAGCTAGTAGTAGCAACCCCAGACTTCGCATCTGAAAAACAGAGCAGTGAGGATACAGGAATAGACCAGTTTCTGCAGGTCAGTTTTCTCTGTAAATCTTGAGTTTAGGGCTGCTGCATGTCTGGGGCAAGGAGTCTGGATTTTGGAAAGGAAATAACTCTTTGTATTCTGATCCCTATTGCCTTATTTGATTTGGATGGGATCCCGGTTACTTAGTTTTGTATTTGTATTAGCTTCAGTTTTGTATTAAGTAATTTCACCTGATGTAAAATTGTATGCAACTCCTTTCACATGTGCATATTTGTGTGTGTATGTGTGTTTCTGTGTGCACATTTTTCTGCCTTTGTGTGAAAGTTAATAAAAGTTAATCATTAATGGAAAAAAATGAAAGTGACATCAGCAGTTTGGATGAAGTTAGGATGAAACTTTGGGTGTTGGCTTATTTCCATGTTGGCTGATGTGCAGGGTGAGGGAATTATGGTTTCTGTTTCTCTGTTGAGGAGGCTAAATTTCTACTTGGCTGGGAGAGCACCTTTGAGCTATGATATGGGCTCCTGCTAAGAGGCTCCAGGTTCTTGGTTCTGACTTGCCTGTGGAACCCCCCACATTTTCTCTTTATTATTCTAACATAAAAATCTGGACTGATAGTGGTGTAACAGATGAAGCAAGAGACCAGAGCCCAACATGCTTTCTGGAGATGCTTCAGTGACTTTGACTTTGGGGAAAAACTTCTGAATTTTTCTGCCTGAGTAAGGTAGGCATTGTAATACAAGGAGACCTGCATGGAAGCTATTAAAGAAACAAAATGTAAAATGGACACAACTCTATACATATCTAAAGGAGAATTTGGCAAGATAAGGAGAAGTCTTTGGCTAAGGTCACCCTCACTCCTCTTCCTTAGGGATTACCAACCCAACCATCAGTACTACCCAGAATGGGAACGGGTCTTCCAATGCTCTCTGCTCTCTCCATTATGTATTGCCAACCAGTCACTTTCCAAAAGTGTATATGAAATTCTGAAAGTTAAAAGGGCATTTTTAGGATTTGACTCGTGTTTCTTGTGATTAGTTATAAAAGTACTGCAAATGGACTGAGTTTGCACAATCGCATGTATTGATCAAACACATGCGACAGGCAAAGATTTCTTATAGTGACATCTTTTATGGAACCAACTACGTAGTTGGGAATAAGTTAGACCAGCTTTCTAATACAAGGCATTCTTCATCAGATCTCTGATCCAACACAATCAGTGTATGTATTAGAGCCCAGAAATAGTGTGGATCAAGTGTCTGTGGTGTTTTTTAATCCTTTTTTTTCATTTGGATACACACTGAACTGTTTTGAGTCTTAAGCATTACTACAGTTTGTTTCATTCAAAGGGCTGCTAAAAGTAAAAAATCCAACCTAATTGACTAGCATTCAAATTAGGAATGTCAGATGCTGAGTAATTCTTGTGGCAAACATAACCATCCATCACTGAAATATATTGAAGTGATATATTGCATATATCACTAAATGTGAATGTGTAGCAAACTGTAGTAAGTGATATATTATATATATATTGAAGTGATATATTGCATTTTCACAGACCTGCATTTTGCATTTTGGTTTCTAATTAACACAGGACAGTACCTGAACCAACAGCAGACTCTCTCCAATGCCTGAAGAAGGGTGTCTATGCCTGAAAGCTTGCAAAGAACAATTTTTCCAACTATTTAATTGGTCTAATAAACAATATAACATTTACCCAGAGAACCTTGTCTGGTTGAAGTGATAGATACACTTTAGACTATTAAAGGTAAAAACCATCTGATTACCAAAAAACCTGCAAGAAAGGGACACATCCATTTAATAAACTGTTAACACACAGTTTAACAAGACTCCGTAGACAGAAAGGCAGAATTACACTCTGAATTTTGCCCTCCACCCTCCATATTTCCTCCTAGGATGCAGCTGAGGCACGTTGCAGGGCAGGATCTGGAAACTGGTATTACCTCTGCCTATTATATTGTACCTGTCCTGTGGCCGCAAGACTTTAGTTTGTAGTTTTGCTATTCCAACACCACACATTTTCTCTTAATGTTCTGGCAACATGAGAAGTCTGGAATAATGACAACATGAGAATCTGGTGTATAGTCCAAATTATTAGCAGGAACGTGGCACTCAGAGGAAAGCATCAAATGGCCAGAGGCCTGCATATGTACATATGATTTACCAAAAGCTTAGCTTAGCTTTCCCTCAAAGGCTAAGCAGCTCCAGTTGTTTGAGATCCAGTCCACATAGCTGTTAATCTGTTCTCTTGAGCAGTGTCTTGAAAATCCACTTTCTCTTCCTTTACAAGCTTTTGGCGCCTGTTGTGTTTCATTTCAGCTTTCCTGTTGTTTGGTCCCCACTGTCCTCACCCACACATGCTGGGCTCCTCCTCCATGTGAAGTCCTGGAAAACTCTGTTTAGCAGTAGATTAATTCAGCAGAAGAAATAGCATGTGTGGCTTTTACTGTAACAACAAAGTACAAGCTCTATTTTCTAACTCTCTGTCTTGTTCCTGTTTCACATGAAAGTTCAGTTTACTCTCCACTTTCAGTTAGTCTGTGGTAGGTGAGTTATTAATTTCAAAAGCTTTATAGTGTTTCTAAAGAGACTCATAACACAAAGAGTCCTTTGTGCACGTTTAGCCTACCAACCTATGTACACTCAGTTTGGTTCTGCTGACTTCTGCAGCAGGAGGCAGGGAGGACATGGCTATTGGCCACAGGGCTGCCAGGCTACTCATGCGGTGTTACCCATGGCTCTATCACATACTAGGCTCTGTAGGGAACTGCTAATGGTTTATAATATTTCTACTTGCTTGTCAAAGTTCAAATATGGTGGGGGGACAAGACTTTCGGTTTTAAAGTTGCTTAAAATACTTCTCTTTTGAGAGGTTTTACACTGAACCACATTGTAGCTGCCTTTTTCTGTACTATCTTAGGGCCCTGTCGCATATGACACGTGACACGTTAAACATAGAACATATTTTGAGCAGTCTCACCATAATGCTTTCTAACTATAATGTGGCATAAGCTGCATATGTTCTACTTCAGTTACTGGATCCTACTGCACTGCACCGGAGCCAGCTGGAGACTCTGGGGTAGTCCTAGGGCTGGGACCAATAATCAACTAGTTGTTGGTCTCAATCAGGGGACCACACAGGAGCCAGGTAAAGACTTTATCTCCATGGAGCATCTCCATCACTTTATCTCCATGGAGCAAACCAACGTTAGCTCAACACTTTCTTATTTAATACAATCTGGAGATACTCTTCACTGGAAAAAGTGTAACTTTGCTACAATACAATATGATATGGTACAACGCACTTAGCACATTTTCTTGCTTGAACACATTTCAAGTGCATTTATCACATGTTAAGTATCCCATACAACAAGGTCCTTAGTGAGATGGGATGGTGCACTGAACCTTTCTTTATGCCTGCTTTCACATACTCTTCATCAGGTGCTACTAACTACAAAAATACATTGATTCCTCTTCCATACGCCCCATACTGAAACCCTGGCTATTTTTTAGTTGTCCCAGGCCTCTTGTGTTACATCAGTGAAATAAGGAATGGAATGTCAGTATCCTAGAATCAGGGAAACAGGCTGTAACCATATTGGTCTACAGGCAAAAGGAATCAAAACTCGTGGTAGAGGTGATATTTTTTATTGGACCAATTAGATATTTGCAAAAAATGTTATGGTTATGTTTCAGAAGGAAACATAATTCAACACCCTTCTCGCCTTCAGACAACTTTGAGGCAAATAGACTGCTCTAACTTTTATCTTAGCCTAATTGGCACAAAAGGAACTTTTCCAACCAGGAGATCTTACAACACCTTCAGTGCTCCTGTGAAATATGAATTTTCATTTCCACCTAGGAGAAATTTTATAATCTTTGCATTGTCCTATGCCTGAAGACAGGTGAGTGTGCCTGAAAGCTTGCAAATAAAGATTTTTTTTTGCAAATATCTATTTGGTCTAATAAAAGATATCACCTCTACCACAAGTTCTGACTATCATAGAATTAAACTTTCTTCTACCACCATTGTTTCCCTTGTCACTAGATCTCTCTTCTCACTTTTTCCTCTGTCCTATCCCCCACTCACTCATGCCTTCTGCTTTTTTCACACCCTCTGTGTTGTTATTCTCATACTATCTGCAATGCAATCTATCCTACCATACAAGTCACTTAATACAAAGATGAATGAGCCCTAACAGTAGAATGTATAGATTACTCAGCCCTGTATGATCAGTGAAAAACATACCAGTTCTGAGGACATACCAATCTACTCTGGTGACAGTTTCCATTCAAAAGCTATTATTGCTGCCCTCTGTTTTAAAGTTTAGTGTTTGTCAAAGGTATTGGAGTAGCAGCCTAGAAACTAAAGTCCTGTGACCACAGGGTAGGTACAATGAATAGGGCAGGGGTTTCAAACCCATCAGGCCTCATGGGCCAGAAGAATGGCACAGGATGGTCCGTAGGCTGAAGGAATGGAGCAGGATGGGCCCCAGTACTGGATCCTGCACGTACCCTGGCTGGTCTGGGACTGTTGCATGCCATACCTACTGCATGACCTGTGGTGTGTGCAGTGCTTGCCCTGGACTGGCCAGAGCAGGTACCACATGTGGCTTTTACCCCAGACTGACAGGAGTGTGCATCATGTGCAGCTCATGTTCTGGACCAGTTAAAGCAGGTGCTGTGTTCACTGGATCTGGCAAGCAGGATGGGTGGAGCACCAGCAGGCAAATAATGTGGCTCTATGGGGCTGATCTGGCCACAGGCTGTATCTTTAATACTCCCGCAATAGGCAAAGGCAAAGAGTCTGCCGAGTCTTTGGCCTGTCTGCTGATTCTGCCAGAAGTGGGTCATTTAGTGCCAAGCTGATAGTGGAGATGATTCTGAGTTGTGCTCACTTTTTGGATCTAGTTTGAACTGAGATCTGCTGATTCATTTCACAGTGGCTTCCTGATGTATTGGTAGAGTAAATTACATGGGTCACCAGCCTAGGCTAGATTCAGACCAGTGACCAAGAGATAAAACACTCTGACCTCAGATCATTTCTCAAACTGTGAGACCAGAAAATTATTTTATATTGTTATATCATCAGGAATTTTTTAACAGTGTCAAAATTCAGGAAAGTGTCTATAATCTAAATTGGACAGTTTTTATGAAGACAAAGAAATCAACACTGATATTTTTCTAATCCCGTGCTTTATTATTTCATTGCCATTGTTTCATTTCATCATTCATAACTTATCTATTAGTGAGCTTTATTTTTAAAAACAGGTCAAGAAGGGACATATCTTAATCCCAAATTACCACTGACAGACTTTTCAAAATACAGCCAGTGTAATAAAAATGAATATACCACAATAAATGATAAAGGTTTACAGCAAATAAATTGTGAACACTGATAGGTAACATCTCTTTAAATCACTTGACAAAAATGATGAACACATAGAATAGGATGGATTTGCAAATGTGCTTGAAACAAGAAAAGAAAAGGAGAATTTTGTTAGGGAAGTTAATTGGAGTAATCTGAGAGTATTATAAATGTGAATGGTTGGTATATGTCTTTTGTTAGGGCAGGAGAAGATTTACTAGCCCTCTAGGTTGGATGGTGGTCCTACTGTACCTTCCATTTTAAGATCTCAGCATCTTGAAATCAATGCAAGTAGCAGATACTCAATGCCTTTCCCAATTTGCCTTTTCAAAACGCAAACAAAATGCTATAGGATCTTTGTTTGTGTATACAGCAGAACTTGACTTTAGGTTGTGAATGCTATGAGCTTAATGATAAGTTGTCACCATTTTAAAAATGTTCTCTATTATCCTGTTCATCATTTTGTGTTTTGGCTTCAGGGAACAAAAGACAAACCATGGATTCTTCAATTTTGACAGAAAATAGCTTCCTTGATTTGCTGCACAGTGATATTGATCCAGTGCACCTGTATACCCTGTTAGATGCCAAGTCAATTGAAAATGAGGAAAGTGAGGTTCTAACAGGTTGGTAATGCATGTGATCGGGAAAGGGGGTTCATCCAGATGCTGGAAGGAAGCATTACTGTCTCCTTTGAATGAAACAATTGCACAAAGACACTTCATTATGGTGGCTGAGCTAAAGTTAATGCAAATATGGCATTCTTAGATGATCATTCTCCATTATTATATATGCACATCTAGATACAGTACTTCATTTCTATACCCCAGCCTGTGATAAAAAATTGTATATCTAAGGTTATTACTTTCAGTTTACCTTGTATCATACAAATCACACCGAGTGGTATGTGTGTGACTGTGGGTGCTGGCATACAGGAGTAACCACCCTGAGCAAGGCACTTGTTTACTTCATGAAGCTTCCTGCACTCACTGTTCTCTGTCCCTGGGTTCCTGTACAGGAGGGGCAGCAATATTTGTTTGACTTTGCATTTTCACAAAGTCCACTGCATGACTAGCTCATAAAAAATTGCTTAATGTTGAGACTAGGTAAAAGACTCACAGACCATGCAAGCAGTTCCTAAATACTGCTTATGATAATTTTGATTTAGTATCTCATGTTTACAAAGAAGCATAAGAGCTTATAAAAATGGGTGGAAAGATGCAGATCTCTAGCCTAGAGGACCTGAATTCCTTGCCTAGCACCAAAACACAACAGCATTTCCTATCAACTGGAATGGCAGTGTTTTCACTTGATACTGGTGGCATTACCTGCACAGGGGCAAAGCGGGAGAAGATCAGGCCCCCAAATCTTGGTTATTTCATGCTTGCTTATTGCCTCATCTGAGATAAGGGGTCAGAATTGTACCATGTAAATTTCTGATTGATGCTGAAGTCTACAGGAACTTGTCTTGCAAATGCAGCCCTACATATGCAGGAATATCTAAAAGAAGGATGAGTGAAGGACTAAAAACCCTATTTTCTTCTTGAGATCTGTCCACCCTGGAGACTGCAGTGCAGTGTATATACCCAAGCTACCTGGGGTACCAGAATTAATTTAGCTGAGAAGCAGGGTAAATTACCCCAATGGGAGCCTCATGCTACTACATCTAAACTGCTCCCAGCACCTGCAGTAACACATTTAATACTAATTCAGAAATCTCTACTGTACACCATAGCATGCAATGTGAACCCATCCTTACTTATAACAGTGATATTCTGTTTACTCATACGCCTGATTGTCACCGTTGTAAAAAAAAAACGTGTTCAATAATTTCACATGTCATGGTCAGTTTTTTTAGCTTTAACTAGTTTCTATTCCTATGTAATGAGTAAGTATTGGTTAAGTTATTAGTGAACCAAATTTTTTTGCAACGGTCTAGTTGGTCTAATAAAGATGATCGCCTCAACCACACTGACCTCCTCCTCCAGAACCTCCTGCTGAGGTTCTGGCTGCACTTTTCCCCACACAAGTTTCTTTTCACACTCCCCATCCATGGCCCAACAAGGCCCTGGACCTCCTGGTCAACCTCCTCCTGGCCCTGGCCAAGCTAGCCATCTGGCTCACCAGGATGGAGGCTCTGGCCAGGAGGGTGCCCGGGGACTGTGGGGCCTTTTTCCTGGGCCTGCTCTGTTCCTGCATTCAAGCAGAGTACCACTGGGCAGTAGCCTCTGGCTGCCTTTGAGAGTCGGTGGATGCTGGCTGGCATGCTCTGTTTGGTGTCCTCCAAGGGTGCACTAATTTTAACCCTCTGACCTCACTGACACTCCTTTTTTGTCATTTTTTGTACCCTGGAATCAGCTGAAGGCTTGGATCCCATCGCTGCCCAACAGTGGCAGCCCACAGTAAACTAGTGGGCTAAATGGCCCCGATCCAAGTCATCAGATAGGTCTACCACACCGACCACTAGTGAACCAAAGAGTTTTGAAAAGCTCAATACAGAATGAATGATTCATGAAGAATTACTAATTCTGTCTTTCAACTTGTTCTGCCTTCTCCATTTCTCCATGACAATGTCATTCACAACCAATTTTAACTTCTTTTTAATTTAGATCCTGAAATTGACACCATCAACCATGATCAGTTCAACAATTTGGATATATTTTATACAATGGAAAACAGTGAGAGTGGGGAAGAATTATATATCTGTTCAAACACAAGAGAAGCTTATGCTAGAATAGGTATGAGATTTTTTTTGTGGTGTGGTATGTTGGCTTTTAATGTTATTTTCTGCTTTCTTGGAGTATTGGTTTCTTGCTACTTAACCTTTACAGTAAGGTCAGGCTAACTTCAGTCTTTTTTTTGTCTAATGGAGTTAGCATTTTGACAATTATGACTGTTTGCAGACATTAAACACACACATATGTGCACACATGCTTTAGCAGAAGAAGCAATGTGTTAGTTTGACCCAGCTCTTCAGCATCTATATAGATCAGGTGCTTCAGTTGGGCGGGGGGGGGCGTTGGCCCTTCTATCTAATAGCTGATTCAATCAGCTATTAGATAAAAGGGCCAAAAAAACCCCACTGAAGTGCCTGATCCATACATAATGAACTGCCCCTTCTGGGCATGCACTGGACAGCGTGGGAATGAGCCGAGTTTAAAGTAAAACTCCATTTTGGGGATATTTTTTTAATGTCTGCAAGCAGCCATACATGATTTTAGTCTATACAAGAGGCAAGAATTATATGTGGGATGATGATATATTTTATTGGACCAAACTGAATGGTTGGGATAGACTTAGACAAGCTTTCAAGTATCACAGTACTCTTCCTCAGGTCTCTGGTGGAGAAGCAGACACACATCCAGTCAGGCTAATAAAAGATATCACCCACAAAAATTCTTGCCTCTTGCATATCTCCTGCACCATCATGGCTGCAACATCATTTCAACACTATCATAATTTAATATCTAATATCTTTAGTAAAACCTACTCTAATAAACACCCCTAAAATAATCAAATCACTTACCTTGCCTAAAACTTGCTACAAATCTTCAATATAAAAAACTAGAAATATAGTACGCTTATCACTAATCATATGATGTGGCAATTGTGTCCAGCACCTTAGTATTAATGTGCATATATGTATGATTATTATAATTAACTTTTTCAATGAATATGGGTTCTTAGAGACAATTCCCACTCTCAGTAAAAGTAATAGATTTTGTTGTCTTAACGGGAACAGAATTGATCTCACAAGGGCTTAACCACTAGTCCTGTTAATAATGCTGGTTAAGTGAGCAGTCAGTTATGAGTGCTGGCACGTATCAGTGCTGTAAGACCAGCCAACAGATTTCATTTTTATTTCAAGTCCTTGTGAAATAGTTATGTGGCTTTCCAATGCAGGCTTATCAATAAGTGTACCTGAAATGCATATAGTCATACGCTCCCATTGCAGGAGCAAATTGCTGTGGACAATGCTAAATAATAATGCTTTTAAATAATAGAGCTGTCTGCTCACATGTACAAGTCCAGTAATGTTACATGAAATTTGTGCATCCTGCAGGAGAAACTGTCATCCTTGAATATACCAGAGATTTTGGTTGATATGGAAAAATACATGTTCAGTAATAACTATTTCCTGCTTGACATTTCCTTTTTTAACTTCCCTATTTTCTAGTGCTTTGTATTGCTTGAATGCTGAGCTTACTAAATAAGCAACATTAATTTAAGGTTTATAATTCCTGTGAAACTGTAATATGGTTTATGAGAGTAATCTACAATAGTTTTCTGATGTAAAATTTCCCATCTCATTGTGCTCTGTTGTCCTTCTGGCCAGCTGGTTTAGCGGAATATGTGCTCAAAGATGCACAGGAGAGGCAGATGGAAGACACGTTTGGTAAGTTTATTACATGGCAGGCAAAGATTCACTTTCTTCGTAGAAGCACTGTTTGCTTCCAGGAGGGGTTCTCCGTTTTCAGGAGACAACCACAGAAACTGTTTAGCATTTTATACTATGGAGTAAGTTCATAAACAGTCTCTGCTGGTACAAATGTAGTATTTTTAATCCTTAAATCCAAAGACCTTTACAGAGGTCACACATTCCCACTTTATACATAGGGAAACTGAGGCCCAAAAGTGCCTTATCCAGGGTAGCACAGCAGGTCAAGAATAGAATCCAGGTTGTCAGACTTCTGCTCTGTCTATGAAAGTGTTGAGATGCAGCCATGTAATTGAGACAATTCATATTTAGTAACTTTTTATTTCTACTTTAAAGATTCATAATGAAATTTTGTCTAGTCTCAGTGCATTTGAGGCTTTACTTTTTATTTATTAGTTCATGGGAAAATTTATATTAACTTCAGAGGAAACAAGATTGTTCACAATACTTGTATTTGAATACATCTAGATCATGGTAAGACACTAGGTAACTCATCAATTCTCACTTGGAAACTATCTGTTTACTATTCTTTAGTCTTTCTAAAGAAGACACCAATCTTTTTTTGGATCTAAAATTGAGTTCTAAATTCCATTACTTGCTTAAGGCTGAGGTCACAGATCAATCAGACCTGCTCTGGAAATGAAATCCAAGCATTGTGATTTTCAGTCTTCTCCACTGGACACTAGACTCCATAGGAATGCATTTCAGTTTAAGTAGGCTCTTCAATATGTGACGACTATGATTATCTCTTGTAGTCTAAGCCCACATGATGTTGTAAAAACTGATTTCAAATTTCCTTGAGCTTTTCATATTGTGCAGGTTTGAATACACACTTGGTTTACATTTTTCCCACATCTTTACTGCCCAACAAGACACTTTTTGAATCCACTTGTTCTGCATTTTAGTGTTCAAATTTAGCTTTGGCATGTACACTGTGTTTGAGAACCAGGATTATTCAAATGTGGCAGTTGCTTGTTTTTCTGTGTTTAGCAGGAAACCTCGTCTTTGATGAAATGGCCACTGAAAGCACAGAGAGATTTACAGATTGCAAGATGCAAAAATGTCATAAACGAAGTAAGTGAAACAAAAAGAATGTCGCTGGGGAACAATTTGCATAGAAAGCTGTAGCAGTTAGAACTTTTGTTTTTAAAGACTCGTCGCTGTACCTATTGGTCCAAATACCCAAATCCAAGGGCATCATGCCCACTTAAACATAAGGTGAACTTGTTTGTTCTGCCTCTGATATGCATTTGGAAGGTTTATTGTCCTATAGCATGACTCCAACTTGTAGGAGTTTTACCATCCCTTATGTTCCTTTGCTCCAGTGTATCAAAGTTGAAGTGGTGTTTTTGGTGTATTTAATTTCCCCTAAGGAATTCTTAGTTTCATTATTCCCTTTAAAAACCCAAAGAAACCATAGGTCACTGAGATAAAAATGTGCAGCTTAGTGAAGAACTTCTATATTTATAAAACAAGAAACCTACAGTTCTGCACTAACCGGAAACTGCCTCTGTTTGTAGTCTATCACATGGCTATATGCATAGCTGCTAAAAGACTGTGCTCCAATTTTCTGTAGAGGGTTGCATGCCTTGAGTTATGCTTCAGAGTTTCATGGGAAAGTAGGACCAGAAAGGACCTCAACTAGAGGTCATCTAGTTCAGCCCCAGGCAGAAGCATCCGTAACTATAAACCAGTCCAGTCAAGTGTTCATTTAACCTGCTCTTGAAAACTTCCAGGGATGAAGATTCTACAGCTTCTCCTGGTAGCCTCTTCCAGTGCTTGACCCTCCCTCATAGGAAGTTTTTCCAACCTAAGTATCCTCTGCTGCAGCTTGAAGCTAGTGCTCCTAGTCCTGTCCCCTTGGGCCACAAGGAAAAGTCTATCTCAATACTCTTTTTCCTGTTTTGAAATCCCCTCCTCAGCCTTCTCTTAACTCCTCATCATATTTTAAAATGCATAAATTAGGTACCAGTAAGAGAAACTGGGTGTGTCTACATGAGACACTTTACTGCACAGTAGACTAATCTGTGCAGTAAAGCGTCACCATGTAACCGTGCTGGTGGAACAGCTGGCAGCAAGCCCTTGGCTGGGCGGGACTGATCAGGACAAGGGGCTGGAGAAGTGTTCCTTCCTCCTCAACTGTTTTCTAGCCCCCTACCCTATTCAGACGATAAGGGCACGGGGCTGTTCCCCCACACTCTGGAGTCCAGGCCTGACCCTAGTGTCCCCTGCGAGCCTGGGGCTGGCACTTGGGGGAGCCTAGAGCTCTCTCTGGCTGTCATATAGTAGGAGAGAAGCCCTGAACTGCTCCAGTTGGGAGCAAATTTGCTCCTGACAGGTGCACTTGTAGATGTGCTCTCATGGAAAGTTTACTGCACAGTATTTGACTGTGCAGCAAGCTTTCTGTGCATTAATTGCACATGTAGACACACCCACCTTAGATTATCCAACTTGCCTCATCTTATATCATTAACAATAATGTTTCTTATTTTTAGAATTCTTAGGCACTGCAGAAAATCACTCTGATACTTCGGAACCCAAATGCAGGAAAACAGGTAAGTTATTAGCTAAATACATGTGATGGGCTAGCTGGCCTTGCGTTACGGGCCTTGCATGATGACTTTGTGCACATGGGGGTGGAACGCACCCTGGCACTAGCCTGTGAGTGGTTCTTTTGGCCCAAAATGGCTGAAGACGTAAGGACTAAATGCTCAAACTGTGATCAGTGTGCAGAGGAAGACCCTGCTCACTCAAACTGCCTATCTACACACCATCCAGAGCTCAAAACCCATGGAGCTCGTGTGCATGGATTTCCTAGCCATAGAAGGGGAGGGGCACTGAAAGAGAAATGTGCTGGTTGTGACAGACCACTTCACCCGATATGCCCAGGCCTTCCCTACGTGAGATCAAACAGCAAGAACAGTTGCCAAAGTACTGTGGGAAAAGTACTTCTCTGTACTTTGGGCTGCCCGCAAGAATCCACTCCAATCAAGGGCGAGATTTTGAGAGCCGGTTGTTGCATGAAGTACTGACAGTGGCTGGCATACAGAAATCAAGGACTACACCCCACCACCCCCAAGGGGATCCCCAACCCGAGCGCTTCAGTCGTACTCTCTTGAATATGCTGGGTACCCTCCAGCAGGAATGGAAGGCTGCATGGAGCCAGCATATCGCATACCTGGTGCATACCTACAACTCCACTAGGAATGATGTGACAAGGGTCAGTCTGTATTTACTCATGTTCGGGAGGGAGCCCTGGTTATGCATAGATTTGTGTTTTGGGGTAGAAGGAGTCTACCAACAACATTTGACTCATGGTCAGTATGCACAACAGCTTCAGGACCATCTCCATCGTGTGTACTGACTGGCAGCCGAAACTGCTGGAAGAAACCAGCAATGTCATAAGCGGCTTTATGATGCTCGAGTGTGTGAGCAGGGGTTACAAGAAGGAGACCGGGTGCTGCTGCGAAACCTGGGGCTAACTGGGAGACACAAAATGGCTGATCAGTGGTGGACTGAACCCTATACAGTGGTGCGACAACTGGGAGACCTCCCAGTATACGAAATCTCCCCTGAGTCTGGACCAGGTCGAAGTTGCATGGTCCACCGGAACCTCCTGCTGCCTATTGGCGAATTGGTGGGGCCCCCTCCGCCTGGGAGAGAGCCGTGAGAAGAGAGGCCTAGGTCTCCCTGTAGAAGGAGGCCTCGCGCCACCCAGCCGGCAGTTGTACCTGCAGCTCCCCCAGAGGACTCTGACGAGTGGTACCCTGCTGACTTTCACCCGAGCTTAGGACCTGCCACTCCTCAGGGCGAAGGAGAGATGAGGACTGCTGCTCATGGGGCCCCGCCTGGCGAGACCGAAGGAGAAAACATCCCCACGCCTTTACCTGCCAGTGGGGCAGACTCCTCCAGTGAGAGGGAACCTGAGCCGCCGGGGCTCTCATGGAGTCCTGCCCCAGACCACACCCCACGACCAAGGCGGGAGCTTTGGCCAGTCCGTCTCTTCACCTACGATGCCCCAGGGGTACTGGGGGAAGTCCCCATCGCTGCCCCTTGGGTCCAGTAGTAACCCAGGCTGAGGCCTGTGCTTCACCAGGGATGGTGATGGGTTCTGTAGGGGAGGATATGATGGGCTAGCTGGCAGTGACCTAGCCCAGGGCTTTTGAAAGGGCAAAAGATGATTGGAGGACTTGGGATTCCCTTTCCATACCAATCAGGCCCCAGAGACTCACCCCCCCCATGTCCCAATTGGCCCCTTGGGTCACCTGGAGGGGGATAAAAGGGGCAGCGTGGGGCTGACTCAGGGGAGAGATCAGCGAGGGGCAACAAGGAAGGAGCTTCACAGAGCTGGCAAGAGCTGAGCCAGCGGGGTAGGAGCAGTGCCCCAGAAGAGCCTGAAAGAGCAGGACCTGCAGGCAGCAGTGGGACCCTCAGCAGTGTGGTGTGTGGCCGGCAGGAGAGGCTCCCCACTGGGCTCCAGGATTCCCTATGAGAAGCTGCAGACAGCAGGAGAGTCTCCCCCCGCTCCAGGAAGGATCTGAGCAGTGACCTGAGAGATTCCCAGCTCTGCTTCCAGCTTCTCTAATCAGAGACCAGGCAGTTTGATGTGAGGCCGGGGCTCCGGGAAGGTCAAGACCCCTAGCAGGCTAGCATAGTGCCACCAGTGGTAGCTGTGTGGTAGCATTCCTGGCTACCATATGGGAGATCTGTGTTCACATCCCAGCTGAGGTGAGTGAGATAACAAGAAGCAAATCTTCTTGTAGTAGAAAGGAACCATTGTGTTTTTGCCCCTTTCACCCCCTCCAGGTACCAAGGCCCTATATTTCCTTCTCATGTGACATTTTGCATTTTGTGCTTTTTTATATTTCACCAACCCGTATTGTTTGTTCTGCTGTTTGTGTGTTATATTTTGTTAACCCTGTTTTTTGTCAATGATTATAGGTGTCTAACCTTTGTTGAATCCTGCCCCCTTGGGGCACTGTAGTGTCCACTATACCCTCTGATTTATGCCTGTTATGTTCCCAGTAGTAAAAGGTATATGGTTAAGTCCCCATTGGTGGTCTGGCTCTGCTCTATAGGGGGAGGAGAGTCCCTATACCTCCCACAGCGCTCGTGCACCTGCTTTGATCCCTTCAATTGGAGAGGGGGTACATCTTGGAGTACTGCCCGGGTTACATACAGAATGGAAAAATGACTTTGGAAGTAATTTCTTTGGCATTCTGATATCCCTAGCAAGGTGTTAAGGATAGTTATTGTAGCTCCCACATACTTGGGCTAGGCTGGGTTTACTAATATAGTAATAAAATATGTCAGAGAGCGTCCATGCATTAATACTAAAGGTGTTGGTTTGGGGCAGTGGTTCTTCACCTTTTTAGATTCAGGGCACTTCTCCATGACTAGTTTGGCAGTATCCCAGTTGAGAAGCACCACTGTGCTGCTTCAGCGTACTCCAGTGCTTCTCAACTGAGCTACAGCCACCAGCATGACTGCCACAGCCAAGTGAAATTACCCAGCATGCCCTGTACTCAGCCAGGTAAGTCTAAAGCAGAAAGGAGTGCCCAGTCTTGCTGCAGCACTTTCTAATCACCCCCTACACCCACAGCCCAGGTCCTACTCCTCCTAGAAACAGAAGCATGCAGGATAGTTCCACCTGCCCTGATGCCTCTGCTTCCATAAGGCATGTGGGAGGTCATACCAGGAAGGACTGCAGCAGGATGAGGTACTTCTGCCTACTTTAGGCTTATCTGGCTGTGCATGAGGTATGCAAGGCACCCATGCCACAACACACCTGAAAGGTTGAGAACCACTGGTTTAGGGACTTTTTCCTTCCCTAATCTATGTACTGAACTTTAACTGATTCAGTCTGGAAGCGGAATGTGTTACTGCTGGGAACTAGGACATTTCTGTATTCCTTATAAATAGTTGGTACACTTGTGCTTATGCTATGTTACTTGCTACAGAATTAGATCAGAAGGGAGCTGTTATAGGAACTACAGAAACTACACAGGAAGGGCCAAAACAATGAAAAGAAACTTCCCAATACATAGTGCAATGCAGTAGTTAGGCTAGTAGCTAAAAAAAGGCAAGACCTAGGGCCTGGCCCTGTTTATATGGCTCTTCCACTCAGGCTGAGAACCTAGAGTTCAGAGGACACTGATCAGCTAAAAATATGCTCTGTAGAAGAAAGGGAGGGGCAAGCCTTCAGCTTCATGCCAATAGATTACCTGAAAGTCAGGGTGTGGTAAGAGCAAGAGTTTAGTTTGGTTTACATCCAGTTCCCTGAAAGCCAGGTACCTTTTAGCAAATAAATCCTAGTTCATTTTGGAGACACTGGTTTTCTCTTGATGCACACTATTACTGGTCCAAGGCTCTTGCAGGTGCCTTTAAACATATTAAGCAGTAGTTCCTAACCAATGTGCAGCTTTCAGCGATGCCACAGCTTGCCCGTCTGTAACGTGGTGAAAGTGCCAGGCATGCCTCTTGTGGAGCCAGATCAGGAAACAACTGTAGCAGAAACAGGCACTCCTGACTGCCCTAAGGCTGCTTCATAAACCTTTATCTGATAACCCTAATGCCAGCTCCTGCTGCATCTGCTTCCTGATCTGACTTTGCAAAAGGCATGCCAAGCACTTTCACTTCGTTACAGCAGTGGCAGCAACCTAGTTGAGGACCACTTCATCCGAGGCAATACAACCGTGGTTCTCAACTGGGGTGCCACTAAATTCGGACAAGTTCCTGAGGGGTACCTTGAGGTTGGGAACTACTCTTCAGCAGAAGGGTTGGTAACTCAAGTTACGATACAACCCAGAGACTTTCAGGGAGTGGCTGGATATAGATGTAACCTCTAGGGCTGTGCGAAATGGCACCGTTCTGTTTTGACTTGCATTTTGACATTTCGACGGAACAGTGTTGCATTTTGAATTTGGTTTAGATTCAAAACTGCTGTTCTGCTTCATTTTGTCAAAACAGCTTTGCTGTTTCACCCATAGGCTATAAAGGGAAAGCTCAAAACAGCCTATAACTTTGTCATTTCTGGCCTGATTTGAATGAAACTTGCAGACATAGTAGCCCCTTCTGAGGGCATAAAGCCTGCTAAACTTCAAGGAGATAGGTGCAGGGGTTTCAGGGAAACTGCACCTCAAAGTCTTGAAAGCAAAACTCATGTCACATGTATGTGTTAAGCCACAGTGGGGTCAAAACTGCAGACATGCTAGCCCCGCTGAGGCCACAATGCCTGCCAAGTTTCAAGGAGACAGGTGCAGGGGTTTTGGGGAAGCTGCATCTCAAGCTGCGGACAAGCAAAACTCATGACATGGGTGACCCTGTGTGTGTTAAGGCGCAGCAGGGTGGAAGCTGCAGGGATTGTGGCCCCTGCTGAGGCCACAAAGCTTGCCAGCTGTCGAGGAGATTGGTGCAGGCACCCCTAGCTGCTGACAGGCAAAACTGGTACACAGCTCAGTAACTGACACCAAGGCAGAAAGCAGGGCAGTTGAAACAATGCTGCTTTTTATGCGGTTTTTCCATCCCAGCCCCAGAGCAGTGGGATTGGAAGGGACCTCGGGAAAGGATGACAGTCACTGGCCAGCTACACAGTCAATAATGAGAGCACTCCTTCCCCGCTCTTCCCCCTCCCGTTCCTTACTTTAGTTTCTGTTTCCCTGCAGGCAAACCCAGCTTGAGCTTCAAAACTTGAAACGTTTTGAAAATCTTTAAATGTTTTGACTTGCCTCATTTCGTTTCAAAGCTCTCTGTTTTGTTTTGATTTCACTGTTTCAAGCTCGAAATGAGTCGAAACAGCATTGAAATGAAACTGCCGATGAAATTTCGCACAGCTCTAGTAACCTCCAGAAAAAGTGGAAACATGAAAGGGTTTCTCAGGACTGGAAAAAGGTTTTGGAAAGGCCAACCTACTTGGCGACCATGACAGATATATATACCCGGGTCAGTTTATTACATTGTCAGTTTGAATTGTGCAGCAGCATTGCACAGATACTAACCTGCAAAATACTCTTGAAGGACCTAACTTTATTTCTCACATGAAAAAAAAAAAAGAGAGAAAATCCATAATCCTGCAAAGCCAAAGGTAATCATCCTTTGGAAATACGTCATCATATATACTACCAAAGAATGATAGCATTAAATTTACCAAAGTTCAAAATAAACTTGAAGTCACTACTGAGATTTCTCAAAGGGAATATTATGGTAATGATGTCACCACCATGAAGTATCAGGTTACCAAACAACAGAAGCAATGACCTGTAGTTCTGTGGACTTACTGCATGTGATCTTGTTCATTTTTGGAAGCTAAGCTTTCCTGTATCTGCTTTATATTAGAATGGGAAATTCCCTGGGAATTCCAGATCTCATAGTTGTGGTTGACCACTAAGTAAATATTGGACCACAGAACCTGAATGAGTGATAAGGCTTTTTTCGTTCCATTGTGCAACTAAGATGATATACAGTAATAATAGTAATAATAATGTAAAGACGAAAAAACCGTAGAAGACATTGAGCTGTAAAAGCCATTGAGGAGAAGCAAAAAGGGTTGTATCCATATTACTAGTCAATTAATTTAAAAATAAACCAAGCCTTTTTTTTTTTTTTTTTTTTTT
>NW_017729002.1:5056883-5078481 GCF_001723915.1 Gavialis gangeticus | reverse complement strand
TTTTTTTTTTTTTTTTTTTTTTTTTACATTAAAAATTATTTCTGGTGCATTGCTTTAAAGAGCAAGTCCACGCCATAGCCAGGAATCCTCCATACTCTCTTTGACAAATGCAAAACTAGGGCCAAATGTTGTGCATAGGCTATTGCTTCTTTTGAAATTTGTGTTGATTATCAGACAGTCAGGCAAACAAAATGGTTTCATTCCTCTAAATGAGGCTTGTCATTATTGAGTGGAGATTTTTTAATGAAGCCTGGCCCTACTCACTAGTAGAGTTACATCTAGGTACAGAGCCAAAATCAAGGGCTTTATTGTGTGTGCATCTTTCTGGATCTTATGCAGCATTACGGTAATGGACCATGACTGGAAAGTTGAGCACATACTATTATTCTGCTTCATGACTTCACCTTTGGCAATAAAATACATACTCAGGAGAAGTTATCTTACAGCTTGAAGCTATCTGGAAGGAAGATGGGCCAGAAACAATGAGCACGTTCTTTTAAAAAAATGAAGACAGTCCAGAATCTTAACAATATGCATTTTATCATACAGCCATGTTAGCTGGCTCCTCTTTGAAGTTCTGTTAAACACATTAGTGCATTTCAGAGGTTTAATGCCAAGTCTTTTGTTTGTGGTAAATCAAAATACTCTGATGATTTGATACACGTCTGGTGTCTTATGCCATCTGTTCTGAGATCTTCTATGGCTTGTTTGACTTCTGGTGTGAAAATTAACTTTTTCTTACAATTGTTTATTTCATAAAGTGGATTCCCCTGCTGTGTCTACAGTGAACAGTAGTTTCTTATCCGTGACTTTGAATGGTTCTCCAGTGAACTCCAGCTCCTTCTCTCTCCTACACATACCATTTTCTGTTACCACTATAAGTCCAACAGGAAGAAGTTTTATAGCTCCTGGTAAGTATGCTCCAGCTACTCATTTCCATTTCTCACCCAGGGTGATATCAATGAAAACATCTTAAGTATTTGTCTTAAACTTAGTCAAAGATGGGGAGAGCAATATATCACTTAAAACTGTGGTGACAGCTATAACTGAATCCATTAGTGGAATTAAAGGTCACTTCAGGAAGGACAGTGAAAGTGAATGGCTCATAAACAATGCAGTGGAATGAGACTTCTGTTTATTCTGCACATTATAGGGTATGATCATAATAGTCACTAAAAGATAAAAACCTAAATCATGAGTGTTTCTAGGGATAGCATGTACATGTTTTTAACCAAATTTTTGTATAATTTATTTTGACATCTATTTACTCTCCAAATAATTTTTTTTATATTTAATTTGGGGAAAAACTCTTTGATTTTGCTATGATTTTTTTTATTTTGCTTTGTTCCACTGTGGTGTTTATCATAGAACAAACTCAAATGAGCCAGGAAGTGTTTGAAGTTAAGCATGGACTATGGAAGCAACTAAGCAACAACCTTTTTGTATGATATTAGTTGAAACAACACATACAGGCCAGAAAGTGTTTAAGTTCCATAGAAACTCTGTGCTGTGGCAGATCAAATGACAAGCTCTGCATCATCATAAAAAACTCTTGGGCTGATGTCATATAGAGGAGAAACGCTTGCTACCAGTACAAGCTACAGAATAAACAGCCGCGTGAAAACCTGCAGGGCAGAAGACAGTGGGTATGAACAGGTGTTCATTTCTAATTATGGAAATTTCTGGGAAACTAGAAATCTTTCATGGAGATGGGGGAAGTGCAGCCATCCCATCTCCCCTGCACCTTTCCCAGACTGGGGTGATTCCAGTCTGGGGAAAGCATGGGGAGTGGAGGCTGAGAGGGCAGTGGGGGAGTGGAGAAGTGGGGAAAGATTTCCCCCTCCCCTTTGCCTTCCCCAAATCAGGGTCACTCCAGTCTGGGGAAGCATGGAAAGCATTGCCCCACTGCTCTCTCCCTTCCTAGATGGGTAAGAGACTGGGAGGGCAGGGAGCAGTGAGGTAACACTCCCCCCCCATGCATTCCCTAAACTGGGGTGTCCCAGGTCTGGGGGACACATGGGCAGCAGTGAGCAGCTGCATCTCTCCTTTCCTCACCGCCTGCCACCCCTGTCTCTGGGAGAAGGGGGGGCAGTAGGACAACACTTCCTATGCTTTTTCCAGACTGATGTGTCCCCATCTCAGGAAGTTTTGTGAGAGAAGAGGGGCAGTGGCAGCTCAACTCCTCCATGATCGGGAGAAATTGAGCTGTGAGGAAATGCTCCCCAGTCTGGGGAAGGCACAGGGGAACCTGCTATTCAACAACTCCCAGTTACAGAGGAGTGGAGCAGAAATGTATAGGCATTCATTCTAGTGAGACAACCTCTCTCTCGGGTGGGCTCTTCCTGGTATCAACCTGAAAGTTATTTCTCCCAGGTGGGGAAACTTTCCTTTGGAAGAAACTGCATGAACACCTATGCACTCACAATTAGGGTTCTGCAAAATTTCACCAGCTGTTTCATTCCGACATTGTTTCAACCAATTTTGAGGTCAAAACAGCAAAATCAGAACAAAACAAAGGCTGTCAAAATAGCCTTGAAACGAAATGAGGCTGATTGAAGCATTTAGAAAATCGAAATGTTTCAACCATAGGCTGGGGATGGGAAGTCAGTCCAGCTGGCCTGACTTCCCATTCCCAGTTCAAGATCTGGCAGGGGGCGGGAGGCAGCCCAGCGGGGCTGCTTCCCAGTGCCCCACACTAGATTGCACCAGAGGCAGGAGGCAGTCCAGCAGGGCTGCTTCCCTGACCCCCGTGCTTCATCACACTGGGGGCAGGAGGCAGCCCAGTGGGGCTGCTTCCCTGACCCCCGTGCTTCATCGTGCCAGCATGATCAAGCATGGGGGTTGGGGAAGCAGCCCTGCTGGGCTGCCTCCCAGCCCAGGCATGATGAAGCATGGGGGTCAGGGAAACAGCCCCACTGGGCTGTCTCCCACCACAGCACAATCAAGCGCGGGGGGTTGGGAAAGCAGCCCTGCTGGGCTGCCTCCCACCCTCGTGCAATCAAGCACGGGGTTCAGGGAAGCAGCCCCACTGGGTTGCCTCCTGCCCTGGCACGATCAAGTGCAGGGGTCAGAGAAGCAGCCCCGCTGGGCAATCTAGTGCTGGGGATGGGAAGTCAGCCCAGCTGGTCTGATTTCCCATCCCCAGTAAAACTTGAAACAGTGGCAGCCTTTCTGTTTTGATGGAACAAAATGGAACAGCTGTTTCAACTCCAAATGAAATTCGAGAAGAAACACTGTTTCATCAAACTGTTCAAACTCAAGGTGAACAAAATGGTGCTGTTTCGCGCAGCCCTACTGGCAGTCTCTACCAACAAAGTGGTGATTTAAACAATGCCTGTACAGGGCCAGTGGTAATGTGTGAGTCTTGTAATTTTGAAGGGAAAATATCAGTTACTTCAGGTTCTCTAATAGGTACTCTTGCAAACAGTAGACTTCTTCAGTTAGCTGTATACTAAAATTCCCCTGTATGGGTCACAGACATCTGCATTATCTTCAATATTGTACATTCATTGTAAATAATGTGTCTCTTAATAGGGTGCCTTTGGCAATTAACTATTTAACCAGTAATAGATTTTGCTGTTCAGTCACTCCCCAGTTGAGCTTAGTTGTCCAGAAATTGTACCCCTCTGTGCAGGAAAGGCTTCTTTCCTGGCACTAGAACTGAAGTCCTTAAAATCAAGTGAGTACAGATATTGCTCTCATTATCAATATTTTCTACAGGTTCCATACCAAACTCTTTCCCTGTCACTGCTAAAGGGATTCAAGTGATTCCAGGTTTTCCAGCCCTTCCTCAGCAGATAATTAGCTTGCCTGTAAGAAACGGTGCCTCTGATATTATCATATGTCCAGGTAAGGGCAATAATCTTTTATCCACTTTTTAAAATCAGTTCTATCAAAGTCTTGTAGCTCCTAGTCATAATTGCTCTGCAGCTGTTGTGAAGTCATACTGGCTAGGAAATTCATTCATTTGCTTATTTTATTTCCAGGGTCTTCTTTCCCCACCGAAACATCACAGTTGGCATCACCCATTTTTCCAGTCAATTTATCTGGTAAATACAAGATGGCTTTTCTTTATGTACAGTATCTCTGAAATCATGAGGTTGCTTCTATGCACACAGAAGCTAGTTCTTTCCTGCATATTTTGTTATGCTGGATTTCCTTATAGCATTATGTTGGCATTTGGTACTATGTAACATAACTGGTAATCTCTTTTCTCAAGGCTTAGGTCAGTCCAGAACACTAGTTAGAATCTTAATTGAATGTTGATGCTACAAAGCCAGGTATGTTTCAGTAGCCAGATCATCTCCACTCATTTCAAAGTCCTATCTCCTGGACTCTAATCTGGCCAAATTCTTTATGGAGCCACACACAGGCCTGGTATCTTCACAATGTACTGACAAAGTTCCTACTAATTTAGCCAACTATGCCATTAGTCTTTTTGGTGACAAGGGTACAATGTTGGCTCATATTCAGCTTACTGTCCACTATAGCCCCTGTGTCCTTTCCTGCAGAGCTGCTGCTTAGTCAGTCAGGCCCCAGCCTGTATTGGTGCATGGGATTGTTCCGTCCTAAGTGCAGGACTTTGCACTTGTCCTTGTTGAACCTCATGAGATTTCTTTTGGTCCAATCCTCCAATTTGTCTAGATCTTCCTGAATCCTAGCCCTAACCTCCAGTGTATCTACTACTCCTCCCAGCTTAGTGGCATCTGCAAACTTGCTGAGGGTGCACTCCATCCCATCTTCCAGGTCACTGATGAAAATATTAAACAAAACTGGCACCAGAACCAACCCCTGGGGCACTCCACTTGATACCAGCTGCCAACTAGACATCGATCCATTGATTACTACCCTCTGAGTTTGACTATCCATCCAGTTTTCTATCCACCTTGTAGACTATTCATCTAACCCAGACTTCCTTAGCTTGCTTGCAGGAATGTTGTAGGATACCATATCAAAATCCTTACTAAACTCAAGGTATATCATAGTCACTGCTCTTCCCTTATCCACAGAGTAAGTCATCTCATTATAGAAGGCAATCAGGTTAGTCAGGCATAACTTGCCCTTGGTGAATCCAGGCTGACTGTTCCTTCTTCTCCTCCAAGTGCTTAGAATATTCTTTAATTAATCTATATTAATTGATATTTTGCTATATATCTGCTGCCAGGAAAGTGGAATTCAACCTGTGTATGCTCAACAGGCACTAAAACCAGAAATAAAACAACTTCTCTTCTGATTGGTCTTTTCTCTGAAGTCTGATTTAGAAGCCAAACAGATGCTGTAGAGGCTCCAAAGCTCTTCAGAGCAAAGCAAAGCACATGCAGATGACAAACAGTCCTTCCTGTGGTAGCAGTCTGTCTCCAAAGATTTTCTCCTCACTGTCAAACAGCTAGTAATCCTTGGAGCTCTTCTTTAAGTGGTTGTGTACCTGGTTCCCAGGTTCTGTTAGTGTATCTCTGTTGTCGAGTACAGTTACAGTAGGTGTTATTGCCCCCTAGTGGCTATTTAGCTTTCTAAATGCATCTGAGCTAACAAGTGAGAATTTTGAAGGTACAACAGAGGATGTACTTCTGGTTTCTGTAGTTGTAAGGGACACCACAAAAAATTGGACCCACATATTTTTATGGTACTTTACCCAACAGCACAAAGTGCACTAGCATTTCAGAAACCTAGAATGAGGCCTTACACTTATATTCCCCCAGCAAACATGCCAACAGATGAGTGGAGAAGGAAGCAACAAGAAAATCATTTCTTTGTCCTTCACTAATTTTCCTACTTTCTATTACCTCTTGGCTTATTTGACTTATTACCATTGAACTCTCATCTATATGCCTCATTAAAGTTTTCATTTTGGTTTCTGTACTCTCTTTTATTAACCATCTTCACTCTTCCCTACATGTCCCCCAGCTTCTCACATTCACTCCTGCCTCATTCTAGCATTTCCTGTAATTATTTAATTATTTTCTATATTCAGTACCTCCTCACTTGCTGATCTTTTGCCTTACTCTTTCAAAGTTCAGTCAGCTTCTCAGGCATCTGGTGCTAACAGCAAACTCTTTCTCTCTACAGAACTTAAGTTAATTAAATTTGGTGCTAATAACATTGGGTACAGTAAAGGGTTTCCTGATGCTGCTCCCATGGTCCCTTATCTCCTGGGAAACTGTAGATTGTAACAGGCTATTTTCGGAGGGTACTGGTACAGCTTTTACCCTGAGTAATCCAAAGGAGTATCTGATACAGGCCTGGTTTATTCCATTATCTAGATGATGCTGTAACAGGAGGCTTGGTGCTCTGTCTACTTTAAGGCAGGCAGGCTACAGCTCAGGCAGATGCAGCAGGAAGACAATTAGGGACCATGCCTGAGAAGGAACTTGCAGGTGTGGCCAGGGCTGATTGTAGAGTCATCTGACCCAGGGGAGGGCTGCATTTAGATCGGATATAAGCCCAGGCCCTGAGCTGAGCCAGCAGTAAGATCCTGGAGGCTTCTGAGGGAACGTCTCCTAAGCAGGATGCCTGTAGCTCCTCAGTGCCAGCACAAAGAGAACAGAACTTCCTGCAGCAATCTGGAGGTTTGGGAAGAGACTATGGGAAGGAGGAGGTCATCCTTGGGGGCCTAGTAATGGGGTCCAAGAGCCCAGATTGGGGCTGGGAGTGAGCCCAGAGAGGGACTGAGTAATCGATCAGAAGGGTCCACAAGCCTGGAGAGGAGCTTAGTGTGGGACCAGGGGCTCCAGGAGCCCAGAGAGAGACTGAGTAAGGGACCAGAGGGTCCAAGAGTCCAAAGGGGCTGAGTGTGTGACCTGAGGGTCCAATAGTGTGGAGTGGGGCTGAGAGCATAGAGAGAGAACATGAGAGAGTGATGACACCTGCAAGGCTTGGGGCATGGTGTAGGGATGGAATGGAGCCACACAATTAGCCCGTAAGCCAATGACCATAGACACTTGGTGGTCATTAGAATGAGGGCAGATTGGTGAAGCCCTGGGGCAGTCTCCCATATATAAAACAAATATTTCAAGGCATGGCAGGAAAATGAAGGGACAACTGCCCACAGAGACCAGAGTGGGTAGGGCTGAAGGATTCCAAGGGCTTCACAGGAGATGACCCTGTTACAGATGCCACTAGAGTTCTTGCTTTCCAGGATAAGGGCTGGTCTCTTTTTGAAGACATCTATATGGCCCAATGCAGTAGCATACAGTGATATCTGACCTACTCTGAATGAGCTAACTTAAGTACCAGAAGCAGTCCAGCCTTATTAGCATGACACTTCACCTGGGCTGACATACTCTGGTCTTCAGCACAGTGAATTAGTTTGGGGAGAGTACTGGATTAATGCATTTATACTGCTTCTGTTACCCAACCTACCTCTGGATAGCACTGCATGGTGGCCATAGGTCTGCTGGATGGACAAGCATAGTAAAGTCTGAGACCAGTTGCTGTAACATCAGGTTGTCTATACTGCAACAGCGGCATGGGAAGGACTAGGCCAAGGTCCTGGACCGTAGGCATGCCCCAGATGCAGAAGCTTTCCAGTTCCAGCTGTGGGTTCATCCTCAGAATCTGTCTCAAGCCTTCAGTCTCCAGCAGGCTTTGAGACAAGCCTGGTGCATCCTCACTGACAGATTTCCAGGCTCAGCTACACGAGGACTGGGTAGCACATGCTCAGCCTTGCCCACTGCAATATGACAGGCATACCTAACATGGCCAAAGACTGTGGCACAAAATCATGCCTTGTGGAGCCAAAAATGCTTTAACCATTCTGCCACTAAGCACCAGTTGTGCCACACACATAAAACATCATACATTACTCATAAGGGCTGATGGTGGGACTCCTCCAGTATCTGGTTCTGCAAATCTCTGTGGTAATTATGGGCACACATCAGACTTGGGATCAGAGATACAACTCCTTTTGGCTCCTGGAGGGGTATATATTAGGCCTGAATTTGGCCTAAGTGGATCTGTTCAAGACCTTTTGGTGGAATGTGCCCCCAAGAATGAAAACTCTTAAGAAATTGTCAAAACTCACAAGTTTTCTGAGGGTTAAGTGCTGCTCTTGTACAAATGTTCTAAAGAGGATGTCTCTTGCCATATTGTATCATTTTGGGTTGAGTGAAAGTTGGTGAGTGTAACAGCTGTTTTTTATTTTGGGCAAGCTGAAAATTTAAATGGAGATCCTTCTTAGAACCAGATGGCTGAAGGAACAGGTGCACTACCCAGAATACAGGCACATAAAAATGCTTGAGTAGAAAATGAACCAAGTAACCCTAGAAGTTTCCCTAAGAACCGATCAGCCAACACAGAAAAAGCAGGAAGCCAAAGAGACAACCACAAACAATACAGAGTGTTGCCCAAGACTAGCTGAAAGAAGCTGGTAGCCAAAGAAACTATTTCCAATCTAATCCCTACTATATTCATGGTTTCCTGGTCTTTTGTCTGCATGGAAGGCAAGACAGTGACATCTTACACACTAATAATTCAGAGAGGCATAGGCTTTCATAAGGAACAACTTACTTTGTCACAAACTATCAATGCATCTGCCCGGAGGAGGGGTTCTATGTTATGTTAACATTTTTTGCATGCGTTTATCACTGAAATAGACATATGTAAATGAGTACATTTGTCATGATCTACCAGGCTCTTCAATCATTTTGACTAGCCACTCTGATGAGAATTGTAAAGACTAATAAGTGAATATTCAAGTCAATTTTCTTAAATTGCTTTTTCTCCGCCAGGTGTAGAAATTTCCAAGGGATCACAAATTCCTTTTGTTCCTTCCAAACAAACTCAGAAGAGACCAAGTAAGTTTTGATCCTTTAAATTGCTTTGCAGCCTCTCTGAACAGCCAGAATATTAGCTTTTGCTCTAGATTCAGCTGATTGTTGTCTTGTGGAACATGTTTGGAGCTGTGTGAAATTTTCCAAGGAGAATTCTATCATTTCTTACATATTACAAACACAAGGCTTTCTGGAAACTGTCAGATGCCAAATGATTCATGCAATTAGAAAACATCCAAAAGCTATGCTGAGTTGCATTTCTTTTTATATACTTGATTATTCAACACACACATGCTTTTTTTTCATTCTAGAGCCAGTGGAAGCTTTCTGCATGTCACTGAAGGATTATTTCTGTGATGTGTGCAAGTTCATGCCCATGGAGCGTGAAGTAACTCTCGATCAGCTCTACACTGAAGGGGCTCTTTTGCAAGGTCAACATGAAACAAAGAGTGGAAAGAATATCATCAAGAGCATAGAGAAAGAGTCAGTTATATATGATTTGGAAGAGAAGGAAAAAACAGCTTTAGAAAGAAACCAAATATTTCAAGTCCCAGGAGGAAAAGAACTGGAAACCAAAATAATTGTGTTACTGGGAAAAGCAGGAATTGGCAAAAGTATTCTTGTTCAAAAGATCTGTCAAGATTGGTCCAATGGCAAGTTTTCTCAGTTTGAGTTTGTCTTTTGGTATGAATGCAGAAGACTGAGTTTGCCTGAGAAGCGATACAGCCTGAAGGATTTGCTACTTGAAGTCTTTGTCAGACCTCAAGAGGGAAAAGAGGAAGTCTTCAAGTACATACTGCAAAATCCCAGTAAAGTCCTCCTCATTTTTGATGGTTTTGAAGAACTGCAGGATCATGATGGCTTTACACATTTCCCAGACTGCCAATCTTACAAGGAGCAGTACAGCATGAGAGAGCTATTCGCCGGGCTCTTCCAAAAGAAGATACTCAGTGGTTGTACTTTATTACTAACAGCTAGACCCAAAGACAAGTTGAATCAGTACTTATCCAAAGTGGACAAGATAATTGAAATGGTAGGGTTCTCTCCACAACAGGTAGAATTATACATATCCAGATACTTCGAAGGATTACCCTACTGTAATGATGCGATGAAATTAATCAAAGATTGTCAGTATCTATTCAGTCATTGTTATAGCCCTGTCATGTGTAGATTCATTTGTTTTCTCTGTGAGATGGTGTTTGAAATGGGACACAAAGACTTGCCTTCAACCCTTTCTACTCTCTTACTAAAATTCTTTCAAGAAAAATTGATACCTGCACAAACAGATGGGACAACCATAAAAAATCAACAGAACATAGTCAAGCTTGCTCAGGTAGCCTGGAGTCTTGGTGAACAGCATCAAAATGCTCTGAAGAGTGATCTCTTTCCCTCAAAAGAAATTAAAGAGTTTGCTCTGAAACATGGCTTTGTACTACCATTTACATTCCCAAAGCAATCGGGAAACAAGGAAGAAGAATTTGGCAGTGTATTCTCAAATTTCATCATCCAAAATTTTCTGGGTACACTTCATCTGGTGTTTGCAGAAGAGATCAAGGATAAAAGCCTCACGAAGTATTTTTCATTCCCATCCAGGAAGAAAAAGTCTCATAATTGGTTAGATTTGATGCCTCAATTTTTGGCTGGAATATTGTTCCTGCAAGATGACCCATTCCTCTGTTCCCTTTCAAATAAAGATGTAAAGAAAATCATAACCAAAAAACAAAAAACACTCTTAAAATATATTAAAAGAGTACAGATAAGCAGTCTCTGTCCAGAAAGGTTACTTGAGCTTTTCCACTGTGTTTATGAAACACAAGACCGCTATCTTTTGCAGAATATAGCTTTAAGGCTTGAACCAGAGCTGTCTTTTCTGGGTACTCCACTCACCCCACCTGATGTCTATGTGCTGCATTCTATTTTAAAAAGGTCAAAAAAAGAATTTGCCCTGGATCTGAGGAACAGTGCCATTGATCTACAGGGGATGAAAGACCTGGTTGGCCTGAAGAACGTGACATCATTCAGGTTAGCCATTCCGTGTTGATAATACTGTGATGCTGTGGTGTACAAGAAATTTTAACACAAGAGGAGCCAGTCTAAATTAATTTACCTGTTTTTTGCCGCTTACAGAGCTTCCCTCACTGATACGATCAGGCTCTGGGAGTCATTAGAGCAAACACAGGAATATGATCTGCTGAAGATTACAATACAAAAATTTGCAATTGATCCATTTAAAGCTAAAACTATGAGGGACATCAGTGATCTTTCTGGCCTTGTGCACATGCAAGAGAAAATGATCCATTGGTAAGATCCATTCATAAATAAGGACCTATTTACATGTGAGTGCTTATGAATTATGAGTCCTAGAGAGAGAAGTCCCCCAGCTGTTCACAGGGCAGGTAGAACAATGCAATGAAAGTGTCCCTGTTGCCCCACCAATGTTTGCTATCGTGATGTGTAGCAGTCATCTTTGGGGAGCTAAAATCTTACTTCAGTCTTTGTACTGAAACTGCCAGCAAAGAAGCCAGCTAGAAATGCTGTTTTTTTCAATGCCTCCCCACTATAGTTTTTAATACACTGTCTTTTAATACCTTTGAGGTATGTACCCTACACTGAGTCTGCCCTATAGTGCTTATTCCGTAAGTGGCTGTAATCTTATAGATTTGGTCCTTTAATTCAGGAAGTAAAAGCTTTTTTTTTTTTTTAGTTCTATACATTCTGGGTTCATTGCTGCACACTTGAAATATGTATCTTGTTTTTATACCTTTTGTTAAACATGTATTTGCTTCAAAGATTAAAATTCCATGTGTAAGGTTTTTTTTCTGCTGTTACAATAGTTTCTAACATATGCCTTATTCTATTGTGATTTATTTAGCATGAAAGAGACATCTGGTTGCCAAATTCATGAAATTCCTGCTATCAAAAACCTTAAAAAAATAGAATTTGCGTAAGTAACATGTCTTTCCACTTGCTGACTTCTAAATTCAAGACTACTATAAGAATTTAATTCATTTTGCTGCAGGTTATTGACTATAAACATATTAAGTAAAATCCATGTATTTACATTCTGCTAATTTAGACAAGGATTAAACATTTATCACCAAAAAATGGAAATGCCAATTTCCAAACCCTCTATTGGTATAGAACAAAAAAGAGAAACCACTGGTAGTATCCTATTCAAATCAGTGGCTTTTTCATACACCAGGGTTTGTGAATTATGACAGGTGCTGGTTCTGTGATATTCCAATATAATCAAGGGTGCTAAATCGATTTATGCCAGCTAATTTATGTTGTCCTTTCAGCTGTAAAGTATACTGCAGGCATTTTCCCTCATTAATAGGGAAAATTTCCATTTCTCATCTCTGCAAAATTACAATCATATAAACAATCCAGTGTTAATCAAAAGTTCCTTCCCATTCACAGTGAACCAGCTGAGTGGCATCATTATTCAGCATTTTTCTATTTTGGATTGTATCTTGGCCATGATTCAACTACCAAAGAAGACACTATTGTACAAAAATGATAAAGTTGAAAGCTTTTCTTTTCCCCTACCATGTCATGTTGGTCATGACAGAACAAACACAGGGGGCACTGACAGATGTGCAAGCCCTCACTCTAATTCATGGAGTTTTACATAAAGTGCCATGAGTTAGAGCTTCCCTTGCCCCCTTGACCCAACAGACATTCCTCTGTTGGGTCAGGCCGGGGGGGGTGGGAGGGGGGCGCAGGTATCAGGCTCCACTTTGGAGCCAGTCAAGCCCAAGGAGCCTGCCTGTGGCCTCTTACCCCCTCCTCCAAGCTCCAGTGCTGTCTGCAGGATGGGAGTGGGGGGAAAGGGGAGGGGAGTGAGCTGCAGGCTGAGGGTTTTCTGGCCTGAGCTGGAGGGGAGGTGGGGGGCTGATACAGGGTGTCACTGTATATCTTCAGATTAAAACATGTTTGCTTCACCCTCTCTGAGGTAAGTTTGGTAAGAATGAATTAGAATGAATTAACTTACCCTTCAAATTGATATTGTTGTACTAGCTCCAGATGGCCTCCAAATGCAGCTGGTATTTGCATTCAGATGTTTACTTTGAGACTAAGTACAGACATTTGGGGAAGTTAAATCAGGTTCTAAATAGCCACCCAATTAAAACGTAGCTCATCTTGGTGTTGACCTTACACTTACAGACTCCATCTCAGTGACTGGCAACCAGCCTAAACCTGTAGCTGAGATGTTCCATGTGCACAAACTGGTCTAAAAAGTGGAGAACCCGGTTTAAGATAAACCTGGATCTACATAATATCAAACCTATTCAATCTAGGTCAAGCTGGTGCATGGAACTTCTGTACACTTTCCCTGGGGATGTTCTTTTCACCCCTCTCCTTCCTCCACCCCCCCACTGGACTACTTTTGCCCCCCTCAGCCCTTTGCTCCCCATCCTCCATCCAACCAGGCAACCCTCTCAACCCCCATCCCACAAGCTGTTCTGGGTGCAGCCACTTTTGTCAGCATTTGCTGGAGCCAACATGCCAGAGCTGAGCAAATAAATCCCAGTGGGGGGTGAGGCCAGAGGGATAAGGGTGTAGATTTGCTGGGAAGAAACCCTACTCCACCCACGGATCATGCCAGTTCCACTCATCCAAACCTTGGGTCACACCAGCCCTCCGCCCCTGGACTGACCCCCAACCCCTCCCCCCAACATCCCCATCCTGACTTAGCTGATATTGGGCAGCCATTTTGAAACAATTTAACCTCTTCCTAATGCCCCCAAATGTCTGTACTTAGCCTTATGGTCATATTATAGTACTATGTGAAGAATTTCAGTGAGGCTGAGGCAATGCAACAGAGAGCTCACAATTCTTTGCTCCTTGCTGCACATATTTGATTTATTCTTGGGCTGTTTATGTACTATAAAAAGATTGTAACTTTTTTCTCATAGGCTGGGTCCAGCATGTGGTCCTCGGGGATTCTTAAGACTTGTTGAAATTCTCGTGTCACTTCCATCTCTTCAGCAGCTAGAGTGAGTACTATTTTCCCCCAAATGTCCTTGTGTGGTGCTCAGTGAAACTTGATGGCGAGCAGCTTCCAACAAAGTAACAAACAAGATGTCAAGGCCTCTCAGTTCTGTCCCTGCCACTACCACACAGGACCTACTATATCTTTTGAGCAAGATCCATAAGCTATCTAAGCCCCAGTGTTACTCTTTGTGAAATATCTCACTGGGTGACATAAAGTGTGGTTTAGTACCAGGTGTACTCACAATTGAGCTCTTTGGAGACTCTAGCTCAGTACAGGGGCTTATTATGTCCTTTATTATATCTTACCAGTGGCTACTGAAGCTGAAGAAGAATGACAGCACATCGCAAAAACCAGCCCCTTCCCCATGGATTTTTACACATTGTCTTGTGAGTCAGGATTAAAATTAGTCCCATACCTAATACCAGTACTTAGTCCCTAAAAGCAAGGAAAAAAGGTAATACATGGTCTGCAGAATTAGGAGTAAATCTGGCCTTTAATCCAGACTCCGAAGACTATGTGTATGTGTCTTCAGGCATTAGCTTAGGTGCAGGGCCAACAAATGAACCACACTTATTTTGTGTTCACTCATACACACAAATTAGACAGCATAGATGGCTTGGGAATGGGCTTTAGTGGCTTGGTGTAGTCCTGGGTGTGTCCCAGCACTGTGCTCAGGTTCTTCCTGCTGGGGCATGCACACAGAGACACCCCAACCCACTTTCAAACCTCCTATACTGTCTAATATGTGGGCTTGGGCAAAGGCAGGAGTAGCATGGCTAATTTTTCTAAGCACTTCCAGGCTCACTCTTGGGTCATATTGATATAGGCTAAACTTCCTAGGCCAAAGAGGATGTATTAGGAAATATCAGTGATCTGCTTTAGCCCTCTAGACGAGTTTTAACATGGTTTTTCTTCTGTACACACAGGCAAGAATCTTGTTACAGCACAGCTGGGGCACAGCTATTTCATAACTGTTTTTAACAATGTTCATTTTATAGTGTAAGTGGGGCATAAAGTTCTTCCATTTACATATCAAAAGAAGTGGGTCAAGCAGTTCTGCTCAAAATCCTCTTAGGCTCTGAGTTGAGGAAACAGGGAGCAGCTTATTAGGGAAGCTGGAATGCGGATGGTTGCTCTTACCTGATTGAGCCCACTTGAAATAAACTGTTCAAATCTATGGGAAGATCTCTGAGATAAATGATGAACCAAAAGTAATACAAAGGGAAATCTAATTCACGCTCTGTGGTTTTTGGCAGCTTGGATGCTCTAAGTGAAAATGGAATAGGAGATGAAGGCGTAAAAAGTCTCTCTCAAGTATTTTCTCAGCTGACATCATTGGAAGTATTGAAGTAAGTTGCAAGATTAACAGTTCCAGAAACCAGTGGAGAGAAAGAAGTTAATCCTGTGGCACCAAGGATTGATTGTGCATTAAGGCTTTCTAATTCCCCTTCAGGTCAAGCAGTTAATATTTACAAAGCTGTCCTGTACAGACTGAATCAATTCTTTAAAAACTCCAAAGTACATATGAAATATCAAGAGAAATCATTTTAATATCTGATCCTGCCATTGTTTAGGTATGAAAAATCCCTGATGCTCAGTGTGTACTCGAGTAAGAATGGATGGCACAGTCTAGCCAAACTGGCAAGACAGTATTAGTTAATTTAGTTACCTTAAACAACTAATGTTTTTTGGTTTTTGTATTTCAGCATGAAATTCTTTAGCTGCTTTATCTGTTTTTAGAAAAACTGGTTACTGACCTAATTTTTGTGGAATTGCTCCAAATTTACCAGGGTAATCTGGCCATCTATAATATCAAAGTACACTTTAATTTTAAATTATCTTGATCTGGAAGATATTGCAGAGTAGAGGTGGTTCTATGTAGGCAGACATTTTCACATTGCATCACAGCCTCAGATTTGTCCTACAGAGTCACATGCAACATGCAACTTCACAATAAACTAGTTTAAACAGATTCCATTAACAAGAACATCTGATTTGTTACAGTTTATCACAGAATAAAATAACAGATTTGGGTGCGGAGAAACTAGCTACAGCTCTTCCTTCCTTATCTTCATTAAAGACACTTAGGTGAGTATATGTATTCTTTTGAACTGCTTTCTATAAAGTGCTGCTATACCTTAGTTGAGAAGTTAATTACTGTACAAGAAATAAATAATATCCACATACTGCAGTTAATCAGTTATGGGCTTGGTCCTGCAGCCCCTAGTCATCTGGCTGGTAAGAGCTGTGAGACTAAGTCCTTTATTGTGATATTTCAGACATTCCAGCAATTCCAGATCTTCTCTCTTTAAAAAATAGATATATAATCTAGTAGAGAGATACACACCACAGTAATGTGTACGGAGAACTCCTTTTGAACTCTAGACAGAATTCCACTTATCAGTAAATGAACCTATGGAACGCCTGTCCAGGGCCCTGATGTATTGCAGGGTTATACTTATATAGAATAAACGTTGCATGATTATTAAATTACTCCTAACTTGGAGGTATTTGAACACCTGGCATGCAATAGTGGTCCATCTACTTCTATATTCTTCCTGAAAACGGCCAAGATAATACCCTAGGACCAAGCAAGCTATCCTACAGTACTACTATGAAATAACTTGTTCATGGGAAGCTTCTTCCTAACCCACTTGTGCCCAGAATCCTGAATATTGATCCTCCTGATGTTTTTTAAATTCCCATATAACATAGCCAAGGACATTCATTTTCTCTATCAATATCTTATCCTAGTTTTTATTTGCATATGTAAACTGAACAAGGGGAATATATTGCATTAAATATGCAAGTAATTTGAAATTTAAACTATACTGGAGCTAACATTTAAACTTAGACTGAAAATAAGCAAGAATAATGCTTATTTCCACTTACTACTTCATCTCTTCCATTCTTTAATTTTGATCATGCTGTTTTTGTTTTCTCTAGTTTGTATAACAACAGCATTTGTGATGCCGGAGCAGAAAATATTGCAAAAGTACTTCCTGCAATGGCATCCTTAAGGGTGCTAGAGTGAGTATATCTTCAGAAAGAACAAAGGGAAATGGATAGTACACACCTGCTCGTGTAGACAGATATTTTATTGTTACCCTCTAACCCTGCAGCAGATATGAGCACCAACTCAGAGAAGACTGAGTGACTTGCCAAATACCACAGACAGTTGGGCTTAAAGCTGGGATTAATCAGAAGCTCTTTAGTCTCACTAGATCATACAAACTAACACCTTTAGGTATCTAACTAGTACTTGGGGGCGCTTATACACATGACAGGGATTTAGTCCTTCAGGTTGCATTTTATGCCCCCTAAATTGAAATGGTGAGTTTTTAACTGAAACCTCACCCTTTCAATTTCCATCGCTGTATATATGTGGTTGTCCTGGTTGCTGCAGGTGCCTGCTGAAGGCAGAAGCAGCAAAGGGCCTAATCCTTCTTTTTTTTTTTTTTGGCAGTCTGCCTACCTCTCCTGCAGCTGGGAGACCATTAATCTATGCCATTGATCTGTCAGCTCACCCCCCAGCTGTGGGAGAGGTGGGCAGGCTCTGCCAAAAAAAAGGGATCAGGTCCCTCACTGCTTCTACCTTCAGCAGACTCCTGTGGCTGGCAGGATGCCTGGGGCCACCTGGGACTGGGCTGGCTTGCTCCTGGGGCAGCATGGGAAGGCAGCAGGAGGGAAACTAGGTTTGCTGGCAGTGGGGATGGTACCTGGGGCACTGGAAGCCTGGGTGGGCTTGGGGAAGCATTGAATCGGGCACCTCTGAGCTGGGGCAGCACCCTGCCAGCTAGCAACCTGTCCAGGCTTCCAGTGCCCTCTGCACCATCCCCGCTGCCTTCTCTGGTCACCAGCAAACCCAGCCACACTCCTGCCACCTTCCTGTACTGCCCTAGGGGCAAGCCATCAGGATGTAGTTTACTTTGCAACAATGCAAACTCATTTAAAACCCACAAAACGCCAGTACGTGTAATGCCATTAAGCTACACAAAGGGTATTTTTGTCATATGTACATCATGACATTGTCACATGTACAAGCAGCCTGGGAGGCAGGTTGCAGCATTTCTAGCACTGTAGGTGGTAGCCCAGGTATTACTTGACAGACAGCTGCTAATTGGTCTGGCATCCCATAAACAACTGGAATGATCTGAGGTGACGGGCTTTATAGAATTCAGAAGCCAAACCTGGACCATCAGTAACCTGTAGACTTAAGGGATAAATCAGTAGATGGCTTTCAATCCTAACAATTTGTTGACCACACCTTCTTGGCTACCTTGATTCTTGAAAAGAATCAAGAATTGGTCCCATACCTAATACCAGTACTAAGTCCCTAAAAGCAAGAAAAAAAGGTAGTACATAACTAAGACAGAATGACTAGTGAAGCAGCCCCAGGCACCAACTTAGCAGGGTGCAAAAACATAGGCAACATGTGGAAGTGGCAGATTTCTGCACTGATAGTGGGGCAGCAGCAGGGGCAGAGGTGGCAACAGTGGCATGGAGTTGTGCCCCCACTGTCAACACTTGTGTGTTATCAATGTGCAAAAATAACAGCTGCCACCGCTTTTGGCTGGCCACATCACCACCACCAACAGCCAAGAGCCATTGCTTTCCAGTATACTGACCTGCCCTGTTACACCTCTGAAAAAGGGAAGCTACTTTTGGAGTAGGAATAGGACCTCCACAGGCAAACTTTGGAGGAGAAGTGCTTGGCAGAAAATAAAATGCAGCCTACACTGGGGGAAAATGAAGTAACTGCAAACTGAAAATCTTGGATGGTTTGAAAGAGTGATCAGTGAAGAGACTGTCTTAATGGCAGGCTGAATGGCCACCCGAGTACTCCCTGTGGGACCAGGTTTTATAAACATATGCCCTCTCTTTCTCAGTGATGGTTGATTACTCCAATGGATGGTGAACCTTAGTCTAACAACCAGCAAATATTTGTTTTCCTCAGTGTTCAGTATAACAAGATAACAGACACTGGTGCCCAGAGACTGAGTGGCAGCCTGAGAAAATGTCCCCACATGAAGAGCCTGGCGTAAGTCTTTAGCTTGTGCTTACATAGTAAAACATTAAACTAGGTTGGGTTTCCTGCTGTGGGCTGGACTGGTTGGGTTTGCAACAAGAACCAAAAAAAAAAAAACCCCAATACAAAAACAACTGACTTGACAAAAAAACCATCACTGAACTCAGCTCTCAGCTGACATTAACCCTTCTGCAATAAAGGCAAATTTGTGACCCTTTCCAAAGCATACTCTTCTACAGTGTGCCTGGCCTGCTCTGGGGGTATGTGTGAAGGATCTGGGAGGAAGGATCTGGAGAGATACGTGACCCCACTTTCTATGCATTTTAGAGGAATCCTGTTGTACAGGGCTCTTCCCAACCAATGCAAGGGTAACGGTAACATCCTTGTGTATAGCACAGGAGACTGGCATGGAATTAGAATAATGGCAAATTAACCAGAGTTAGTTGTACAGTTGCAATATAAGTTACCTCTCAAGTGCTTTGTCTTTGCCCTATTGTTACGAGCTTTCACTCTTGGCGTAAGCCACAGTGCTCTCCCCTCTATGAGATCACTAGAACAGGGAATAATTTGCTATTATGGGCTACAGCTATAAAATTTAATGGGGATTCATTAAATTCTTGCTAGTGTTGAATTTTGTCGAGGTCTATAGGAACTGTGTTAAAATCCTGTAGAAATACAGAAGGATTTTTTTCTTAAAAACTGTCTAATAGAATTGCACTTCAGGGATAGCACTGTCTAGTCACTTCTCTAAGATTCTTTAAAAAAAACCCCAAACATCTCAGTGAATGCTATTGGCTTCCTACTCTGGCATTAGGGTATGCTGTCCACTCTTTGCTGCCTTACAATCTGACTTTACTTCTGTGGCAGACCCTCAGCCAGTTCTCTAAACACACAGACCTTGTACCATGAACAAATAAACCAACAATAATAAAATGTTTAGTCCTTCTCTGGGCAATAGGATGAGCCTTTAACACCAGCCCAGTAGTGGAGCATGGCCTCTCATGATAGCAAGCTTATCTGGGTTCCAGTCCACCTCCTGGCCAGGAACTGCTCCTTCCCCCAGATCACAGATCTCTGCTCTGGGTTTTTAATTGACAGTGGGATTCCTCCATTGTTAGCTCCTACATAATTGGACTTCTACAAAAGGGATCCCTACTCCTTCTGAAAGTGCAGACAGCCTTTTTACAATGACCAATATTGGAGTTCAGCTCTAGAAAACCATCAGGATCAGTGTATTTGGTAGGAGCTCTAAGGCACAGAGAGCTATTTGCTTGTTTCCCCTCCTCAGTTTTCAATGAGCTCTGAGGCTGCTATAAGGGAGCTGGGTGTGAGGCTCCAGGAGATTGTGACACCCCAGTGTGAGGGTGTGAAAGGGCCATGAGCATCTGAAGTTGGGCTAGAAGCTCTTAGTTGGGCTGGTAGGGGCTGGGAGTCCTAAGCTGAGTAGGTGGGAGCTTGGGGCCCCAGTTGATAGAATAAGAGCTCAGTGTGAGGGCACAGAGATTACAAGCTCCAATGGAGAGTGCAAGTCGCAGTGCATGGGCACGGGCTTATAGGCTGGGTGTCAGGCCAAACAATAAGGCCAGGTGTTAGGCCATGAATGCCATTTGCCAGGCATGGGACATGGTATAGGGAAGGTTGGAGCCCTTGGCATCAGGGCAAGTACACGGACAGCCTTCCACCTGACTGACATCTCTTAATAATTATCATCAAGGTATGGTGGACGAGGAAGGTGGGTGGTTAGCCCAGAGACAAGTGAGTGGGCCAATGACTGACCAGCCCTAGGACACCTAGGAAAGAAATGTAACTATCTTAAAGGCAATTCCTGCATAAAAATAGTATAAGAAACTTATTGTATTAAAAAAAAATCTTCTAATCTTTGTTTACTTTCCCAATTTCTCTTATAGGATGTGGAATCCTACTATTCCCTATGGAGTTCTTGAGCACCTTCAGCAGCTGGATTCCAGAATTATTTTGTAGATTCAGCTGATCCTGTGAAGGTAACTAAACTCTTCTTATTTTCTTTTTCTTTTTAATGTGGAATCTAGACACACTGATTGGTTACTAAGAGGCAAGTATTGTGGAGTGTTACACACACTGAGGTGGATAGAGTTCTTCCTTTGGCTGACAGTCCCCAAGCTATTAAGGGCTCACCTCACAGGATCTCATGTGCTATGTAAGGCTCACAGGATCTTATGTGCCCTGGAGTCCAACAGGAGTCAGGCATTGCTTCAAGTTTGAGGTCTTTAGGCTCACTCATAGGGCATAGGTCCCTTGTCTAGCACCACCTCTGAGCAATGGAACCTGAGGCCTAACAACCTAGTCCTTGCAACTAACACCAGCCTCCCAGACTCCCCTGTACCTTGAACACCGCTCTCCTTGAACTGCAACTGCATGGCAGCTCCTTGGCACTAAAAAGAGTTTAGTTACCTTAACAGGATCTGCTGAATCTACAAAATGATTCTAGAATCTGTAGTAGTAAGGGTTAACTCCCTTACTAAAAAGTGACGTCATCCACAGAAAGTGGTTGGTTGACCATTTTAGGTTCAGAGGTTAGTTGTAAAGGCTTAATGAGAACAAAGAGTCTCCCTGAATCTTCCTAAGATCCAGAATAACACAGAATCTAGCTGTGGAAGGTGCTCAAGAATGCCATAGGGAATAGTAGAATTCCACATCTTATAAGAGACATTGGGAAAGTAAACAAAGATTAGAAGATTTTTTTATAAAGACAAGTTTTCTGCACTGTTTTTATGTAGGACTTGCTGTAGCAGGGCACTAGGGTGCCTGCTACTGGCAGTAGTA
>NW_017729002.1:5056313-5056872 GCF_001723915.1 Gavialis gangeticus | reverse complement strand
AAGGGTCAAGGGGCCAGGCATGGCTGCGTGCCACCTGAGCCCCGAGCGTAGTTTAGTGGGGAACAGAGAGGAGGGTGAGGGCGCGAGAAGCGTGGACACAGGCCCCGGAGGAGGGCAAGGGCGCGGGTGGAGGCCCAAGGCCGGGCCAGTGCATGCGATCTAGAGCCTGAAGAAGGGCGAACACACGAGTAGGACCCAGAGAGGGGTGAGGGCTAGCAAACACAGGGGCGCTAGAGCAAGGGGCGTGGGTTGCGTGACAAGCTCAGTGGCGCCTGAGGAAGGGCGTGGGTTGCGTGACAAGCCCAGGGTGCCAGGCAAGGCATAAGTGACCAGACAATGTCCGGAACAGCTGCGAGGCTTGGGGTGTGCTAAAGGGGAGGTAGGAGGCATGCATAGCCCATAAGGCTGGGGGTGCACCAGGTCACCCGTAGAGAGTAGGAGCCTGGACAACTATAACACCCAGGGCTAGGAGATCAAAGGCAGCCTCCCATATTAAATTATATATCATCAAAGACATGGTGGGCGAGAATCAGAGGGTGCTGGATCTCCTAATTTGGCA
>NW_017729002.1:5052018-5056244 GCF_001723915.1 Gavialis gangeticus | reverse complement strand
GAGGCGCGGGGGGCGCGGGGGGGGGGGGGGGGGGATAGACCCTGTGCCCCTGCAAAAGGGGAGGAACGAACCTAGGGCTAGATTAACGACGGACGGTGATAGGATTTTTTTTTGTTGTTGTTGTCACAGATTGGTGGTAGAGTGTGTTGAAGATAACCATTGTTAAGATAGACTGGGAATAGTTCATCAGGCAGAACTGAATAAGGGTACCCATTGCTCAGAGTTCCCTAGCAAGACTGAGGCCTGGGACCAAAAAGATAAGGTTTGGGTAGACATGGCCCAGGAAGGGATTATGGAAAGCCAGGGGCTGGATGAGCTGGCATGGCAATTGAGATTGCAGGAGGTAGAAGAACAAGTGGTTCGGCTCGAACAGGAGCTAGAACCTGCAAAGGCCCAGAGAGAAGGGGCCGAGGTTAAATCTGCCGCACTGGAGGGACAACTGTCACCGGGGAAAAGGGATGGGGTGGCGAAGGAAATCCAACGCCTCAACTGCTGAGGCGGTAAGAAAAAGAAAATTAGGGCGGGTGATGGCCCAAGAGGCCAGGACAGGGAGGACAGGCTGCGCATGTTGCAGACAGAGTTGGCGGCCTGGAGGGCACGCTGTCCTGAGGGTGGGGCGAAACAAGCAGGAGAACAGCGAGAGCTACAACAAAGGCTAGAGGTAGCAAAAGGTTTAATAGAAGCCGTCCAGAAAGAAATCCGTAGCCAGGAGGATCAGATAAAGGATCTACGAGAGGACAGAGAGAAGTGGCAAGAAGGATGTCAGGAAGCTGCGCAGGAGGTCAGACAGCTATGGGAACAGCTGCATAATAACTGGGCTCAAGTAGAAAATGATAACAAAATAATAGTACAGGAGATGGAGAAGGTAAAAATTTACATGAGCAATTATGAGGCATTACAGGAGCAATGTCAAGCCCTCAAGAAAGAGCGGGGAGACCAGAGGAAAGAGAACGCTGAGCTGAGATCTCGGATCCAGAGCCTAGAGACCGAGAAAGATCAGCTCATGGAACAAGCTCGGTCACTTGAAACCCTTCTAGAGGATGGCCAAGCCAGAGAGGAAGGCTTAGCCGCAGACAAGGCCCAGTTACAGTGGGAGATACAAAAGATGAGTGAGGGACTAGACCACTTAAGGGAACAGGGTAAGTCACTAGAAACCCTCCTAAGGGAGAGCCGGGCCAAAGAGACATGCCTCATCACCAAACAGGGCCAGCTGCAGAGGGAGTCGCAAGCCCTGAAGGAAGAGCTGCAGGAGATAGAGAGCGACAAGCGGAAGCTCCTAGAGATAAATAGCCAAGCGGCCTTGGAACTCAGTCAGTTCCGAGAGGTCGAGAGAGGCAAGCAGGAGAGAACAGGAATCACAAACCATGATGATCACAGACAGCCTAGAGAGAAAGTTGGAGGCTTTTGAAGGCCAATTAACGGAGTACGGGAGAACCACACAATGGGAACTCCAGGAGAGGGGGTTGCTCATAGAAACCTTAAGACAAACTGAGGCACAAGTTAAAGACCTTTGGGCTATTATTCTACAAGGTCCGGGGAAGGAGGAACCTCCTGGTAACCAAAATCTGGAGTGCTCTGGTGAGCAAGTCGGGCCAGGACAAGCGGAGAGGAACACCTGGGAGGAAAGCCTCACAGAGCCGAGGGGGGAGGCCTGGCTTAGAGAGATCCAGTCAGCCCTCCTAGAACACTGGGAGCAGAAGTGGACCCGATGGCAGGAGCTCCACTCGCAAAGACTGAACCACCTAGAAAACCAGGTGGGGAAGCTGGCCTGAAGGCCGGGTAAGGGGGAGAGAGTATCCCCTAGTAAAGGACAGCATGAGGCGTTGGGCCCAGTTGAGAAAGACAGCAAAGGAGGAGGAAAAGGCCTCTCTAAGGAGGGAGCCCCCACGTCCAATGGACAGGGGCAGTGTACAGATAGACTCGCGTCTAAGACCAGACGAGCAGAGGATTGGTGTTAGGACCAGGGGAGTGAGGCAAACCAAAAAAGTAAAGACCGTCCAAGCCTATGAAAAGAGGAGGGAAGTACAGTCCGCTAGAGGGAAGGTACAGCCGGAGACCAGGCCACATCTGTATATGAGCGGTATTCCCCAACAGATTATGTGGAGATCATGGCTGCTCCTAGGGCCCACTCCGTGACACTTGCCTTTAAGATCGTTACATTTCTTCACTGACTACATAGTTCTATATTTTCTTGTGCAGAAAACTGAGGCAGGGTGGGGGGGACAAGAAAATACCTCTCTGTGCCCTAGACCTCCTACCAAATATACTGATCCTGATGGTTTTCTAGAACTGAACTCCAACATTGGTCATTGTAAGAGGACAGCTAGTTACCATTTAACTCATTAGAGTTAATTCAGAGAGAGGCTTTCCAGAGGGGTTCGGAAACCATGACATTTCATTATTTAACATGGAAAGACATATGCAGAGCTTGATTTTTTTTAAACCCAAAAAAAACACACTTCCTGTGAGATGCTCTGGTGTGATCCTGGATTTTTCTGTGTAGCTCTGGTTTCCTTTCTGATCCAGGGAGTCTTTCTTGACTTCAGCTTGCCTTCTCTGACCCTGGCAGGTCCTTCACCTAACCTCCCTTTGCTGACCTCCACCTGCACCATACTACAAAAAGCATGCTTGTACCTCCCTTCTGCTAAGACTTCCAGTGTTGCCTCCATCAGGCTTCACTTCTTGTTCCTTCTGTGAGCCAAATCAAACCCATCCTTTGCTACTTTTGTCTCTCTTTGTTGCTTGGAGAATTCCTACTCTCCACACCCTTTACTACAGACAAGTAGGAAAAATCTAATTCCCTCAGCTCTAGTCACCTTCTTGTCATACCCATTGTTGGTCAAAGTGTTGGTGTTAAAGTACATTCCACTCTAGTTGGTGGTGACGTGTCACATGAGGCATTCATGATACAGACACTTACAAAATAACAACTGTATTACAACTGTGCAGTAATGCATACAGTTCATAGGTCACATACAGCTGTCCCCCAGATCATCCTATTGCTGTGATAGTTAGGCTTTGTCTACAGTGACATTTTGGGCCAGACCTAAGGATCATCCTCTACCAGCTTGAGCCACCTGAGCTGCTTCTCCTCTATCTGTATCCTACCTTGAGGCCTGTGGAGCTTCCTTGAACGCAGCCATTCTGGAAATCAGTCTTTAGACTGCATCCCTCCTCTGGGGAGCACTGGGGAGGAGAAGTAAGGTGCAGGGGTCCAGGAATTTAGGACCAGGGCTTTGTGGGTTTGCTGTTGGAGGACCACACCTATGCTCAGGGCTGGGTGACCTCTGAAGACCCTGCAGAGTGGGGCAGACTGCATCCCAGCTCCCCTTTGGGCCTTGACAGTCAGCAAAGCTTGTGATCTCAGGCCAGGCTGTGTCAGGGGATTGATCTTTGGGGTTTTCAGTGTAGGTGGATAGTGGGTTTGGGCTCAGGGTTGGCTTCATAGTCAAGCCTAACAACCAATATAGTACCCTGAAAGGTGAAGTTCCTTCTTGATAATAGGGAATGAGGCACTGATTTAAGGGACCACATCTTGGGTTTTCATGGAGGGGAGGGGACAGAACTTGCCAAGAAAGAAACTTGTTCTCCCTCAGCCAACCTAAGGGAATCCTTGCTCTAAAAACAGCATAGACGAAAGCCAATCAGTGGCTGCTGGTTACTTCCAAGGGCACATGAGGGTGAAAAGATTCTGCCAAAATATAAGCATTTACATTGCTTCCTTTATTAGAAAAACCTATCCGCATTTAAAGTCTGCACTCAAATCATGACCACTTAACCCTTCTTCATGCTGATGTCTACTTCTAGGTACTAGAACATCTTACTGAACATGATGCATACTTGCACCTGTCCTGATTTTCTGATCTGCACAGAGGTTTTCACTTGCCTGTCTGTTCCCTATATTCCTCCAGAAAATATCAATAAAATTATTCAAATTCTTATGCAGGCACAGCAATCATTTTGTTAAAGTCCACAGTATTTTTTCAAAGTGTAATCTTATAAAGCAGGAGTTTTGTCACAGAATTACAGCCTCATTTTCCAGTTCTGTAAACATTTTTAGAAACGCTCTTCCAATGTTTTTCTTGTTTTCTTTTATGCCTTAATAAAAAGGGGAGGAAATGGAAACCATTGTGCCTTGTACTCCAAAAATGTTGGGAAAGAAGTGATTTGACAAGGGACAGCTTGGTCATTTTCTCCATATCTTTTTTTTTTTTTTTTTTTTTTTT
>NW_017729002.1:5049659-5051872 GCF_001723915.1 Gavialis gangeticus | reverse complement strand
TTTTCTTTTTTTTTTTTTTTTTCTTTTTTTTTTTTTTTTTTTTTTTTTTTTTTTGTTTTTTTTTTTTTTTTTTTTTTTTTTTTTTTCTTTCTCAGTCTAATTTATGACAGAGAGAGTGTAGATTTGGGCTATAAATCCTAATTCTTGATGGTTTATGAGACTGTACCCAGAAAGCATCTCTGAAACAGTACTACAGTTCCATATAATTATACTCAGCACCATGCAGCAGTAAGTGTATATCTCATTGCAAGACGTATTCGGCACATTCCATTCACTATTTTGAAGTCTCAGGTGCTCCCAGAGACTCTATATTTTCCAGCCACTGAGCGGCTCTGTTGTATGTTTCCATACCAGTGCATGCTCTTTTTGAAAGCACCAAAGGACAGTGACTAACACCATTAATCAAGGTTCTGACTGAAGTGTGATAGAGCTGGTTCTTATCTTGCATAGTCTGAAGTAATCAGTAAGAAGTCAGCGTAACTAACATCAGATTGAGCAACATGTGTGTTACTTCATAGATTTAAGAACAATACCTGCTAAACCAGAAAGGAGCATAGTTAATGTTCTGCTTTTATCATTTCACAGGTGACACTAAGAAAAGAGAAAACAAATATCACTGACTTTTCTCATCATGTTTGCTGCTCTATAATTGAGGAAAAACCTCTTGCAATTATGTTGCCTACTCTGAGCACTGCAGAATTGACATCTGAAATCAGGAAATGACATAGTCCGAATTCTCATAGTCAATCAGGTCTCAAATGCTGTTCAAAGGACCCAGTTCTCTTCCCATTAATGAATGGTGTAGTTGGGAGGTGGCAGACATGGGGTGCAACTGGGACAGCAGCCCCAGGCAGCACCATTGCGAGAATATGCAATCAACATGGCAGAAGCCCACATTGCCCCAAGGCATGGAGCTGCCTTGTCGTGCCTCTGCACTGAAGTAGATGATGTATAGGATCAAGCCTCAAAGGTAAAAAGATCTAGATACAATGCAGGATGCTTCCATAATACAAGATTACACATACCATACATATTTTCTGGTATATAAGATACATTTTTTTCCCAAAATGGAAGTCTAAATTTAAGTAGTGTCTTATACAAAGTACATAACAAAAAAAATATAGAAATTATTCTGATAAAATGTGACCAACTTTCAATTACATTTATGTTTACACTTTTCCCACTAGTTTTTTTTTCTTGTTTGGGGATTTGTTATACACAAAGGGGTGTTATACACTGGAAAATATGGTAACTATACTTCCCACATGGGACCAGGACTTTAACTTGTCACTGTAGCATCTCAGCAAGCACATGCTAATCAAAGTAGATCTTTTCCATGGTGCCTGCTGGATATGCAACAAAACTTAAACTAGCAAGTTCTAGTGCTACACTTTTTCACATGCACGTTTCCACAGATTTCTAAGCACTATCTATACTAGAGAGCATCAACAAGATTGATTGGCCTAAAGATGAGAGCTGTTTGATTCTGTACTATTAAAACTGCAGCATATTCACACAACTGTGAAGCTAGATGTCAATATTACACTAATTTCATAAGCTATGAATTGTTTTGGTTGTATTTGTTCTAGCAGGTCTGTTAATCAGTACAGGCAAAATGGGTTCCTTTAAATAAGGTGACAGAAAAGAAAGAAGTGCAGAGAACAATACAATTAAAAACAGAAAACTTGAATGATTTTTAATAGTAAGACCATCACACATACCCACATACAAGATGTTACTCAAAAGTCCTGAAAACTGAAGGGTGAAATTAGGCAGTCATACTTTGTGTCTTATGTGAAATCAGAAAGTTGGCTTTTTATAAAATGAAAAAACTAAATAAATGTTTGCACTTATTGTGGAGGATACCTGAAATCATCAGCAAATGTACACATATCAGAGTACAAATCATGTACCTGGCCCTGGATTTAGAGTTGTGTGATCTCTCGTGTACAATTGGCAATATAAAAGTACAACAAACTATTCAACAAATACAATTTTAACAAGAAATCATTCCCTTTTATAGCATTTATAGCCTTTTTTACAGTCTCAAAAAATAAGGCATTATGGACAAATTATTTTCACTGTATCAGCGTACATATTGACTACTAGCTTATATATGCTGTGGTCCAAATCCAGGCCCACTGATTTTATTGGCAAAACTTTGATTTCCAAAATATTTCAGCTTCAGAATAGTTTTAGGTGGGTTCTGTGAT
>NW_017729002.1:5035951-5044659 GCF_001723915.1 Gavialis gangeticus | reverse complement strand
GTAATAGCTGTGCTTGAGTGAGGGCTGCAAGTTTGTGGCTTATATACCTGTTTGGCATTAAATAACCCTGTCAACCCCATCTGCCCCATTGCTGGGGCTTTGCTCTGTATTCTGAGCTCCTCACAGCTCCTGAGGTTTCATTGTGATTTATCAGAGGCAAAGTCTCAGGACAAATATTCTGGTTTCCTGTGGAAGGGGGCCTGGAGATGGGGAAATGAGATGGGAGGGAAAATGTCAGAGAACGCTTGTCATTGCTTCAAAAATGGGAAGACTAAATTTTTGTACTGCACCAAGTTGGCCAAGGCAGCTGCTCCCATGTTCAGATACTTGAAAAATTTCCCTTGGTAAAGGAAATCCTGAGTTGTACATTATGCTGCTTGGAGAGTCTCAACCCCCATCCCTAGATATAGAAGCCTTGGCTGAGTTCAGGTATTCCTAGCTCCTGGAAGAGCCTCGTGCACTTAGTCACTCAGGTTCAGACTGCTCTAATTTATGCTGATGAGAAAACTGTTCCTTTACAGACCCCAGTTCTGGGGTGACTGAGTAGGTGCACATTTACACACCTGACCCAATGTGTCTCATTGAAGTAATTATCTCAGATTGTATCATATTGGCAGTTTAATACCTACATGTCTACAGCCCCTGGGCATCTGATACTTAGGGAGACAGTCACATTCTGAGGAGCAGTCGCAGAACCCCGAAGCTGAGGTCTCCTTCTGTAAACTACATATTTTTCAGGGAACTTTTTTAAACACTTGCACGTTTTTGTTAGTGTTTGCAAAGCAGTCCATCTTGAGATGGTCATGCATGCTCTTTCCATCTGATTATACCTTTCTTCTGACATCTCAGAATCTCTTCGGAAGGGAGAGAGGGGCCCAAAAAAAGGAAAAATAAAAATAAAAGAGGGTTGAAACTATTTTTCCCAAAGACAGAGAGAGAGAAAGAGAGAACCAGATAAACTAGAGGAAAGCTAGAAAGAGACTAAGTAGAAAAATTTAGGGATAGTATTTGAGGAAAGAACCTTATTTCCTCACTTTGTGTCTGGCTTTGCAAATCCTGGCTGGAACAATGAAAAAATTCTCTTAAAGGCTGTTACACTTCCCTCTTTTATCTAGACAAATGGGTTATCATTTGGTTAACTTGGAATTCCTATGAACACTCCTAGCCTTAGAAGTTGTCTTAAGTTGTGGGAAAGGAAGATATGGCCATCTTCTGGGCCATATTCTGCACTGCTCCTCACAAGCAGTGCATTATTAAAGGGCAGAATAGATTTTACTAAGCCTTACCCATAAAAGTGGATATTAAAAGTGGTTCTTACCTGAACAAAATAAAATGGTTTTAAACACTCATTTAAAAAGTATAAATTGTCTGCATGTTTGTAAAGAGAATGTACAGTTTGTGTATACTCAGATGCAATATTTTTGTGTATTTTTTGTAAACCTTTTTTTAAAAAACAACTGAATAAAAGAAACATTTTACAATAACTTCTTACTTTCCCAAATGTTGCCTCAAGTTTCTTTAAAAAACGTAGCAAAATGGGTCTTGGTTCCCAGATTCAATGCCCAGTGCGAAGCAGCTAATATTTGCTTCAGATTCGGCCGATTTGGGGAACAGTGATATGATTCAGTGATTTGAATCACTGTCCCATCAGCTGAAACTGATTTGGAGATTCAGCTTCTGCTGGATCTCTGAATCACCCAGGCCCATTCCCCACCTGCCCCAGCTCCCACCACTTTGGGAAAAAAAGCCCCAACTCACCAGGTGCTGCCAGGTGTGGGGGTAATCCCCACTGACCCACACTGCATGAGGGGCTCTGCCATGAGCCCCTCAAGTCCCCCCCATGGCTGCCCCACCCACCCCAGTTCTAGCTCTTTAAGGGAAAAAAACCCCAAACCCCGAACTCACTGGTTCCCGCTTGGTGGGGGGCAATCCCCGCTGCCCCCCACTGCCGCATGCCACATGGGGGAGCTCCTCTATGAGTTCCCTGAAGCCCTGAGGCTGCTGCAGGAGCTGGTAAGTGCAGGGTTTTTTGGGTTGTTTTTTCTTTCTTAAAGGGCCTGAGCTAGGGCTGGCGGGGCAGCCATGGCAGAGGCTGGGATGGGGGGGGGGGAAATTGGGTGGCTCATGCAGAGGCCCCCATGCAGCGTAGGCCAGTGGGGGAATGGGGATCACCTCCCCCGCCTGGCAGCACCCGGTGAGTGGGGGCTTTTTTTTTAAAGCACCAGGATTTGGGGCAGGCAAGTGAGCCACGGAGAGGCTGGGACAGCAGGCAGGGGATGGGGCCTGACCGGGGTCCCCCCCATGGTACCATCCCCCCTTCTCCAGCCCCTCTCCCCTGCCCCCTACTTACCGGCATGGAATCTGACTCCAGCTCCCTGGTGCAGTAGGCTGGGACTGCTCAAATCATCAAAGCTCTCCACATCTTTTTATTGGTCCCTTGATTCAATTTGGATTTGGAGATTCAACCGCCAAATCTCCTCCAAATCGAATCAGCACCCAAAGCTTCGCACAGCCCTAATGCTCAGGTCTCCCATGCCCTATACTAATAAAAAGTGGTTTGGCAGAAGCACAATTTGACCCTGAGTACCATCATGGATGATGCATAAGTGTTTAGAGTGGGGGGATATAACTCTGTAACAACACTGCCTCTGTTGCTGCCATGTGCTGGCTCTGACCAGGCTCAGCCACATGCCTTACAGTCAGTGCAGAAATCACCCTGCTGTCCCTGCTGCTGCTGGGCCCTGGCTCCAGCTGGGCTGCAGCCCCACCATCAGCACAGAAAGCTGGGAGGACACATGCCCCTGTGCCCCCCTTGCACATCACCATTGGGTAGCACTGATCAGTTTCATACTCTAGAAAAGCAGAAATCATGCCTGCCTACCAGGTGAGTCTAACAGGGAGCATGGGGCTCCCTGTTACTTCAAGATAAAAGCAGCCCAGCCAGGGAGCTCTGCAGGCTAAGCAGGGGGCAACAGGGCTAACAGGGTTATTAGCAGGCACCTGCAGATAGTCAGCTTACTGGATGTAGGCAGGGCCCTGGGAGCTTATAAATAGGGCCCTGAGAAAATCACGATTTTGTGGACTGCAAGAGGAAACCTGGGCTTTTGCAGCTCCAACCTGCAAGCGGCTGCTGGGGTCAGAATGCAGTCGGGCAGAGTCGTGGGAGCAGCCCCAGCAGCCAAATGAAGGTAAGTGTATGTGGAGCAGAGGAGGGGAAGGGGTTTGGAGGGCCAGGACTTGGGGACTGTTGGGGCGGGGAGCAGAGTGGTGTGTGTGCCTACTGCATGTGCATGGGTAAAATATCATTTATCATGGAATATTCACAGAACTACTAGGATCCATTTGCTAAGATCAATGGTAGTCCCATTACTATTCCATTAAAAATGATACTTTACCCATGCACATGCTGCATATTTCTACAAGAAACCCATGACTTTCTCAGGGCCCTACTTATAAGCCCAAGGCTGAGGCTGGCTTGGGGAAGTCTCTCCCTGGCTGCCACAAGGGAAGGACCCCCTGCCCAGGGGAGTCCCCCAAGGATGCTGGGCTGACCATTTGCTGCTCACAGGAACCAGGAGGCTCAGGGAACTTGCAAGGTACCCTGACCAGGAGGCATGCTGTTTTAGGGGTAAAGTTTTGCCCTCTCAAAGGGACAGAAGGCTGCTACTTTGTTGCTATTATTATGTTATACCCCAGGGGTTTATGTTATGATTTGAACCAGTGGTTGGGATAAGTCTGAAAGGGGAGGTATGGAGGCCTCTTTAGTGCCCAGGGGGCACTCGACTGCCTTGAGTCCTGCCAGGGACAGGCTTGAGGCTCAAGCAGATATTGAGCCCAGAGCAGACAGAGAGAGAAGGCACAGCCAGGCAGGGGCCTGGGGCCTGGTACCAGAGAGGGTTGCAGCCAGACAGGGGTCAGGGGCCCAGCAGTCAGAGGCCAGGGGCCCAGTTACCGAGCCCCAAAGTCAGATCCAATTCAGTGGGCCCAGGCTAGAAGGCCTAGCAAGATGAAAGGGCCAAATGCTGAGGAGGCCGAAGCCCTACACAGGGAACAACATTGCAGTAACATCCATGAGGCATGGGTGTGGTAAAGGAGAGGATTTGGAGCTATGCAAGTAGTCCTTAAGGCTTTGGGTGCCCTGCCAGGCACGGTTGACTTTAGAAGCCCAGCAAGGGACCTGGGCACAGGCAGAGACCGGAGTGGTCCAGTGGGGCAGGCCTAGCAAAGGCCTGTGGGCAGCCTCCCTATATATTAAACATAACAGCAAGGCACGGCAAGGGAGACGGGAAGGTGCCCTAGGGGTAGGGCATGGTCACAGAGCCACCAGGGGGCATCACAGCCATGGCCACCCCTGGAAACACGATGTGTTACGTGAGATTTTCCAATGTCAGATGACAAGTAGCCCAGAACACTGAGAGAAAAGACAACAACTGGAGTGCTTCGATACTTCCTGCGTTTAGGCAGCCACCAAAGTTCAGGTGTCAATATTTCAAGATATGTTGCTTTAAACTTTTCGTGCATATTGCCGTCCTTCTGTGGGGTAACTCTGTACCCTGTAGGAAATGCTGCAAGATTTAAAAAATGTATTTATGGCACAGAAGGTTAGGAATTGAGAGCGACTGACTGCTTCCATTAGGGGGAGAGCTTATGTCAATAAACTGCAACAGAACAAGGGTAGGGGAAAAAGCTTTCTATAAGCATGTTTCCTTGGGTGGAGGCAGACGAAACATTTACAGTGAGGTAAAAAAAGTAGCAGACAAACATAGCAGATGTCTAAACTAGGAAAACTTCACCCACTCCAATGGAGTATTTTTCTGTGCAAGAATCAGGCAAAATTCTAGGGATGTAACTTATAGTGGGTTATGTTTTGTGTATCCACTTCCATCCTGGGGTATTCATTTCCTAAATGCAAATAAGGCTATTATTGCTTCCCTGCCATCTAGTAATAATACCTGTAATAATATCTGTCACGTGGGAGACCTCAACATCTGTCTGGGCCTGGCCCCACAACTTGTTTGCACCAGTATATCCTGCCTTTAGACCAGTGTAAACAAGGAGAAGATAAACCTGCGTAAGTCAGTAAAACCCAGCTAAGAGTTGCCCCTAAAAAAAAAATCAGTGGTAAAACTGTAATGATGCAAGTTATATCCATGTGTCATGTGTACACTTAATTCTGCTGCTTGCTCAAAACAAACATGCAGTTACTGGCTCCCTCATCCAGGCACTGTAAAGCACAGCTAAAGCAGCAACCAGCCAGAGTGAGCAGATTTTCCATCCACTCCAGACACTGATCTAAGTTGTGCAAGTGTTACTATGTTGTATGTTCAAAACCCTCAGTTTAGACCCCACTGTAACTTATATTGATGTACAAAACCAATGTAAATTACACCAAATGAATATCGGTCTAAATCCTTTCCAAATCAAGGAAGCAGAATGTCAGCCTGCCCCACCTTTAGCTGTCAAGGAGACTGACTTATTGAAGGCTGAGATAAATACAAGTGAAATACATACTTGGCAGCCTACTGGGGATAATAATACTAACATTTATAATTGCAGTGTACAGGAAGTCTGAAAAAATACGTTAAGTTCTGTTTTAGTGGCAATGCTTTTGCTGTGCATCAGCCTTTCTCAGCAGCTGATTTTGCTGGACACACAGTTGTATTTTCAAGAAATGGGATGGTTTAGCTTTTAGTCCTCATTAGAATAAGAGAAAGCAAGTATAACAGATGCCTGTGATACTATGCTTGCCTCTCACCGGCATATGCTAATACACATCAGTCCTGGCCTGTGTCATTTCTGCTGTTTCAGTCTGGAGATTATTAATAACCCGTTGTTCATGCAATTGTATTCATATTTGTATGTAATGCCTCATTAGCAATGTGTAAGGGATGCATGCAAGTGCACGTGCACCCCCTGAGAACAGCCATGCACCTCCTAGAAGCACCAGCCATAAAACTGGAAGTGCCAGTGGAAGTGCACTTCTGATTTCGCTACTGGGTTAGTGATCAGCCACTAGGGGACCCTTCCCCAGTCGGCGATCAGCCACTGGGGGGTCAGGTGCTCCCCCCCCCCGGACTTGGGAGGCACCACTTGCCCATGTAATGCATTCTTGCCTTCCATAAAAAACAGTTTTCAATAGTTTGCTAAGGCTTGGATGGAAAAGGAATTTGCTAGAATATGTGCTAAATTCCATTATGTAAATTACTCAAACAAGTTCATTTGCACACTTTTTACCCGAAAGAGATCACTCTTTAATGTATTGCTTATGTGCACATAAGAACCTGAACGTAAACAATCCACAAAATATCCTGTGTAAGATGATTAATCTTCCTGATTTACATTAGATTTTCTCCTGCTGGCCTACTACAAGGTTCACAATTTGAAAATCTTACAAAACAATCCTTTTCCTTTTCTGTATGACTGATCTAAAAATAACTCATCTTTATGTCATTTCAGGATACATGCCAATGGTAGAACTGACCCTCTGAACTGTTGGCCAGTAAAGTGATGTATTTTACACTTGATGAACAGTAAATAGAGATTTTCCATTTGGGTGACACAGTATTCAAAAGTTTATCAAATCTAAGTAATAGCTTTGTTTCTAGTAATAAGAGAATCCATTTTAATACATGTCCATAAAGTCCATCTAGAGTTCCTTAGGGAAGCCTGGTGCCACACGCAAACCATAGCAGTTAGAGTATCCACCCACATCCAGTGGTCATGGAAAAGTCACAGACAAAACATCCTGATGCAAACTCCTCAGGTTGTCCCATGCTGCCTCTTGCATATTCCTCCAGTTTTGAACACTCCAGGCCATAGTTTCTTTTTCCCAACTTGCTCCACAATTCTGGTCCTAGCGTGTTCTCAAGTGTGCAACAAATCTATTTGAAAGAAAACAACATCATTATACACACAAACTAACCTTTTATTCTCCAACGGCAACACTAAATAAATGATACACAACAGCAAGCAAAAAGCATCCTGAATTAACCATATCTGAGGACATTTATACTTTTCCTTAATGCTGAAACTATCATTAGTGAGTACCAGACAAGTAATGGTCTGAACCAATTCAAGTAAGTCAGTGTAACATTTTCTACTGATGTCAGAGATCTGGGCTGGACCTTTAGTGTAATTATAACACTTATGCATGACCAGAGTTCATAGGAAACAAATCCTAGTTCTACAGTAATTTGAACTGGAATTGTTTTCTGAGAATCAACATAAAAGCATGCGTAACATTTTACTTTACAAAAAAAAGTTGTTGGCTGGTACCAGTGCAATCACCACTGTACAATAAACAAGGCCTTACTTACAAGATCTTGGCAAAATGTACTAATTCTTGGTTGTTTCATAGCATTCAGTGCTGTTTGAAGCAGCCAGGCTTATCTTTGACAGCATGTGTAACCCTGCTGCATTCATGTGATCTAACTTTCTTCATGCACTAAAATGTTTTATTACTGGGTGTCAATAATATTTAGATACTGTCATATGTCTTCAATAACCATCTTTCCTTTGCAATCCTAGCCATGAAGACTAAAAGAAAAGAGTGTAAGTGCATACTTTAAAGCAAAGTCCTATCAACCTGACATACAGCAGGTGAGGTACAGCATATGCCTATATGTGGGCCTGACTTTTTCTGGAACTATGAAATTAGTAAGCAGTTAATACTTGCACCAATATTTGTGTCAATACAACCTGAAAATAACTGCGTTATTCTTGTTTCTCCAGTAACTTATCCTTATACCTTATAGTTGCATTTGCTGCATCAGGATACCATTCTACAGCATGAAAGTGATTTCTTAAGTTACTGAGTCTGAATTTCACAAACTACTAAGTCTCAGAAAAGCTGTAGCCATTGGAAAACTTAGATTCCTGGTTTTACTCATATCCACAACCACTTGTCTGGCAACTGAAGTACTTTCATGTGTGATTATTATAATTTTAAACAGAAAGTGGCGTCTACATACAACTGGAACAGAAGGACTATCTCAAGATGTAAAATGTCATTAGAGAAATTGGAATCTGACTAGACTCTGAGGACTAATAGCCCTGCTCCTGGGAAAGGTGCTGCAGGATGGCTACGATGCTTATTTGATATTTAATTAAAGAGACAGAAGTGTCACAGTCTTACTATTGCTCTGGGGGTTGGGTTCAGAATGTGTTCAAAAGAATTTAATGGCCAGTCTCTTTCTTCTCAGGTCCTTGTCATAAACTAGACTTTTTTTCTGGAAGCGTGCACAAGTGATAGCTCTTTCTGCTGCTGCAGTAAGGTCCTCCTTCATACAGATCTCCTCAAGGAGCTGGCAACCAAGCAGGTGCTTCATAGTCTGTACTTCACCACACTCGCATATATTTGTATTATTAGAGTAGCCCCATTTGATAATGTTAGTTTTTGACATTTCAGTTTTTTTGTGTGCAGGCAATTCAGCCATTGCTATGTTGGCCAGTCTAAATCAGTCCTTCTAGGAAGGTCCTCCTGGGGTTCTGGGTCCATTTCAGAGCATCTGATTGCGTGTAAGCTTTCCTTCCATAACCCCAGTCGCACCCTATCAGCTGTGATGTCCAATGGTACAACATTGGTCACAAAATTCTTTTGCACTTTAAGACTTTTAGTTACTTCTGTGTGACCATAGAGTGGATGCCTAGGGTCTTCCATCTGCTGTAATCTTTCTTTTTGGCTTGCTACCTTTCTTCTGATATCAGGT
>NW_017729002.1:5023635-5035860 GCF_001723915.1 Gavialis gangeticus | reverse complement strand
GTGATTTTTCTTTTTGGCTTGCTACCTTTCTTCTGATATCAGGTGGTGCAATACTGCCAGTAAGTACAGGCTATCCTTTGGCGTTGGCTTTAGACATCCTGTTATTTCACAACAGCTGTCATTTAGAACTGGGTCTGGTTTCTTGGAATGAACTCATCATTCCCATACTGGACACGCATACTCTGTACTGGAGTCACACAAGGCAATAACAGTGGCCAGTGATACATGGGGTTTTAAAAGGAAATGTGTAGGTAGATGTCATGCAACTGCAGTATAGGGTAATGTTGTGCAACGAGTAAATCCAGTCACATCATTAGTCAATTAAACTAATGTAACAGAAACAAACACATTGGAATGTGGGGAGCTTCAAGCTTATCCTTGCTTTCAGAAGGTAAAGAAAGGTGCAAAATAATAAACAGATGAATATTTCTTTTACCTTATGTTAGTGCAGTCCTCCCATATAAGTTGGCATCAGTACCACATGGAAGGATCAGGGATCAGGAATATCTCAGATATTAGAAACAGGATTTGCCGTACTTGATCAGGTCCAATATCTGTCTGGCTTGGGGTTTCCTGTCTGATATATTTCAGATGAAGGTGTGAGATAATCCTCTCACAGATCCTGTCCTACTCTTTAATAGTTAGGCTCTCATAAGATGAACACATTTTATGGATGGATAAAGAAAAAAAAGGTAATTGTTTAAATTTTGGAAGACAGTCTCATAGCTTACCTATCTGGGTTTTTTATGCATCTCAGAGACGGCACATGCCTATTTTGTACATCTGCTACATTCAACAATTGGTATGAATTCATTTTTCAAGTAACAGAATTTGTTTTTATGTCAACAGGAGTACTACAGAGAAAGGGCAGATTATCAAGGTGAGGTATTTGATCATATAGATCATAATTTTGGACTTGTATTGTATTTATTTGACACTGCATATACTTGCTAGTTGTGTTGGTAGGGGTACAAGTATGTAAATAACCATTACTTCAAGAGTTATTATCCTTATGTCCAGCTTTCTCAATGGTACTGAGAGTATTGTTGTAGAGCTTGGCAGTATCTAAAACACCCTACCTTCTTCTCAGGTGTTTATCCTGGTGAGAAAGAGTTACATGAGCTCTGCTGACTCACTGATGCAGAGCTGTCCATAGGGGTGTGCAGGGCCCAGTGGAGAGTGGACACAGCCAGTGGATTGGGGAGCAGGGGAGAAGAAATGAGGGGGTGGCGAGTGGCCGGAGCCGGCAGCACTTGGCAGTGGCACAACCAGCAGCGCTCGACAGTGGTAGTGTGTGGCATCCGCAACGGGGCCTGTATGGCACTGTCCGCAGAGCCCCCCAAAGTGCGGGGCCCAGGGTGGTCACCCCGATTCTCACCCCCCTCAGGGACGGCCCTGGACGCAGGTGATTTCTACCATCTGGATATAAAGATATAAGGTTTGGGTACAGCATACCTGAAAGAAAAGAGCACTGAGAGAGGTTAAGAATAAGATGAAGATATGGGCTGATATTTACTGGTATAACTGTTTCATTGTTGATAAAATGAAAACTTGTGAATGTCTTTTCTTTGGTTTACATACACTATAGTGTGTGGACTATGTCTCTGTAACAGGCTGGGCAAAGTTCTCACCCATGCGTTTGTCATTATTGTTTGTACTGTAATATTGGGTTGGCAGCCCTTTTTGAGCACTAACTGTTAAAAAATCAATCCCACCCTTTAGCTTCTATTCTAATAGTGGGGCTATAACCAACCCTGGTGCCTTTAGTAGTTTGGCTTTCATTGTGCAGACAGGTGGCCTTGGTGTGCTATTTTTCATCACTGCTTGTGAAGGGGAATGAAAAGACCTTTGTGACTGGGTGCTCAACTCCCAGCTCTGCCTTCTACAAGTCAGAATACAGATCTACTTTCTCTAAGGTGCCTAACAACAGTTAACTCCAACACATAAGTCTCCTCTTAATATAAGACCAGACACATACACACACAAATATATTAGACGAAGTGGGGCTCATCATTACAAAGGGGTGTTTCTATGGACCAACCATTGCACTCAGGAGATTCAGAAGAGTAGTCTGTCTTATATTAAGCTTGTTCTTACCAGTTTTTCCCCTTATTAAAAAAATTATTTTGATCTCTTGTCATGGGTAAATGATTTTAAATAGATGTCATTCATGTGATCATTATCACTGTTTGTATAATCATAAGGAATTAACTGTGCACATTGTCCACGCTTTGACATAGCTTCTAATTTCAGTATCTTTCTTACAAAGTTACTGCTGGACCTAAAGAACTGGACCTTCCAATAAGCAGCTATAGAGACTGATAATTCAACAGGACAAGCTGCTGGGTTTTGGTTACAAAGATCTATAAGCCATGCACCATTCTGCCTTATCTAATTTACCTTTGTTAAGAGAATGTGGCTTAAGAATACTAAGGGATGATTCATAAGCTAAATGTAAACCCTATATCCACCTCTTCTAAAGGCCTTTTGCAACTGAACTGGTGAGATGCTGCTGGGCGGGGCTCTCTGCTCCACGCAGGGCTGGCCCCTCCCCTCTGCTCCCTGGCTGCAGCTCCATGGCTTCACCCTGCTCTACCTACCCCCCCCCCCACACACACACACACTTCACTGCTTGTTGGACAAGCAGGGATCCCTCCTCCCTCCCTCCCTGCTATCTCCCACAACACAGACCCCAGTCCCAGGGACTCAAGGCATATGGTATGTTGGCTAATTCCAAGAGGTATCTGTGTGTGTCTCCAATGTCACTGGGAAAGGCAGACAGAACAGTGACCACTTGGGCTTTTGGAGTTAATCAGCAAGTCAGTTGGTAAGCTGTTTAAGAAGAGTTTGAATTAATGGAGAGAGCCTATTGTTTTGCCGATGAGGTGATAAACACTGTTATCAGCCTCCTGCTGGCTTGCTTGCCTGTCAGTTTGCTGCAGACAGTATAAAAAAACAGGGAGGAAGATCGAAAAGTTACATATGGTCAACAGATGCATGCATTGCGTGTCCCCCCTGCCTCAGAGTACTAGCAGGGGGCTGGTAACACTCTTGCCCCTTGAGCAGCAAGCAGGGAAAAGCCTGGGATGGTGCAGGCAGACCTCCCTAATCAGAGGTCCTGCCAGGTCCTGGACACGTCCCCCTTCAGCTCAGCACTGTGGAATGATGGGAGGGCTGTTCCAGTGCGCCCCTGACTTCTAGCTTGAGCCACTGCAGGCATGTGCCTGAATTTCCTGTCCAGAGAAAATGTCTGTCCAGTTACAAACCAGTTCAGCCTAGCCAGGTTAGACTAACCTGCAAATATTGGATGAATTCAGCCTCAGGCTTTTTGAATGTCTGACCCTAGCCTTAGGGGAAAAGTCTTCTTATAAAGCCCTATTGCGAATGCTTACAACTTTACTACTTGCCTTAACTAGTAACAAAGAACAAAAGAAGTAACAATTTTAATAAGGAGTTTAGGTAGTATTCAGAGTGATGTTGTAGCCAGGATGCTCCAGGAAATATGTGGGGCAAGAATTTTTGTGGGCAAGATCTCTTACTGGACAAACTGCTTGGTTGGAATAGACTTAGACAAGCTACTGAATTCAGTATTCAATTGTTGAAATTCAAAAGCAGCCCCACGGGGGAGAGGAGGAGGGCAACATTTAAAGCCCAGGGGCTGATCTGGGGGTGGGATGGGGGGGATTGGTGGCTGTGGAGAAGTGCTGGATTTTCCCTGACCCTCAGCTGTTAGGGGGAGGGGTTTGTGTGACTGTCTGACTGGGGCCTATGCAGTTACACTTTCAGAGTATAGCATAAGGCAGACTAAAAAATGTTTGAAATATTGCTATAGGCTACTAGAACAAGCTAGTAATTTATAGTGGCAGATACTAAATGGTGTGTGAATGATATAGTTGACCAGCACATTAAATTCTTGCCTACCCACTCAACTGTTTAAAAAAAATCTATCCTATTAACTTAATTTGAACCTAAATCTATATGATTTAAACAAAGGAAGCCAGATCTTTTCAAGATGCTATAAATGCAGTCATTTATACAGGAATGTCAGCAAGGGTTGAATTATATGGCTGCTAAAGTAGAACCCCAGCATTTAAAGCAATAATAATGCCAATAAAATAATCCATGCTAATTTTGTTTCTTAAATTGCTGCTTCTCACAAGTCAGAATAGCACAGAGGGCATAAGATAACTTTCTTTTGCTTTTGACACTGTGTGCTAATTCGTGATATAATCTTGAGAGAGTGAGTGTTTAAGGTTTGGACACATCTTGCCTACTCTGTTCACCACCACTCTACTGATCACATTTTGTCTTGACTATGAAGAATGCCAGGATGCCAAGGATAAGCTTTAATTAGGTAGTAACTTAATTAACTCCTTTAGGAACACTACCCAATAATGAATCACACGCTGAAGATCATTATTTTTTATCATTCCAGGAAGGCCAGGCTGAGTAGCTATGCCTGCCCTTTCTGGATTAGATTCCTTTCCATTTATTCTCCTTCTCCTTAAGCTCTTAATATACTTCTTGGATCATATTGTTATTACATGTAATCCATTAATCCAATGCTTCTGGGCTTCCACTGGTTGTTACCAGGGGTAAGGAAGAATTTTATTCCTCCTTGAATGAGTAACTAGGCTTGTGGGTGTGGGCATGTGTAGCCTTCCTCTGAAATATCCAAGATTATGTGGGAGGCACTGGTTGTACTATACTACTGGTTCTGTCTGTCTTGAGACAATATATTTGTGCCAAGAGAGGCATCAGCTCATTGAACACCTGAGAGAGTGGCTACAGAGCACAATTCTTGAATGACAGCCCCTTCCTTACATATCACACATGCAGTTTGTATGTAGTAGTACTGAGAAACATCTCTGGTACCTTGCTGGTGTCTCGTTTACATGTTGAGAACTAAAGCAAGTCAGATGTGGGGTCAGGAAAGACATTTTTCCCAGGTCAGACAGTCTAAGATTGTGGAGGTTTTTGCCTTCCTCTGTAGCACTAGGCACAGTCCATTCCTAGGTTCATCTGGACATGTTTTCCCTAACAAATCCCCTGTAATTGCAGTGAAGCATTTCCCCTGGACAAATCCCTTGAAGTATAGGCAGCACCCTTGGTTTCTCTGGCTTTCTTCCTATAGCACATTGGGCTTAGTGGTTTTTTTCTACTGAAGATCCTAAGGTTGGTGTTGGCAGGTTTCTGGTATATTGGAGGGGTGTGAAGGGGGAGGCAGACTGGATTTCTCTTTAGAGACTTTGGGAGTTACAGGCAGCTGTATAACTGACAGTAATGGCATGGGGCTGGACTCCTTGACCCAGCTGGGCCCTACCAGTCCTATTTTATGGGCGAAGGTGGGGGAGGAATTAGGGGCCAGGGGCTGTGTTGCCAGGTCTCTTCCATCTTACCCTGGATCCAAGGTGATGAGCAAATAGGATTGCCTCCCAGCTGTACCAGACATTAGGGGCCATTGCTTCCTTAGAAGATACCTTCCCTTAAGTATACTTCCAGATCTGGTATATCTGGGAACTGGACCCCTCAATGGAACAAGCATCTGAACTACAAGCCTGCTAAGCAGTGACATTGTGACCCTGGCATACACAACCAGTTGTGGGGAAAGAAAGGAGGGGTGGGGGAGAGGGGAAAGAAGGCCTGTTATAAGAGGAAAAATCCTTCCTAGGCCTAAAAGAAAAAGTGAGGTGGAGTAATCCTGCATTTTGGTCATTAACCCCCTAGGCAACTGGTAGAGGGAGCACGGCGGTCACGTGCCCCCCTGACAGGGCTGTCCCCCACCACGAATGCTGCCGCTGGCTTCTGTGGGTGCTTGCCAGCACCATCCCTGCTGCTGCCAGCGGCTTCTGCAGGTGCTTGCAAGCCCCATCCCCGCCACCACTGCCAATGCCAGCTTCTGCGGGTGCCCCCCAGACTTGGGAGGCACCAGTCACTTATGATAAACCCTGGTCCACTGGTGGTGGTAGGAATGAACACTGCACATTCCCTGTACAAACAGGTAAGTTGTACCCCCACCCACACTGCTTCCAATCATTTCTGGCCTCCAGGCAGCCAATCTTGGTAACCCAAAAGAGGGTAGCCCTAAAGGAGCCATGACTGCTTTTCCTTCTCTTGATGAGATAAACCCCTCCACTTTTAGGCTGTGAGGAGTGTGTTTTCTGCCAGTTTGGAACTGTAATTTTAATGGCATCAGGTTTTTAGGCCTCTTGACCTGCACTAGATGGTGGGTTTTTAATGATATATTTAACATAATGCTTAATCTTTTAGCAGGATCTTAGGTGGCTAACTTGTGAAAAAGTGAAAAAAACAATGCAGGCCCCAGTTTACAGATAAGTAGCTAGTTCATGACCGTGTGCAATAGAACTCAGACTTCAATCACTTCCTACAAACTAGTGACATTATGAAAAAGTCTTTAACTGATATCTGTATGTACTGAATGAGAAATCTTTTCTGTTGCAAATGTAATGTTGTCTTGGTACTAATGATTGTAGCACTAACCTTCATAATTTTAAGTTATTTCTTTCACTCTGATTTGGGATTAAAATGCTGGCATGCAGCAAAAATGCTGACTCACAAGCTATTTAATTTAGGACTCTGCTCATAAAAGAAATTTGCAATAATTCACTACAATTAAATCATCTTATTTATGACAGTGCTCTGTATAAAAGGAATTAAGTAAATACATTCTTTTATTCAAGGGTTTTACTGATTACAGTATCCCATATTTAGTTGATATCTAATTTTCAGGCAGGTCAAAAGAAAAAAGCAAGTCTACAATCTTCTTCCAGCACAGCACAGAGCCTAAACACACAATCTAAAATAGCAAGCCCAATTCTGTTCAATTTGCACAGGCAGATTTCTTAATTAAACAGGTATGGAAGCATTTTCAAGCTGTTTGGTGCTATAACTCTGAAACCTTCCCACAAGTAGAATTTCCATGTAATTCAAAGCTAGTAAAATCCTCCAAGACCCTAGTTCTGCAGCCCGTAACAGTATGCAACTCCCACTGAAGCGAATGAGTTTCAAGAGTTGCTGCAGATCATGTCACAAATTTGGAAGCCTTAATAACCCATTTGAGTATATATCTCAAAATACATATAAAGTAGCAAATAAAGAGATAAATATAAACACCTTTTTTATTTTGTATGCTTGTATTATCTGACCAGGGTTTCAAATGGCACATTCTACTAAGTACCTTTTAACCACATAGTACAGATTTGATGCATCTCTATTACGTGAAAATTATACTATGTATTTATTTGTTTTATATACTGTCCTTCCTGAAAAGGTTCAGGGCAACTTACAGTACAAGATAGAAATAGCATGTAAAAGCAAATGGAATGAATATGAAATATAATCTCCTTAGATAGTACCCCAGCCTAGCCTGGCTTGCTAAATGTCTGTCCATTTAAGAAGGTCTTACAGAATTTCCAGATGTCCAAGCTTGGGCTCTGGTGGGCCTCAAGGGGGGGAGAAGTTCCAAAGTTGAGGAGTGACTGCCAAGACCTACCCCTCAGATGTTTTTTGCCAAGTGAACTTGGCGCACCAAAGTTACTTGCAGGAAGTTGCTCTTGGCCAATCTTAGGGAATGTGATGGGTCTGTAGATACATCTAGGGCCTTAGGTCAAAGAAAGATATACCCAGAAAGGTATAACTATGACCTAACATTCTGCTTAATCCATTCCATAGGAAACATCTTTATAAAGTATCCTAATAAAGTGATGTATGCAAAAGATTTTCTTCTGTCTAGACCAGTTGGGGCCAACCTTTATGGTAGGCATGCCACAAATTAGCCTGGTGCCCTCTCCAAGTGTTACTCCAATCCCTCTTCCCTACCCAATCTGCTGCTCAGCTTTCTGCTTCCTTCCCTATGCTCCCTGTCTCATCTGCTGCTATTTGTGCTCCTTGCCCTATCTGCCACGGTGCTGCCATCCCCTCCCCAATATGCCATCACACACAGAGGCTTCCCCTGCCACCTGTGGCACCTGTGTTGCAGGTTGCCCCTTTCCCCACCCCCATCTAGATCATTGCTAAGAAAACCAGAATTTACATACAGCATCACTTTAAAAGAATACTAGTCACCAATTAATTTCTATCTAGAGCAAAGTGATGATGGAAACAAAGGCTAAGTTTTGTATATAAAATACATTTTGTTTCACCACTACTTAACTTATTATAGCCCTTCAAGTGGCTCAATCAACTCAAAGAACTGACTAGCTTTAGTGGGGATCCTATAGAGTCCTCCTTTTACAGAAAGGAGGACCCTTGAGCCCTGGCATGGGGATTCATCTGTGACTGAGATTCATCTGAAGTAATTAGAGACATTCTTGAAGGTAATTTGTAAGACAGAAGACCTCAGTCAGAGGAAAACCTGAAACAAGAATATGTGTTGATCAAAATGTGCTTGGTCTGTCTCCCACTGAAAATTATAGCAAAATTCCCATGCCCTTCAACAAAGCCAGAATTAATCCCAAGAATTTATCATTCTACCAGCAACTCTGACTCAACTCAAACCTCGAGTAGTTTTCAAGTCACTTAGGACACTCTCTCCAGCGAGTATTGTGATGCTCAGCCCTAACACTTTCAGCTTGCAGATGCCTGACTCCATAAATTGAATATACAGTTTTAAGTGCCTAAGCTTAAAATTTGCATGAGAAGAGCTAGAGCCTGTTCCAAGTGGTTAAATAATATTCAGTAAAGTTTGGCACCCTAAACCCTGATCATTTAATATGGATACATGAAAAAAGAGGTGATGTGGAACAATTAGCATTTTTTTCTCTAGTTACGTATTTTCAAGTGGGAGAGTACCTGGACATTTAAGACAAATGTCTACATGAGTCCAACAGCCCATTGGGTTAGTATATTTGAGATGCAGTAGTTTCTGTAGTCAGCAGCACACAAGAGGGTAATGTAGCTAGCATCACATCCAGCCACCTTTCATGACTCAGCCTCAATGAGCCAGATACCCAGTTACAACTGAGTTAACTGAAGGCAGCCTTTGTAAGAGTGCAGGGTAAGGCTTGAACTTGCAACCCTAGAGCAATGGCAAGATAGCATAACCCCTCTGTCACCACACCTAATTGTCTCATGTTAGGGCTACCAAATTCAAGGTATGTGAAAATCTCCCATTAGCTCCCATTCAGTTCTGTACTTTTATTGCCTGCGGAACTGGGGCCCTTAAAGCAACAGCTTGAAAACCAAGGGTAGGAGATCAAGCCCAACAAAAATGTAGTTGTTTATGGTAATATTTGGTCAGGAGCTTGACAGTACTGTGGCTGCAAGAAGAAACTGTTTGGAATATTCATCTTGACTTGTGGCAGGGTTTGGGATGCATAGCACTTTGAAAACACTTCCAGCATTATTTAAATGGAGAAACCTGTCAAGAAAATTGAACAAAATTGAGCTTGCTCTTGTCACCTGCTGTTTTAGACTGAATGTTTCAGCTCTGCATTATGCTTAAAATATTTTAATCTCAGTGAGTTATTCATGAATGTCTCCCCTGAGATGTCGGAGATCCAGATTGAAACCCCTTTCTGCTAAGGAGAACAGCAACTCTGGCTATTCAATATCCAGGGTGAGTGCACTTAACTATTGGGGAGGGTGGGAGAAGCATCATCACCAAAGCATCTTTTAGCCAGTTAACCAAATTCTGTTTTACTGTGTGTGAATAACTTCTATGGACTTCAGTTGTGTATATATAAATCTTAGGATGTGTCTACAAGTGCAGGTAGAGTGCATGAATAAACTCCGGAGCCTATTGCTCCAGCTTGGTGCTCCTAGGTGCGCAATATGTTGAGCCAAGTTGGAGCAGCTCTAGCTGGCAGGGGACCCAGGGGTCAGCCTGCCAGCCTGGGGCTGCTCTCGCCAACTCAGTGTGCCACAGAGGGGGTAGCTGGGGCATGAATGTGCTTCAGTGTGAAGCTGGCTGGCAGGCAGCCTCTGCACTGAAGCGCCCTCAAGCCCCAGCCAGCGGGGACAGCGTCTACACATGCACTGCTGTTGAGTAAAAAACTGCAGCAGGATAGTACTTGTACTTACAAGTATGGCTGTGCACAGCTTCGGTCCCTGATTCGATTTGGCAGAGATTTGGCCCAATTCAGTGGCTGAATCTCTGAATCCGAATCGAATCAGAGGAGCCTTTAATCTCTCTGAATCGGATCAGAACAGTCTAAATTGATTTGGAGACATTCAGAAAAATTTGGACATAGACACAGCTTTAAATGTTTTTTGCCACTGACTTCTAGGTAGGAGGTGGGTTGTGAACGCTAAGATGCTGGGGCACGTAGAGCGTCCCACAGGAGTGCAGGGGGGCTCCCCAGCGTGCTTGAAAGCAGACCCGGAAGAGGACCAGAAGCACTTCTGGTCCACTTCTGGGTCTGCTGGGGAGCGTGCTGGGGGGCCCCCTGCAGCCCCCAGCTTGACAACTGGTGCCTTCTGGGTCTGGGGGGCTGATTGCCTTCTGGGTCCCCTTGTGGCTGATTGCCAAGCCAGAGGGGTGCGGGGGGGGGGCCAGCGTGCTCCCCAGCAGACCTGGAAGTGGACCAGAAGTACTTCCAGTCCACTTCCGGGTTCGCCACCAAGCACATGGAGGGCCCCCCTGAACTCCTGTGGAGTGCTCCATGCACCCCAGCATCTCAGCGTTCACGAGCCGCGCTGGTACCTCGAGTTATGTAGAAAAAACTTTTAAAGCTGTGTCTATGTCTGAATCGCTGATTCTCCAAATCAGCATCGACTCTTCAGATTTGGATTCAGCTGAATCAAATCAGGGACAGTGATCTGAATCAACGAATAGAATCACTGTCCCCGATTCGAGCCGAATCTGAATCCAAATCGAATAGGGCTTGCTTAGCACATCCCTGCTACAGAGTTAATCTACTCCAGCCTAATAGGGGTGCACACATAGACGCACGATATTTGGTGCAGCTAATTAGTCAACTGCACAGTAAAAATCTCGTGTAGATGTACTCTAAGATAAGTTTACCTTGTATACAAAGGAGTTGCCCACTCGCTGCTTAAGTGTGAGCAGCTATCCATTGAAACAGAGCAGTTCAAATTTATATGGGTTCTAGAAGAATAACGGAAACAATTTCTACAATTCAGTCACAAGAGGGGAACATAAAAAGTCATTACAGAGTTACCCCAAAGGTGACTGACCAGAATACAACTACACTTGGTTTAGAACCGATTTACTAGGCCATCCACTGACCCACCAATTCTGCACTTGAATTTTCTTTAGAGGTCCGGTAGCTACCAGACCCTCAGTGTCTCTAGTGTGATAAGGGACAATTTTAGGTGGTTCACCACTCAGTGCTCAGCCCTAAGAGGGGACCTGCACTGCAGCAAAGTCTAATTACCACTTTGAGAAGGGACAAAACTGCGAGGAAGTTTTTTAATCTGTAAATTGTTGGCAAAAGCTGGCTGCTGTGGGACAGCTGAGATCCCATTCCTTCGTAGCTGCTATGCTGAAATGTAATTGTGTAGCTGTTTGGAGAAAAATAGCAGCATCTCCCTTTCAACTCTGTAAATGCAACATACAAAGATATTTCTGGAAAGAGGTGCTAGCATTTATTTTGCATCTGTCCGTTCAATATTCTTTGGCTAAAAACTCTCTGAGTCCATTTTATAACATGCCTGTAATCAAGCTGTCAGTATTTTTATTAATATACTTGGCTGCCCAAGCATGACCAAGCATGCACCTGTGTATGAAAATAGTATTTCTCTTGACTAATCAGGTTTCCATTTTTTAGAGTTAACGGCTCAGAATCCTGCTTAGAGCATTTTTCAGTTGTTTAGTTCAACATCAGAGCTGAAGCCTGACAATTTGCAGCCCACCCAAGCCCGCTGCTGCTGCCTAACCTGGTTGCAATAGTGGAAGAGAACAGTAAATCCGGTAGGTTTCAATGTTCCCTATTTTTAAAGAAGGTTCCTGCTCCAAGCAGGCATAGGGGGTTCTTGGCCTTTTGACAAAGCAATGCAGCAGGTTGGGACCAGAGTCCAGGCAGTTTGAGGATTTGATTCACGCAGCTGCTCAGCACCTGCCAGCTGTCAGATAAGCGCCCGGGCGCCGCGGGGCGGCTCTGCGCAACTGGCTGCGGGGGACTGGGCTGAACCGGGAAGCGGCGCGTGACTGCGGCGCGGTCCGGGCACAGACGGGCCGGCCCGTGCGAGGCGCTCGGCCCCGCTCCCCGCGCGGCCCCGCGGTGCAGGGCGGAGCAGGCAGCG
>NW_017729002.1:5022607-5023167 GCF_001723915.1 Gavialis gangeticus | reverse complement strand
GGACTTACAGTGCTGGCGGGGCCGCCTCTGGCCGGCCCCCGCCCCAGCCCCGGCGAGCAGCGGCCGGGGCCGGGGCCGCTCACTCCAGGTAGCCATCGAAGACGTCCAGCTCGCTGTCCGTGTCGTAGAGCACGGAGCCGGGGTCCGACAGCACGCCCAGCTCCACCAGCGCCTGGTCCATGTCCTCGGGCAGGAAGACGATGCCTACGTTGAGGACGATGTACTCCATGAGAAACGCATAGTACAGGATCAGCACGTTGACAAAGAACAAGCCCACGTAAAACATATAGGGCAGCACCCGCAGCGCATGGAAGGCCCGAGACTCCAGCGAATCCAGATGTGCGGAGACGGCGGCGGGCATGCAGCTGTGCAGCAGCGAGGGGGGCCGGCGGCAGACGTGCGCGGGCGCAGGCGGGAGCAGCGCTCTCGGCGGAGACAAAGGTCAAAAATGGGAGCCCCGGAGCAGGCGCGAGCGGCCCCGGCCCGAGCGGGAGCGCAGGAGGGAGCGGGGCGGCCCGGCAGATCCGCTGCTCCCCGCCCCGCGGCCGGAGCTGGCTTCA
>NW_017729002.1:5019213-5022232 GCF_001723915.1 Gavialis gangeticus | reverse complement strand
CAGGCGCCTCGGCACCAGCCCCCTGCCCGCAGCCTCCGCCGCTCACCGCCTCGGCTCCCCCAGCGCCTGCCTCCAGCCCCGCCGGCCCGCCCCTGCGCCCGGCTCATTGGCTGGCACGGGGCGCTGATGGACTGGGGGAGGTTTCCGCTACCTTTTTTTTCACAGGCATCGATCTCCCATTTCACCTGATCGTCCCGCCCGCCCGGGTTCCTCTTCGCCTCCCTTGGCGGTCTCTTCCCCGCCAGTCGTGCCGCAGCATCGCTTTCTGTCCGTTTGCTTCCCTGTTTGCTCCAGGGAACGGTCACGTCAGAGCCTGTTCCCTTGCCAGGGACTTCAGACATAGCGGTGCTGCGTGCGGCTGGGGCTGAGCCTTTGCTTTCAGGCAGCCTCAGCCTCTCCTCTGGCGGCGTCTCAGCCCGCAGGCGGGACGCTGGCACTGTCCTGAGACCCTGAGATTGGACAGGTTCAAGCTTGGTAGGAATTTTACGGCCTATTTTTAGTTTATGGAGGGACGTTACAATTCATGTGACCCAATGTTTCAAAGGACATGAGGCTGCCTGAGCTGTTGGCTAACCTGATGTCCAGGCCCTTAACAATGACATAATATGCTGTCTCCTTGATCCTGGGGTGGTTGTAACAAGTCTGAGGAAGAACTGGCCTGCCATTTGAACTGTACAGAAACTAGAGAGACAGCTGTGGGCAAGCTGAGTGTCATTATTTGAATTGCAAGGATTTCTTAGGGTGATATCTTTTATTGGATGAGGATGTAGTTGGGATACAGGTGGATCTTTCTCTGAATATATCAGGAAAGGCCAACTTCTGTAAAAAGTATTAAAGCATGTCATTACTAGAAGTGGTCAACAAGTCATTTGTAGTATCAGATCTGACACACAGCATCTGCGTCTATCAGGATGAATGAAGCCCTTAACATTACACTGGAACATTTTTATAGTACTGCCCAGGGCTTATATCAAGACCTAAGTAAAAATGTAAATTTAAATGTATTTAGTGTGATTGGCTGCCAAACCCTAAGAAGCAAGTTTTCTATTAAATCCTAAATGGGCATTTTTAATTCACTTGAAACCCACTTTATTTCCACTCCTCATATAGCTAAGTTGAAACAACAGAAGACAGGCCTATGCTGAAGGAAAGTGTCAACACGGGGGTTTGGGGAGGAGTTTGGGATTGCTCCATTGCAGCAGGAGTGAGAGCACTTGCAGTAAGGTCTGAAGGTTGGTCCTGGCCTTCACGACAAAATGACGGATGAAATTTGATGTTGGTAAGTGCGAAGTGAAGCATGGGAGGAAAAACACCCAAGATGCGCATACATGATGATGGGCTTTTGTTGTTTTTTTTTTCAAACCCATTCACAGTAGTTGAATTTTGAATCTGGATGAGCCCTGGGCAGGGGAATGCCACTTGCTGAGTTACCCGTATGCGCCATCCACCCAGCCCATTGCCCACGTCACAGGTTCTCCTTGCAGTGCGCCCACCCCGCACTGTTTCACATGTGAGATATGAAAGGTGATTCGAAGTGGCAACAGGCCAAACTCTTAAATCCGACCTAAGCGCAGGAGAAAGCTGCATACATGAAAGAATAAATTAAACACCCTGGTTTTGTGACAGAACAAAATATATATTTTTTATTTGTTCCAGTTGAATGGTCCAGGTACAATCCAGTTATATTTAAACTCTAGTTACATTTATCTAAGGCAATAGGGTAAATGAGATTGAAAGTGTTTCTTGTGCCACAAGACCTAGCTAGGTGATGGGTGTTCTTCATATGCCAGTTGGCTGCAGTGGCTCCCCTGCTTTACCTCTGTCAGGTCTGTGTTGTGTCGACAGTACGTTAGGTCTTATGTAGAGTTTAGGCTAAGGATTGTATAGGATGGTGTGGATAGGGATGGGGGTGAGGCAAGGGGTTGGACTAGATCAGCATTTCTCAACCTGTGGGTCATGACCTAAAAGTGGCTCACAAGAATATATGAAAAGGTTGCAAACAAACTTTAAAAATGGATTCTCCTTTAAAGGACAAAAATGTGGGGAAACCACAGGATGTCCCTTGCAGGCTGCCAGCCTGCCAGGGGCTGCTTGGGGGCCCCCATGCTTCACGCACACCACTCCCTGCCCCGCACACACTGGCCTGTTTTCTAAACTATTTACTGGGTGGGACTGGCCATCTGTGTTTACAAATGGGCTCTGGTACAAATAAGGTTGAGAGCCACTGGACTGGACGTCTGGAGGCCCCTTCTTGCCGGAGGGCTCTGCTTTCCACGCTCCCTCCTACATGATAAGACATTAAAGGCTTCCAGACAGAGGCGGGTTGTGGTCAATCCAGGGATCCTGCTTTTCTCTGATTTAAAAAAATCCCCAATTTTTGGTTTAAAAAAAAGTACACCCAAATTCACATTTTTCCATTATTAAAATGAAACACCTCTCTCTATATAGATATCAATATATAGATATGGATATAGATCTAACTGTATCAATATCTATAGGGATGTTTCATTTTAATAATAGAAAAATGTGAATTTGGGCTTACTTTTTTATGTATGTATATATAAGTGGTGTTTCATTTTCATCACAGAAAAAAATGTGTATTTGGGCTTACTTTTTTTTAACTGAAAATTGGGGATTTTTTAAAATCAGAGGAAACCAGGATCCCCAGTGGTCACTCGGCCCCGCACTCCAGTCCCGCTGCAAGCCCGGGGCCGAGGCGCGGGTCCGTGTCTCCGACCTGGCTCGGGCGCAGGAGGCGACCGCTGGCCCATCAATGCCCGCCCGGGGCAGACAGATCAGCCCCACAGCAGACGTCGCCTCCCTCGGAGGCGAGGCGAGGCCCCGCCCCTCGCGCGGTGCACACTGGGAGTTGTCCTCCCCCGGCGGCCGCGACGGGGAGCGGGGCGGGGAGGACTGCATTTCCCGGCGTGCTGCGCGCACAGGCACTGTGGCTGCCGTTCCGCCGGGTGCTGGGCCGGCCGCTCCGCGCTGGAGGGAGCCCGCGCTCGGCCCCCTGGGC
>NW_017729002.1:5017159-5019079 GCF_001723915.1 Gavialis gangeticus | reverse complement strand
CGCGTCACGGGCTGCGGTGCGGTGCGGTGCGGGCCGGGCTGGGGACGGCCCCTGCTAGTCCTCCCGGAGGGGCCGCGCCGGCCCCGCAGCTGAGGGGGAGCTTTGGTGCTCAGCTGGAGCTGCCCCCCACTCCTTACCTGGGCCGAAGCAAAGGGCTTCACGGGGTGAAGTCTGTGCCCTCGTCCTGGCTGCTGAGGGAGTGCCTAGCTGCACCTGTGCCCCATTGCTTGGGGCCTGAGCACGGGCTGGTGTTTGTACCCGAAAGCTTGCAAAGAATTTTTTCCAACTATTTTAGTTACTCTAATAAAGAACACGGGATTTAGACCAAGACCTATGTCTGCTGCCGCTTGGGGAGCCCTTAATTCTCTCCTTTCTTTGACTGCTGGGAGACCCCAGGCTGCTCTTCCCCTGTCCCCTGGGTAACTCAGCCTCTGCCTTCACAGCTCTTTGCCCCCCTCCCCAACAGGAACAGTGAAAGGGACTGACACTTAATTTTGCTACTGTCCTTTGAGCCTCCCCCCACTTGGAAGATTGCACTTGTGTGTCCCAAATAGTTCCATTGCAGTTTATGGTCATTCAAAACCTGATTGTTTTCTTGCAGCTGTGCAGGTGACTTTTTAATGAAACCTTAAACATTGCTGAGATTGAGGGCTTTTATTTCTGTATTTGTTAGGGGAGTTTTCTACTTGGTAGGAGTGGATAGGTGAATGACTTTCTCAAGGGTAACAAATGTTACTTATTTTAATAAGGAAATCATAATTTTTCCTGACCAGCATATCTCTATTCCAGTCCTTGCAAAAAGTGGGACCTATGCTTTAGTGAAAGTGCTATGCTGGAAAGTGGAGTTTCCACTTCTTTCACTTTGCTTTCTTCTCATACATACTTTTTTATAATGGATAAACACAGATTTTTGGGGAAAGCAGGGTTTCTCGCTAGGTGATGCATGTCATCAGGGCTGTTGTACACTGGATAGAAGAAAGACCATTTCATTGGTTTTCTTCAGTAACTTCCATGGAGAATCTGAAATGACACAGCCCCTTGGACCTCTACAAGTCCAATGGGGAGAGGGTAGTCGGGCAGAATGTTTGCTATGTGATTTTACTTGTATTTACTACTATGAATAGAGGTCTTAAAAATACCAAGATAAGCAGTGCATCTAAAAACATTTTCCCCTTTAGTTGAGTAGCAGACTCCTGAAATACTTCTAGGAAATGTATGTGGTATGTAACCTGTTGCTAACATCATCCTCTGTACCAGAGGTACAGAGAAGGGCAACAAGGATGATCAAGGGTGTGGAGAAGCTTTCACATTACAAGGAGACACTAAACAGGCTACTACTTTTTATGTTAGACAAAAGATGACTCAGGGGAGTAATTATATAATTTAGTGTGTGTTGTTGAGAAAATTAACAGGGATTTTCTGTCTCTTCCAGTACTCAAACTAGGAGACACACAATGACACTGAGGCAAACTTTAAATTTAATTTTGAACCCTTTCTGCATATTAGTCAATTGATGAGCTATTAAACATGTTCTAAAATTAGTTTAACTAGGACAGAAAACACTAGTACCAGGTATGGTGTAAATAATTTTGCTTTCACACTGACCAGAATGACTATTTTTATTATTTTTGGGCATCACTCTATAAACTGAGAGCAAGGCCATGGCTCTTCATGTTGATCGCTTACTATGTTAGGGCCTGATCCCAGGGTGGATCCAGGGGCAGCTCAGTGGCATGGCTGCATCCCCTTCCTGACTGGCTGCTGGAGCCTCTGTGGACTTTTTTTTAAGTCCCTGAAGCAGAAGAGAGCCCCCCTTCCTCTCTGTGCTCAGACCATGTCCTGTCCTGTCCCCTCCCCTCCCCTCCCCTCCCCTCCTCTCCACCCCGCTCTGTTCCCCAGCCTGTTTTTGCTGGTTTCCTC
>NW_017729002.1:5007268-5012159 GCF_001723915.1 Gavialis gangeticus | reverse complement strand
TCAGACCATGTCCTGTCCTGTCCCCTCCCCTCCCCTCCCCTCCCCTCCTCTCCACCCCGCTCTGTTCCCCAGCCTGTTTTTGCTGGTTTCCTCACTGTCTCTGGGGTGGGAGAAGCATCCAAGCCACTGCTGCTCACTGTGGCCTGGCTGGACTGGGGGTTGGTTCAGGTGGGATAAGTGACAGCGGGAGCTGTGAGCAGGTGGGAGGGGAGAGGTCCTCCTCCATGCACCTGCTTTGTTGTGATTGGGAATGGTGCGAAACGCTCCTCACCCAGCCATCCTCACTGCTGTAGCTTTGGCTGAGCTCAGCCCCAAAGCAGCCTGGCTGAAGAAGGCAGCAGTGGTTTGAAGCTTCCTGCACACCTGGGACAGCAGCAGGTGAGGTAGGGGGTGGGATGTGCCTTTGAGTGTGGAGGGGGTGAGGGGCGTGGATTCTTACCTGGTTCAGGGACTTCTTAAAAAAGTCCTGAGAGACTCCTATGGCACGGTCTGTCCTGCCCACATTGGTGGGTTGTTGGGGAGGAGGGTGGGAGTAAGAGTGCAGCCACTACTGTAGTGTGGGTGTTTGCTCCTATACCTCCCTCTGCCAAATCCTGGATCCACCCCTGCCTGAAACCGATAATTTTCACTCATGGGTAGTCTTTGTTCTTCTGGTAAATCTTGCTATATTCAACAGGATTTTTCATTAATCTTGTAAGGATGTACAAGATTGGATCTTTCATGACATTAGGGAATGTTAACAATTAATAGCCTTATTTTCTTTCTTTTATTTCTAAGTAATTGTCATTGTTTGGATGTTTATGTATGACATAAGTCCATAGCACAATTTGACATGATCTGAGGAGAGATGTAGGCAGGAAGTAGTATGGGATCCTATATGTTAGTATCTTTAGTACCAAACTTATCTATGTTTGTTGTAATACATTATGAATACCCATCTAAAGCTAATCGTATATTATTTAAATAAACCACCGTAATTTTCAGGCTTTTTGGGTTCAAAGCTACAAACAGGTTCTTTTACTTTTTAATGTTGTTATCATGGAGATGCAGCTGGTGCAAACAGGTGTACCCAACTGTTGGTGGTGAAGTGCCCTTTAGAACTTAAATGAAATCCTGAAGAGTTGATTTCCTGTAATAGCAATTCCTATAATTCTTGAGAAGCTGTATGGCATAGAGTAGTGGGGTGGGAGATTAGCTTTCCCTGGATTTTATTGTAGGGTCTACAAATAGATGAGTGCTGTTGAGTTTAAATTAATCAGTTTACTAATCTGTAGCTTTTTAATCAGCAGAAGTGTTACAGGATCTCACTGTAAATATTTTGAGAGTTTATGCTGAAAGGCACTTTAAGTGTGAGTTACTCCATGCTGTAATTAGATTGTATCAGAAAAAGATGGATATAAAAAGACAGAAAAAGCTGTCTGTGGTTATGAGAAGCCAGTTCTATAACAGCATGGAGCAAGTTTCCATTTAGGATTTCATGGAGACTTATCTCTGCATGTTGACATTCCATTTTTAGTTGATTTGTCTTAACTTTCTGCACCCGTTCCCATGTAGACATGTCTTTGACTCCAAGAGCTAGCTTTGTCAAATGATAAGTGGGTGCCTTAAGTACTTTTCAAAACCTTTCCCTGACATAGTTTCAGGAAATTGTATCTGACGTTTTGAAAACAACGCTTCTTTGCTACAGAAGAAAAGGTAGAGCATCTGTTTTAGTGTACACCATGATGCAGACATGATTTGTTGTTGTTTATACAGGTCCAGAAGTGATCACTTTTAAGTTGTTTTTTTCTGTATTTATTTGTTCTTTATTTCTTTTCTGCTGCATTTGTAGAAGTTAACAATATTTACTGTATTGTGGTATAGGATATACATGACAGTTAAGCATGTTGTCTTGTGTAAATCCAATGCCCAGCTGTGGAAATGAATCTTCAAGAAGTCAACGCGGCTTGTTGCTCTTGACCATCTCTGTCTTATAGAATCATAGAAAATTAGGGTCAGAAGGGACCTCAGGAGATCATTTAGTACAATCTCCTGCTCAAAGCAGCATCCACCCCAATTAGATCATCCCAGCCAAGGCTTTGTCTAGCCGGATCTTAAAAGCTTCCAAGGGTGGAGATTCCACAGCCTTTTTGGGTAACCTGTTTCAATGCTTTACTTCCTTCCTAGTGAGAGACGTTTTTCCTAATATTTAACTTAAACATCCCTTGCTGCAACTTGAGACCATTGTTCCTTGTTCTGTCATCTGCCACTACTGAGAACAGTCCAACTCTATTCTCTTTGGAACTGCCCTTCAGCTAGTTTAAGGCTGCTATTAAATCCCTCTGTCTTCTCTTCTCCAGACTAGATAAGTACACTTCCCTTAGTCTCTCCTCAGAAGTCATGTGCCCTAGCTCACTAACCATTTTTGTTGCCCTTTCTCTGCTGGACTCCCTCCATTTGTCTGCAGAGCTGCTGCTTACTTGGTCGGTTCCCAGCCTCTCATGTTGCATGGGATTGTATTTGTTGTTATTGAACTTCATGAGATTCTTTTTTTTGGTCCAGTCCTCCTATTTGTTGAGGCCTCACTGAATACCCAACCCTACCCTCCAGCATATCTACTACTCCCCTCAGGTTGGTGTTATCTGCAAACTTGCTGAGGGTGCGTGTAGGGGTGCACCAGTAAAGGTTTTCTTGGTTGATATCGATAGCCGATTATCAACCAACCATATCAGCCAATGCCGATCCGATAACCAATATTTAGTAATAATGCAAGGAATTTTAAAGTACTGACATACACCTTTTGTTTTCTGGTACACTCCAGCAGCTTTCTGCATCACATTTCTCAGTGTCCCAGTGCTTTAAAATGGCAGTGGAGATGCTTGAACTAAAGCTTGTCAAATCAGCTTTGGTTCAAGTGCCGCTGCCACCATTTTAATAGGTGAGGGAGCTTGTAAATGGAGCAGAGCAAGGGCAGATACGGCCTACCTGCTATTGGCTCTGGGCTCTCTTCCTGCTGCCTGTGCTCTGGAAGCCCCGTGCTGGCCTCGTGCCCTCTGCCCACCTGGCAGTGGGAGGCTAACTTGCTGACCCCACGGCTGCCAGGTGGGCAGAGGATACTTGGCCAGTGCAGGGCTCCTGAGGGAAAGGTAGCTGAACAGAGAGCCCCAAGCTCGCAGCAAGCAGCCCGCATCTGCTAGGTGCACCCTGCATCCTCTGGACAAGCTGCCAGTGGCTCTGTCCTGCTCGCTGCCCTGGGTACCATACACCCTGCCCCTTCCCCTGGCCCACTCCTTCCCTCACCATGGAGGCCTTAATCTGCACTGCCCCCACACTTATATGGTGACTTATGTTCAAAGATCTTATTCAGACTAAATTGTGAGGATATGTTATAAGTAATATTTGCATAATGATAGACACTGGTTATTGGGTAATACTTGGGCTGTATTCCTTTAGAAAATGGTTCTCAACCTCTTTTTTTTGTACCAGGACCCATCCAGACCCCAGGCCCCCAGTGTGTGGGGCAGGGGTGTCTGTGGGGCAGGGGAAGCCCCAAGCAGCCCCTCGCAGGCTGGAACTCTGCCAGCCTGCAAGGGAAAAGCCATGGTTTTCCATGCTTTTCTCCTTTAAAGGAGAATCCATTTCTTCAGTTTGCTGATTATATGTTTTTAAGTTTGTTCACAATCCTTTCGTATATTCTTGCAACCTGCAGGTTGAGAAACACTGCTTTAGAACAGGGGTGGGTAAAATACAGTCCACTGGCTGGATCTGGTCTGTTGGCTGGATTCAGCTGGTCAGGCCCTTCTCTAAACTCCACATACATGGATACACACGCCCACAGCCCCCTGCAAACCTATACCCATTCCCCCCTCCCCCAACATACAAGAATAAGACTTCCTTTTAAGTTACTAGACAATATCTCTGTGTACACTACACGAACGCATGTAAATCAGGACAAAAATATCTTTTGAAATCAAATTAATGAATGTTGTAGTAGATGTTTCATTTTTAGATTATAATTTGATGATTTTCTGGTTCTGAGATTGCAAACCCCCTTACTGAAAGGAGAACTTGAGAGGACAAGGGGAGGGACTTCTGGTGGCAAAGGTCAGGGGTTAGAGGGTGGAACTTCTGGTCCCAAGATGGTGACCAGGGAGTGGGGCATCTGTCAAAGGGCGAGGCTATCCATGTGGCCCTCGATAGCTTGCCAAAATTCATTAAGCTGCCCTCCAGCTGAAATAATTGCCTGACCCTTCTTTAGAAGTACTGAATGGAAGTCCCATATGCACAACTTCAGCTTCCATGTTTCAGTAGGGCTCAGATTCAAAAAGCGTGTTGCCACAACAGCGGATGAAACTTGGAGGCACTTGCAGCTCCAACATCACTTCCTGCCTTTCGGGTGGGGGGCTGGACTGGATGATCTTCCAAGGTCCCTTCCAGCCCTAATGTCTATGAAATCTATGAAATCAAAAACACGGCTGTAAAAGACACAGCTGATACCAGACAACTCATGCAATCTTAATTTAGCTTCTTGTATATATAATACTATTATGTCATGTTTCATGACATAATAGTATTCTATTCTTGCCTCATTCAGTTCACAGGATTAATTTTAGTCATTGAATGAGCAGCTTGATAGTCCATTGTGTGACCCTACACTTCATATATTTCATGTTACTCAAGTTATGTATCGGATGTTGGCCCCATGTGGCGGATAAATGCTCATGCTGCGTGCGGCCACAGTGTAGCACTCAAGCAGTGAGGAACAGAGCTGGCAGTATGGAGAGCTTCCTCCAGTTGGTAAGTCTGGTGTGGTGGAAGGGGAGGGGGGAGGGAAGGGACGTGGAGAGGGGCAGATCAATGCCCCACGCATTGAGGGAGGTGGCAAGGGCAAGTGCTGCCCAGATGGAGGGGG
>NW_017729002.1:4987948-5007203 GCF_001723915.1 Gavialis gangeticus | reverse complement strand
ATTTAGTGTGGTGTGGAAGGCAGCTACTTCTGCTGCTTGCATCCTGGAAGGGCAGGGCGGGGCGTGTGACCCCAGATCTGCATGGGGCATGCTACAGCCCAGGCTGCATGGGGCTCTTCTTGGTGGGGGCTGGGATTGGAGCAGGCATTGGCAGTGCTGGGAGGATGCTGCATTCACTTGAAATTTTTGCTGCTGCTCCACTCCCAGTGCCACCACCACCACCAACTACTCAGTGCAGCCCTGGCTCAACACCCTGCCTCCACCTATGTGCTGGAAAGAGCCAGGGCTGTGTCAGGTAGGTGGCGGTGCTGGGAGTGGAGCAGTGGTGAAACTTGGGGTGGATGCAGCCTCTTCCCAGCACTGCCAGTGCCTGCTCTGAGCCCTGGCTGCAGGCTGCCCCACGCAGATCTGGGGGCCACACCCTGCTTCCCCTCCCCCCCCGCCCTCCTGGGGTGCAAGAAGTGTCAGGAGCCGCCTCCCCCTACTGCTGTGAGCCATGGCTCTGGTTCCCTCCACCACCCCATCTCGGCAGCGCCTGCCCCTGCCCCTTCCCTCACCATGGGGGGCGTTGATCTGTACCCCCACCATGCCCCTTCCCTCCCCACTTCCCTTCTACCACACCAGATTTACCAGCTGGGGGCAGCTGTATCAGAAATTGGATCAGTATCAGCTGATGTGCCTCCTTAAATACTAGCTATCGGTATCGTCCCCAAAAATCTCTATCAGTGCACCCCTAGAAAATAATTGATTCAAGCATTGTGATGCTCATCAGCTTGTTCTTCCATGAATAGCTCACTAACAGTTGCTGCTCTAATGATTTTCTTAAGCTTTCCAGCTGTAAAGACAACTGTTTAACTTTGGCTACTGCCTGGAATAGGTATTTTACACAAGTAATAGCACAAATACTGTCTTGTAAACTCCTGATCTCTTTTGCATAGGGGGTGTTTATCTGGAACCATTTTTTGCCTCTGGTTTGTTTCCCAACAGTGGTCCTCTTGCGTAATGTTGCATACTCATTCCAGTAGTTATATAGTAAACACTTCCTGTGATCTGGTCCCTTACCATGTTAATAAATTAAAAAAACAGGGGACTGACTTATTCCTCTGATTCACTTCCTGAGCACAGTCCTTCCTGTGTATTAAATGACAAGAGTCCAGTGGAAAATAGTCATGCAATTATATAACTGAAGAGTATATGATGATACACATACTTTGACTAAATTAAGCATGTATGGACACTTTTTCTGGCATTTCCTAACTTCTCAAGCTTGACTTCTCAACTTGGTGTGTATTAATCACAGATCCTGGTTTTCTCTGTTTAAAAAAAAAATAGTGCATTCTCTGATTAACACCCCACCTCCAAATCTGTGTTTTTCTGTGATTACAATGAAATGCCGCTATATACATAGATATCAGTTGAACACAATGTTTTATTGATATATTTAGAATTTTAAAGCAATTTGGAAGCCTATCAGTGCCTCAGTCACTATAATAAAATAATTTCTAAATACTTATCAATTTTGGCATTTGATTTTTTTTTTTTTTGGGTTTATCATGGAAAATCAGAGCTTCCCCTGTCCCCTTTGCTCACCAGGATGCAGGTCCAGCTGTAGCTGTCCACCCCCACTGCTTTGTGGCACTGAGCAGCCCTGATGCTGGTGCCCTGTCCATGCTATTGCCCCTAACTTAACACCCACACCCCTTGCGACCTGCTGGTGCCCCTCACCCTGCCACTCTCCAAGCCCTGCTGAAGCTGGTCTCCAGTTGCCAGGGCTATGGGGCCAGGGACTCTGGTCTGCATCTCCCTACCCCAAGTAGTAGTGCCTGAGCCCTGGCTGCTGCCTGTGGAAGGTAGCAGCTGCTGTGGCACAGTGGAGTGCAGAGCCTGGCTTCTCTCCCCATGGGCGCTACAGCCCAAACATAGCCCATGGGAGGGAGGTGAGTGTGGGCTGCCTGCTGCAGGCTTGTGGGGTCTGGGTCCCCGCTGCTGTGCGCAGTCCTGGGGTGGGTTATGTGGGGCATGTGCCCCCCAGATTTGTGTACCAGGCAGGTGCAGGCTGCAGGCTTGGGGCTCCTTGTCCTGCTGCTCTCCTCTTGTGGCCTCCATAGCCCAGCAGGTGGGACCCAGTACAGCAGGGCAAAGCACGGCTGGGCACCACCACCGCAAGCCCTGGCCCCTGCCCCCACTGCTACCCACCGAGCAGGGGGAGGCTTGCCATTGTCGCTGCTGTTGGGAACCCCCTGCTATATTGAGCTTCCCCACCCTGCCCTATTGTGCTGGTTCTGCCAGCTGGGCTGTGGAGGCTCCAGGGGGAGGTCAGCAGGGTGGGAAGCCCTAAGCCCACAGCCTGCATCTGCCCCACACAGATCTGGGGGTCTTGTTCCCCCCCATGCCTCCCTAGGAGTGCGTGCAGCAGTGCGGAGCCAACCTGTCCTCTGGATGACCTGCCCGTGGCCCCATCCTGCTCCCTGCCCGGGCCCTGAGGCCACACATTCCAGCCTTCAAGCCCCACACGCCACCTGGGCTGGGTAGCAGCCCCAGCCCTCCCCTGTATGTGCACACATGCATATGGTGCCCCCTGCCTGTCCTCCTGCTCCCACAGCTCCCTGCAGGCTGGAACTCTGCCAGCCTGAAAGGAGAAACCCACAGTTTCCATGGTTTTCTCCTTCAAAAGAGAAAATCCGTGTTTTATGGGATTTTACCATAGGATCCCTGGTGTTAGTGTGTTTATCAAATACCATGTACAGTATAAACATTAATTTGCACAACATCCATATATTGATTATTACCTTTTAAGTTGCTGAAACACCTCTCAACTTTACCAGTTTCTTAGAGAGATTTAATTGGGGCCCAGTTCGACCTTTCTTGCACATTCAGTGGCAGAATCTCTTATTAGCTTCAGTAGTGGAGGGTTATGCCCATGATACTTTGACCTCTTCTGCAGTTCTCATTTCCAAGCTAAAACAAAAACAAAAAAAATTGATACATGTAGGAATGAAGTTAACAAAGAAGTTCTATTGATTGACTGAAGAGTTAACATTATGAAAAGATAAGCTTTAAAAACTTTTCCCAAACAATGGCTAGTGTGTTTTTATATTGGATGTTGGCACATACCTCCTCATGCAATTTTAATTGGATAAATAAAGGTGTAGCTTGGAAGCAAGGCAACAGCTTTTGTTTGGAGCTTGAGTTACAAGCTTTTCTTCATTCTAGGAAATTTAATTACAAATGACCCAGTTAAACAGCTGCAGACTTTAATTGTAGTCACACTGGCTACAGAAAGGACAGGTATAACTTTATGAAATAACACCCATTTACATTTTACATTTCCCACTCGCCTGGGGTGAGGGGGCACAGAGAGGGATTGTCCCATTTGCCCAGCCCGGCCTCGGTGGCAGGGGGTGATGCTCAGCCCAGTCATGACTAAGATTGACTGTCAAGCCCTCTCTGATAGACCAGTTGATTGGGATCGACTGGTTGGTGACCACTGATATAAAGCCCTTGCCACCCTAACAGATTAACAAGTTTTCAAATTTAGTGTATTTCAAGTCATGTTAAGCCTTCTGCATTAATTGTTTTTAAGCTTTTGGGAAATGCTTCTCAGTTTAGAGAATCTTGGGGCAAAGTAATACAATAGCTTGTGATTTTTTTTTTTTGCTCTCTGTACGATCAGCATAGGACTAATTTTCCCCACAGAATTGGGCTTTTGTTGTTGTTTTTTTAAGTGTAATTATACACATTTAAATAAATTCTTATATGTACAGATGCATCTGTCTACAGATTTCATACTTTAGATATTGCTTTTTCGACTCGTAAAGGCTGAATGTATGTAAATAGTGCAATATTATCCTCTTCTAACTGAACACCTTAAACTCAAAGGGTTTTATTCCACATGGAGAAGACTTTGCCATTTATTTTGGATGCAAATTATTACAGAATAATTGTTCTGATAGTATTGTGTTTGCAGGTACAATTATTGCTTGCTTTTTTCTGAAATGGTATGTATAGAAAGCAATGATTTGAACTAAAACTTGGAATTTCTAGTATGCAGGACACTTCAAAAAAAATTTTTTTTTTTTTTTTTTAAACACTAACATAGTATTTCTGAACCTCAGTCTTTATTCTGAACCATGTTGCTGCTCAGTGAAATTGGGAATATCAGGAGATGCTGGGGTGCCAGGCTGGGGCTTTGGTTGCAACTGGGGCTCCACGGGCACTCAGTTTGTTTTCAGAAGAAACCCTGGCATTCCACATGAATAATCCCTTGAATTTTTAGCAAATAAATAAATAAAATTGGAGAGATTTCAGGTAAAATGTTACACCATTCAACATTTCCCAGATGCTTTGAATTGGCTGTAAAGTTTTCTACAAAAATAATGTACAATGAAAAGGAGTCAGCATAAAATGCTTCATTTCCCTGCAAGTTAATTGGTAGTAGTTGTGCAGATTATGCGGGTTCTGGAATATTATATCTGGGTCAGGATACATGTCTAACCGTCTTCCATCTAACTTTTCAATTCAGACATCTGAGCTGGAAGCTACCTCATCTTAGGTAGCATCTAAACTCAGCCAGTCTGGATAAATCCTTCTTCATGGATTCAAAATATCATTTATTTTTTTCATCACTTAATAATCAAGCATAAAGCAATTTAGTTGAAGCATACATGTCATTTTTTAGAATTAATATTCTCCAGAAAACAGTTTTCCCTGCTGTTGTTTGACTTTAAAGTATTCATCTGAAAAATCCTCTTTATCACAATAACAAACACATTGGGCAAACAGCCTATATAATCATGTTTGCTGTACTTAGTCATTGGCATTTAGAAGGTGCACTGCATTCATTATCATTCTGATAGTTTTTGTTTGCCACCTACACTTTATACATTTGCATTCCATGCTCTAGTTCACTTGGATCCTTTTTAAAATAAAATACAAATAGTAGTCTTCCACAAATCACTGGCTGCACTAGCAAAAAAAAACAAAAAAAAAAAAATCTCCTTGATTTATTGACTGTAGGAAAACAGTACTACAGGGTACTATATTACATGTGCAAAGGAATGTGAAAATCAGAGTCTAATATTAGTTGTTATTCTTATATTTAATATTTACAACTTTCTTTTTGTTTAGGTATATGTATCATGTTTTGACCAAAAATACCACAGTTACGGATCATAACCGGAATCTCTTAGTAGAGACTATTCGTTCCATAACTGAGATCCTTATATGGGGTGATCAGAATGACAGTTCAGTGTTTGAGTAAGTGGTTTAAATCTTTGCTATCATTGTTATTATCAATAATAATACAGTTGTTGATCAGAAGATCTGGAAATGGTTGGTATTTCATATATAGGAGGTATTTTCTTAGATTCATTGATTCATAGATGCTAGGGTCAGGTATTTAGTCTTAATTGCGAGGGGTGCTTTCAAAATGAGTAGCATGGAAATATAGCAGAATTGTACCTGTTGAAATACTCCCTAGCACTACTCTAGGTGTTAATGTGAAAAAAATTGAATAAACTATTGAGCAATTTATCATTGCTCTCTAATTGCAGAATGTATATGATTAGTTTAGAAGCAGGTTTAGTCAAACATTTTTTCCATTTTTCTTAGGTTAGGGAAAATGCATTCTAATATAATTTTATAAAACTAGAAGATTTGTGAATAAATAGCTTGAGAATTGTCTGTAGAATTTGTTCTTGGTGAATGCCACTGCAATACTAAATTGTATATAAACATGTGCAACAACACAATGTCCAACCAATTTTTCACAGATTTTTAATACTGGGGTGGAATATCTAGATACCTGTTGTGCTAAGATCAATCCATCTTTTTTTTGTGAATCATTTTTCATTGCACATCCTGATTTTTTTTTTTTTTCAGCTGACTTTTTTCAGTAAATTAAACATTGATAAGTTGCTTAACTACTAGATCTTTGTATTTGAAACATCACATAATTTGCATTTAGTGATTTTTGGTTATTTGTTTAGTTTTCAAGAAGCTACTTTTGTTTGAACTGATTAATGGATGCAATTTTTAAGAGTTTTACAAATGCACAGTATTTAAGTTGTCAAATTTAGGTAAGGATTCAAACAAACAAAATATAGCCAATGAATTAATATGAGTTCTTTATTGTTTTCTAGCTTTTTCTTGGAGAAGAACATGTTTGTTTTCTTCCTAAACATACTGCGTCAGAAATCTGGTCGTTATGTGTGTGTGCAGCTGCTGCAGACCTTGAACATCCTCTTTGAGAATATTAGTCATGAAACCTCACTCTGTAAGAACTCCTCATTGAAAGCTAAATTTTGATTATTAAGCAAATTTTAAATCCTGAGTATATGGTCTAATCTATTTTCATTTTGTTAACTTGAACTTGCTGTGTTTTTTGATAGCGCTGTAAATCCATTACAATTTCATTCTGAAGTCTGTTTCAAAATTAGTTTCCAGTTTGCATACGAGTTTTCAGCAGTACAGTAACCTTTGGGTTGTACTGTTGGAAAAAATATAGTAGCTCCACATTTTTAAAGGGGCTCTTTAAAATAAACCATAAAGTCACTGGTTAGGTAGGGCCTAAAATGTCTGCTTTTCTCTTGCTGAGAGAGCATTTTTCAGTGAACAAAACCTCCTTTTGGAGTTGTTCTGACTGATGGAGCTGGCATTCCAACAAAACACCATGTTAAGTTCAGTGTCTCTTTAAAAGTTTAAGATGACAAGGAAATGCCAACACTTGCTTAAGAGCAGCAGCAAGTGGCAAGCAGAAATAATCCACGCTTTTGAGAATGTGTAATATGGAAGGGGAAAGAATTGGTCTAAAGATTTGATTACCAGCCACAAAGTCTTGTAGCTTATATAAGCAAAAATACAGATGGAAGTATATTTTGTTTCCATTTTAACCTTGTCTATGGAAGTCTTTTGTAGGAATTTGGTGCAGAAGCATATTGGTACTACTCAAAGCAGCAGTTTTTGAAAGAAACTCATCCTTCTTCTCCCCCAGTATACTTAATCTGGTGGCCACTCCAGCCAGCCTGGAACCTGTGCTGTGTGGCACAGATCTTAGAGTGGTTGAAACTGGCACTACTTGCAGCACAGTCTGTCCAGAGTAGCAGCTGTGCTGCACATGGTGGCCACCCTGGCCAGACTGCTGTACATGATGGTTGCCCCCGGTGGGTCCAGGAGTGAGCTGCAAATGGTGTTTGGTGCAGTTAGTCTAGGATCTGTGCTGCACATGGTACCTGTGAACATTGTGTGCAGTGCAGGTCCCAGACTGGATGTGTGCACTACGTGTCCCAGAGCAGGCACTGCATGCAGTGCAGGCTAGCCAAGGTGGTCGTCACATGCAGTACAGCTGCTCCTCTGGTTGGACTGTTTTGCATGGGGCGCCCATTCCAGCTGTTCCAGGGACCACGCATAGTGCAGGTTCCAGCGGCTGGTGCAGCTGCTAGGTAAGGTATGCTGGGGGAAGGGTCCAGGAGCCTGATCCAGCCTGCTTACTATTCCCACACCATTGGTGTGTGCTGTGCCCCATGTGGGTCTGATCAGACCCAGGGGAGGCGCCAGGTAGTGGGGCTCTGCAGGCCGCATGTTTGGTGCCCCTGATTCAAAGTCTTAATTTCTGTTGCTGGCATAAAAGTAGGGATATTTGCTTAACAATTAAAGATTTAACTACTGCTAGGTTACCCTTTTTTATATAGTGCTTTTCATTGTCAGGTATGTCATTTACATTACAGACTAATTTAATGTTTATCCTTTATGGTGCTTTGTGCTACAATTCTTCATTTCAGATTATCTGCTCTCCAATAACTATGTAAATTCCATCATCGTGCACAAATTTGACTTTTCTGATGAGGAGATCATGGCCTATTATATATCATTTTTGAAAACTCTTTCTCTAAAACTCAACAATCACACTGTACATTTTTTTTACAATGAGGTAAGTGGCTGCTAGTGTTCTTGATAAGATTTTCTAGACACAGTAAATGAAAAGGGAGGAGGTGCCTAATACTGAACTGTTGTAGATCCGTGTTTCACCACTTTCATCCATATGTCTGAGCAATTCTGTATCCTACCTAGATTTCTTTTCCCATTTAGCCATAGTGTAAAATTATGGTAGTGCAGAGCTCCAGGTACTAGTACCTTATTGTACAAATGGTTGTCCCTGCCCTGAAATACTTGTATTACTTTCAGATCTTGCCCTGGAATACAACTGAAAAAGTTGCTTTGGTGCATTCATTCCAGGCTTGGGTCTTGATGAAGTTTAGAAACCCTATTATGACATGAGATCTGCAGGCTCGGTCAAATGGCAGATTTAATTTGGAGTGTGGGGTTGGTTTTTTTTTAATAAAGATAACCAAAGTCAATGGGCATCAATTTATGTTTGTAAACTGATTGAAATTTCTGACTCTGTAGTTCCTAATAAGTTTTTGGCTGAAAGTTCAGTAATTATTTCAGAATGATGTTCCATATACATTTATCAGAAACATGGGGAAATCTTTCTACTAACAATTGTACTATAAATAATGTATTTGACATTTCTAATACTGGTTTCATAGTTTCATAGTTGGTAGGGTCGGAAGGGACCTAAGCAGACCATCAAGTCCTACCCCCTGTCATGGCAGGAAAAAATGCTGGGGTCAGATGACCCTGGCAAGGTGTCTATCTAGCCTTCTCTTAAAGATCCCCAGGGTAGGAGCCTGCACCACTTCTCTTGGAAGTTGGTTCCAGATCCTAGCCGCCCTGAATTTGAAGTAGTGCCTCCTGATATCTAGCCTGAATCTGCTCTGTCAACTTACGACCTTTATTCCTTGTTACTCCCACTAGTGCTCAGGGGGAACAGGGACTCTCCCATTGCCTGCTGGTCTCCCTTGGCTGGTTTATAGGTGGCCACCGGATCCCCTCTCAACCTTCTCTTGTGGAGGCTGAACAGGTTCAGGTCCCATAGCCTTTCCTTGTAGAGCCTGCCCTGCTGCCCCCTGATCATGTGAGTGGCCCTCCTCTGGACCCTCTCAATGTTGTCCACATCCCTTCTGAAGTGCAGCGCCCAGAACTGGATGCAATACTCCAACTGCGGCCTGACCAGTGTCACATAGTGGGGGAGGATCACCTCCTTGGACATGCTCGTGGTGCATCTGTGGATGCATGACAAGGTGCGGTTAGCCTTGCTGACCACGTCCCCACATTGGCGGCCCATATTCATTTTGGAATTAGTAGTGACACCAAGATCCTTCTCTGTCTCTGTGCCGACTAGAAGGGAGTTCCAGCCTGTAGGTATGCTGCTGGTTCTTTCTCCCTAGGTGCAGTACCCTGCGCTTGTCAGTATTGAATCTCATCATATTCTCATCTGCCCACCCCTGTAACCTGTCCAGATCCAATTGGAGCCTGTCCCTTCCTTCTAGCGTGCTCACTTCTCCCCACATCTTGGGGAGAACGGGGTAAGGGACAGTGTCGAAGGCCTTCCTAAAGTCCAGAAAGATGCCGCGACACCTGCGTCCAAGGATTTTGTGACTTGGTCATAGAAGACCACCAGGTTGGTCTGACAGGACCATTATGGTTATAATGAAATGATTTACAGATGTTGCAGGTGTGGCATTGTCACACAGATATTCATAAGCATAAAGCCTACACAATATCCTAGTCCTGTTACGTAACTTCAGAAAAAGAAAAATATGTTTTCACTCTTTCTTCATTAACACACACAGTCTAAGAATGTGGTAGACTAATTTGGCAACAAGAAATTGGCCAGTTTGCTGGTGTTTGCCTAGTTGTGCAGGCCTTTCAATACAAGCCTTGTTCGGTTCAGCAGGATGAAGCAACTCTGCTGGTAGAGCTGAGTTCTGCCACCACAGGGAGCTTTGAGTACAGAGGAACTCAAACTTACTGATAGAACTCAAATTCTGTTGGCAAAACTTTATAAGTGTGCAGCAGAATGTGTGGTCTGCGGCATAGGCAAGGGATTTGTTGTACACAGTAGCTGCCTGGTAAAGTGCAAGCAACTGTTTGATGGCTTCTGGTGCAACTCTGAGTTAGTATGTAGGCAGCTTTAATTGGGCACTAATGGGCTTAATTAGGTACTAATTAACTCTACAATATACGTTTGTGTCTACACATCTCCTCTTATTAGAACTCACAAAACTTATAAACTCTGGAGTGGGCTAGTACTTGTAAATACAAGTACTACCCTGCTCTTTTTCATGTATAGCAGCGTGTGTATAGATGCTGGAAGGGCTGGCTGGGGTGCAAGGGTGTTTCAGTGCGGGGATTGCATGCCAGCTAGCTCATGCATTGAAGCACCCTTATGCCCCAGTCAGCCCTTCCACAGCACATTGAGACTGGTTGGAGTAGCCCTAGGCATTGGACTGTGCATGAATAAACTCTGGAGCTGATTGCTCCCGAGTTTGTTCTTCTTTGCTCCTGGATGCATTTTCAAATGTGTTGCCTGGGAGCAAAAAACTTCAGAACAATATGTCCAGAATTTTTGTGTGCATTGATTGCATATGTAGACACACCCACAGAGGTGCTCATGCTAAGCTCTCTGTGATGAAATGCAACCTGAATTAATTAATTTTAAACACTGTTCTTAATATAGAAATCAGTAGGCTTTGGCAAAGGGCATGTGATATTTAACGTTTTTTTTTAAATTGCTGTCTGTATTACTGCCAGATGTCTTAAGTGGTTTGCTGTCGTTGCTATTACTATTAGACTGAATCTTTTTTACAAAGTAAGAAAGGTGATACTGCATACTTTGGAGTAGTTTTAAGAGGCATTTATAAGTGCTAGCAAGTGCTGCATTTTGAAAAGTGAGAGAGAAGCCACTTTAATCTTAGCCTATGACCAGCTTTTTTGATTTTTAAAAAGTATAGATTTAGAAATTTAAGTGGAAATACAGTGCAACAGAGATGGTGTTATGAATTCTTTCAATTTCTTGCTATTTATTTTGGTAAAATACAGTATAAACTAAAATAACTAGATTTAAAGCATTTTTTAAAGGTTTTTAAAATATTGCGGTCACATCTCCATTTATAAATGTGTTATTACACACATTTACAACACCTCTCTTTGACTTTTTACATATGTATATTCAAATTAACTTAAGTTACTAAATGTCGGTGTTAAATTTGAAATCTTGTCTAAAAAGAGTTACCCTGAGTTGCCTGCTAAATTTGAATGATAAACGCCACATCTCAGAATTATGACATGCAATGCAGCTAAACTTCAAATGTGCCATTAACTTTTTAAATCTAAATATATGCTATCCACCTAGAATTATTAACTGAATAACTCGATCCTAATCTTGGAGTTGGATCCCTGTAAATAAATCATGCATGAAGTTGGTAGAAGTAAGTGCAGGAAAGGCATCCATTCTGCTTCATTTGCAGGACTGGGGTTTAAAGGTGAACTTTTTTCTAGTAACATTGTATTTCTCCACATACTGCTTATTACCAGAAGAGGGCATCAGTGTTCTTATGATACAATGAAGTTGTTGTGTAAAGGTAGTAGTTAATTTTATTAATTTTTTTTAATGATAATGTTTTTAGTTAAATATTGCTTAAACACCCAGCTGATGTTTAAAACTGGTTTTGCATTGTTAGTGATGAGCAGTAAGACTATCACACAGGCAGTTTTTTTTTGTTTGCATCATTACATTATTTATATATTTTAGCAGTTTCTTGGGAGGGTAACCTTTTCAGATAAAATTGTAGCAGAGTATTGAATATTTGTTAAGATAATTCACAATGTTTGTGTTTTGTTTCAGCACACTAATGATTTTGCCCTGTATACAGAGGCTATTAAATTTTTTAACCATCCAGAAAGCATGGTTAGAATTGCTGTCAGAACTATAACTTTAAATGTCTACAAAGGTATGTTTTGTAAATCAGAAAACTTGTATATAGTTTATATACTTAATGTTATTTTTGTGTAACCAAGTGTAATGTTAACTATTAAACATGTCTCAGGTTTACTAAAAACAGCCCCTGATTTGTCGGGTTCAGCTGTTAGTATGTTTTAACATGCATGAAAAGTATGCTTTAAATGCATGTTTTGATCTTTATAAAAGTACTACAAATAAGCACTGCAGTTATGTTATAGAAATACTGGTACTAATATTTTATCCTTGATACAGGAAACAGTCAAAAACAAAATACACAAGAAAATTCACCTTTACAGCCAGTAGAGGTCACACTCTTACTGTTCCACTGAAAGTATGATTCCCTTAAGGATATTGCCCTTTAACATTATGCATTGCCTATCAAAATATTCATTCAATGTCAAATTTGTATGCCCGAAACAACATTGATTCCCCTTTTGGGTAGTAAATCTGATTCTTGCACTCATTAGTTTAATCAGTGCACAAAAACTATTGATGGTACAAAAGAAATCTATCCCTTTCTATCATCTAGTCTAGTGTTTGTGCATTCCATAACAGAACACTTTAAAAAAAAAAAAAACAAAAAAAAAAACCCAACAGTCCTTTGTAAGCTCATCTGTGCAGTCTATGAAAGATAAGGAAGTCTTCAAATTCTGCCTCTAGCACAAGTCATGCTTTGGAGTGGTCTGTATGGTGATTAACATTCATATAAGCCTTTTTATTTCCTATGCCATTTTAAACAGCTTTTCACATTTAAGTTGAAAACAAAAAATCTTTAGGACTAAGTCTAATTACATAAAAACGGATTACTGTGCCTGCTAGAAATTGGTGGATATTTAATTTGTGCACACAGTGAAGAGAAGATTCAAATATCGCTACTTCCTAGTATACGTTCAGATATAAAACAAATGTGGCAATGGCTCTTTGGTGAGCCTTCTAATTTGAACAATACCTGATGAAACAAATGAATCCATTTTGTTTCCTGCCAGTGTGTGTTCCCTTCAAATACAGCATATCCAGTAACAGAAACATTCCAGTTGGTTATAGATAAGCTTATGGAGGAAGTAAAATGACATTTATAGTATTAATGTAATGAAGCCCCACTGACTGCAGAACTTTTTTCTGAATACTACAGTATAAGTGCCCACTTAAAAAGCAGGGGAGAATTGTTTGATATAGAACTGCAGTTGCTGGATACCATCAGTGCTTTTTCTTTTTATGAACACTCCAGTGGTGGTGGTGTCTGAGCAAAATGTGGTTCTTTCTATATGTTCCGCAAGCAGGAATCATGCTGTGCTCGCTCTTTCATGCACGCTCGCTCTTTCTTCTTACTTTACATGTATATAAAAATTTCTGAACATGAGCCAGCTAATACAAAACCATTTAAGCTTGATAAACATCATAACTTATTTGTGTACATTTCCTAAATTTAAAGAAAAAGTTTTTTGATGAAAATGTTCTTGTCTAGAGTTTAAATTGAATGTTGGAGTGCTACGAGGGTTGAATTTGAAAAGCACAACTATCAAACCTGCAGGTTTCATAATTTTCTATCAGTTTGAAAATATTCTGATCTAACACTCTCTAACCTGTGTCTTTTAGTTTAGATGCTTCTTGCTTTTAGCTTTTTAACCCTTTTGGAGGATGTATCACCATCCCAGTTCCTAATCCTATTAACTGTTGTCTGTTTTTCTTGCCCTTCCTTCACTGATGATTTGATTCCTGTGTTCCTTAATGCAGTGTCATGTAAGTCTAATTAGTTTGGCTTTCAGCATGATTGCTTTATTCTTACACTTGTCTTTTTTAAAAAGCAATTTACTTGAAGACTAATTGTTCTGAACTGCGCATTGTTTATCTTCATATCAATGTAAAAATAACTTCTTAGTGTTTTAATACTCATTTAGTGTTAAGTTATGTCAGACTTTCAGAGATATGTTTTGTGCATAAGTTAAACCCAGGTGCATACACATGAAAAGCTAGCATGCAGCCAGAACTCAAAGGTATCTTTCTTATAGCTTTTTTCAAATATTAACATTTGAAACTGATTGTCTTTAAATTTTCTATTCAGTGGACAACCAGCCTATGCTGCATTACATTCGAGATAAAACTGCTGTCCCTTACTTCTCCAACCTTGTTTGGTTTATTGGAAGCCATGTTATAGAACTGGATAACTGTGTGCAGACTGATGAAGAGTAAGTTTTTACAAATACTGTTTATTGAATAGTAGTAGTACTTTTCCTGCATACATTGAAAATCCCTATTTCCTTATATGAAATGATCAAGGCTAAGCTGCATACTGGTAGGAGCCGGAGTCTAATTCTTAATAGGTGATGAGAGGCAAATGTTTCTTAGGGGTTAGGGACAGAAGTTATGGATAAACTAATATAAGTGATGAGAAACCAGTTCAAATCTGTAACACAGCGGAAGTTCAGTGCACATAAACCACTTTCAAAATGGCTGAAACCAGTTTAAGATATACCTGGATGGATGTAGTATCAGACTTAACTGATTTAGTTTAAATTGGTTTATTGAACTCCTGTCCCAGATCCCCTCCAGATTCAAGTTTAACTCTGTGTGCCAGCATTCCAGGATGTTTTGCACTCCCCCACAAATCCCCCCTCACAGGGTGTGATTGGTTAACTTTGGCACAAGCTGTCTGCTCCATTCAAGCAGGGAGGTGTGTTTTAGTGCCCCCTGGCTTCTGGTCTGGGCCACTGCAGGCACGTGGCTCCATTTCTAGAATCAAAAGCAAGTGTCTGTTCACTTGCTTATTGGTTCAATCTGCACAGTTTAGATTAACCTGCGAACATTAAATTGATTCAGCCTTAAGCTTTTTGACTGTCTGTACTTAGCCAGGTGATATTTTTTGCTGGACCAGCTACATAGTTGGAATAGAGTTAGACAAGCTTTAGGATGCAAAATGTTCTTCACCCGGTCTGAGGAGTAAAAGCCAGAACAGCATAGTAAAAGCCAGCTTAACACAGCATATAGGTCATGCTGGGAATCCTTGCAAGAAGAATCTTGTAAATAAATGATGTATTCAAAATATTACTCCTTATTCCAGTTGTTCTAAAGGATACAACTGGAGTTCAATGTATAAACTACTTAAATATGGAAAAGATACGCAGGACTATTTCTGTTTTTTAGTGTTAGAATTCAGTCTCCTTTTAGACACTTGACTTTGCTGTCTGAAGGTATGGGTACACAAACTAGTTACTATGAAGTAAAAGTGAATTACTACCTCCCAGCTTCTCCATGGTAACTGCACATATGCCCATTCTTACCCAGTTGTAGATGACAGACAAAGCACAGTAGCTTTTAGCCAGACTTCATAGAGGCCTTTCATTGCTCATAGAGCAGTTGATACGTGGCCCTGTTTACCTCTTCATTGGTACATATACAGGCAGCCTCCACTTAGTGCTCTTAATTGGTTCCTGAAAAACTGACTGTTAAGTGAAACGGAAAGTATTTGACAACCCAAGATGATGACCGCAGTTGTTTTTAATGACCCAAAATGGTGACCTTGAGCATTTATAACAAAACTCACTGAGCACTAAGTGATATCGGGTATCAATTTAAAATGAGCGTTATAGTGAAATAGTGCTAAATGAAACAGCGTTAAGTGGGGGTTGCCTGTACCTGTTGCCAGCCAGTGTTCTGAATTGCTTCTTTAGAAAATTAACTTAGGCTCTGTACGGTGTTCAATTCTCAACCTATATTTTATTGTCATTATTATAACTGGCAGAACTGCAACTCCTATAGTACCCCTTGTTGTCAGCAACTCATACTGTCTATTAGTACCACTTGTCTGTGGTTATAGAAAAGAAATAAACCCAGTAAAAAACTAAAATGCTCTTACTGCCTTTTTATCATTGAAAAAAAATGGTAATTGTTCCTTTCATGATTGCTGTCTGAGAAGGCTATACTACAAGGTAGCTCTGATGTTTGTCATGTTTGATAGAAGTTAAAAAATCTTGTTCTTTGCTATGGGATTGCATCTCCAAAACTGAAATCATATTGTATATTTTCCTTTAGTGTGACTGCATGAGCTGAGTCTCCAGGACTACAGACAAGTATTTTGGCTTTAACATTAGACAGTCGGTCTACCAAGAATGTTACCTAGATTTAAAAAAAATCTAAACAAACAAAATCAACCCGCCCTCCCCACAAACAAACAAAACCCTTTTCCCCATTTAGTTGTAATGACACTGCTATGTCTAAATCTCTTTCTCTTTTTCAGGCACAGAAATAGGGGTAAACTGAGTGACTTGGTAGCAGAACATCTTGATCACTTGCATTACCTTAATGATATCCTTATTATTAATTGTGAATTCTTAAATGATGTGCTCACAGACCACTTACTTAATAGACTCTTCCTGCCTCTCTATGTGTATTCATTAGTAAATCAAGATAAGGTAAGAAATAGCTGTCATTAATAATTAAGATTTACCTAAATGTTTTCATTAAATAGTTTACTGTAATTCGTGTATCACTTAAGTCAAATTAATATTCTGTACATCAAAGTACTTTACAAGAAATACATTTTAAGTAACTCAGGTCCCTTTTTTAAATAGCTTATTGAAGGAGAGCAACTTAATGCAGATGATGTACATGGGTTTTATGTACTAAGTATAGTACGGTTTTCAGTCAATATACACACTTAAATTCTAGCAGATGGTAATGGGACAGAGCAGCTAGTTCAAGTTTGGATTAGAATTGTCCTTAAGTTTGTCAGGTGTTCACATTTAAGTTTGAACATATCCTGTGCTGAAAAAGTGTTTTATCATGGCAATCTGTTCAAGCCAAAGGCCATTCTTGAGTGAAATTGCAATGCCATGTTTAAATGTAAACTCAGCTTTAGAACTTAATTTTTACCCCACACATTGGCTGACAAACTGTGTTAGAACCTGATGCAGCTAAGAGCATATATTGTTTAAACAAGGCTTTTAAACGCATTTAAGGCCAATAAAATTTGAATCGGAAGCACACTTTCGATAAGGTGAACTTCTAAGATGACAGCAAAAAAGCTGGTTTTGGACTTTGTTTCTCAGATGCATTCAAGTGGCCCCTAGTCATAGTCTGATATTTCTTCCTCCCTCCCCCCAAATTTTTCTATATTTTTTTTTTTTAATGTGGTATTGCTATCCATGTCCTTCACTGTAAGAGTAGAATTAGAAGTGATCTGTATAGGGGAAAAAATTGAATTTTTTTTCTTTAAATTGTCTGATCCTGGCTCTTATACAGGAAACTTGTAGCTAGAGGTGAGGTGATGCATATAAGCAGGAAATATTTGGTTACATTTTCTTTTTTTTTAAATGTCATAATTATGTATCTACTTTAATTTTCGATAATTTAGAATTTTTCACACACTGTCCTCTTCCTTCCATAGGGTGGGGAGCGTCCAAAAATAAGTCTCCAAGTTTCTCTCTATCTTCTATCGCAAGTATGTGTTTACATCTATTTAATTTCATTTCAGTGTATTATTTGTAATAGCATCAGCCATGTTTATAAATTGTTTTTCTCTCAATGTACCTGAAACAGCTAGAGAAAATTGCAGCAAGTTTTTTTGCTAGCTATTATATGGACTAAGTAAAAATCCTTTTATTTTAAATAGTGTTGTTTGAGATTTTTTTTTAGTACGCTGTCAAGAGGCAGATAGAGATGATTGTAGAAATCCCGTTACTTCACTGCTGAAGTCTGGCCGCCTTTGAGCAGAATGCGGCAGCTGTAAAACAGCTCACAATAATGCTACTCAGCATATTACCAGAGAGTAAAGATTATAGTATTCAACTGATGCGCAAGTAGAATACTGCAAAATACAGTAGCCCAAGTTTGAATAGGGTTGTAGAGAATATAATGTAGAATTCCATTGCACTAATGAAAAGAAAGTTGTTAGTATCAGTTAATGACTGAAAGTAGGCAGATTTGTTTCTGACTGATAATAGGGAAGGATTTTAGTTTGTGTGTTTAGCGTGTAAGCCTTGTATCAGAGGTCTAATAATTATTTTCTGCCCTGTTCTTCTAATAGGTCTTTCTTATTATACATTATGCACCTCTGGTGAACTCACTCGCTGAGGTTATTCTTAATGGGGACCTTTCAGTGTTCTCTCCTAAAGTTGAACAAGATATCCAGAAAAGTTCTGTGAGTAGCTAACTAATATTTATATTAAAATGAAGTTGTGGAAAAATATTTGAAAGAAGCCAGTTCAGATAAATAAGTCATTCACTTAAGCAAGCCAGAATATTTTGCTTTTAGGAAGGGTGTGAGAGCCTTATTTCATATTCAGCTACTGGACACTTGAACAGTAGTACAAGGTACAACTTTGAAATATAATAGTACAATGTATTCACTTGCAAGCATTGTATACTTACTTAAGCAAGCATTAAATATTATTTCTGCAGATATATGTGTACTTGTACATACTACAAAAGTCAGAGCAGAGTGTATACACATCACTAAAATTTAGATGTTTGTCCAGTTTGTTTCTAGAGAAGTGTACCTCTATCACTTGCAGTCAAAGGCTATATCATAGGTCCCTGGTAGACTGTTAATTGCATGATAAATGGCAGCATGCCACACATGCAAAAAATTTAGATGCAGCCAAATGCCAAACTAGCTACAAAGATGCTCCATGTTTAATGGTTCTCCCAGGTTGGGCTCACAGTGCTCTGGGATCTTGGAAAAGTCCATGAATAGTCCAGATTCCAAGGTGATGTGAGCACCAGATTGGGTTTCCCTCATGCTGGTTCCTTCATGCCGAACTGTATGGCATGATTTTTGGGATTGGGCATAACATTTCTCTGATCCAGATTGCATCATTATAAAACGTCTGCCAGGGGCCATAATCTAGTGTATCTGGCAATTTTAGAGTTGTTTTAAACAATTCCTATTTTTTATTAATGATATCTTAAGTTTTTATGTACACTTTTGTAGTTAGGCTTGAAATTTACTTCATAGAAGTCTTACCTACGTAGTTGTGGGTGAAATAAATACACATTCGAGACATTGGAGAGAATCTTGCATACAATCTTTGCAGTTATCAAAAGATTGATTTGGCTCCTATAAATGTTTACACTGGGCATTTTGTAAGTAGTCTTAATATAGTACAAGGTAGAGGTGCACTGATACATCAGTCCGATATCGGATCAGTACCAATATAAGAAAAATTGTCTACATCAGTTATGGGCCCGATGGGGCCAATAATTTGGCCGATAAATGCCCATGCTGCTCAAAGCCACAGCGCAGCATGGAGCAGAACCAGCAACATAGAGAGCTGTCTCCAGCTGGTAAGTCAGAAGAGGAGGAGGAGGGAAGGGACATGGTGGGGGGGCAGATGAACACCCCCTGTGGTGAGGGAGGGGGCAGTGGCAGGTGCTGCCTATCTGGGGGGAGGGGGG
>NW_017729002.1:4986165-4987938 GCF_001723915.1 Gavialis gangeticus | reverse complement strand
CTGATACAGCTGCCATCAACTGGTTATTCCCTTGTGGTGGAAAGGGAGAGGGAGGGAAGGGGCATGGGGGGCAGATAAACTTCCCCTGTGGTGAGGGAGGGGGCAGAGGCAAGTGCTGCCCAGCCGGGGCAGGGGGGTGGTAGGACGGGACAGAGGTGCAGCTTGTGGGGTGGGGGCAGCTTCCACTGCTGCTTGCACCCCAGGAGGGCAGAGGTGGGTGCAGGGGGGCGTGTACCCCCAGATCCATGCAGCGTGAGGCCAGTGGTAGCTGTGGGGTGGAGTTGGTGCTGCGCGGGGCTTTTCTTGCCAGGGGCTGAGTTTGGAGCAGGCTCCGGCAGTGCTGGGAGGAGGCCGCAGCCACCCCAGATTTCGCCGTATTTGCACTCCCAGCCCCGCACCACCACCTGCTGCCTGGCACTTGGGTGGAGGCATGGCATTCAGCTGGGGCTGCGCTGGGTGGCAGCACGGGCCTGGGAACAGAGCTGTGGCAGAATTTGGAATGACTATAGCCTCCTCCCAGTGCCGCCAGAGCCTGCTCCAAGCCTAGCCACCTGCGAGATGTGCCCCACGCAGCCCTGGCTCTGGCTCCACCCCACAGCTGCAGCCTGCCATGTGCCGTGCCATGCCCTCCCACCCCTGCCCTCACAGGGTGCAAGCAGTAGTGGGAGCTGCCCCCACCTCACGAGCTGCGCCTCTGTCCTCCTTCACTGCGGGAGGTGTAGATCTCCCTCACCATGCCTCTTTCCTTCCTCCTTCCTTTCCACCACACCGACCTGATGGCAGCTGTACTGGATATCAGATCGGTATCAGCTGATGTGCCTCGTTAAATATCGGCTATTGGTATTGGCCCCCGAAATCTCTGTTGGTGCACCCCTAGTACAAAGTCTTTTTACACTTGTTTTTAAAAACAACTGACAGATAGTCTGCCTGATGTGGCAGACTAATGTTGTAGTATTGTGGAGTTCCTAATTCCCAAGTCAGTTTCAGTCTTTTTTGAATTTAGTATTATTGACTACTGAGAAATTCAGCATATGATGCCCAGACAAGGTTCTTTGGGTGAATCTGATCTCTTTTATTAGACCAACTTAAATAGTTGGAAAATAATTTTAAAGCAAGTTTTCGGGTTCAAAAACCCTTCGTCAGGCTAAGGAAGTTTCAGCAGTTGATGTGTGCTCTTCCTGGATGGAATGAAAAGTAGAGGCCAGAGGCTGGGCTGGTATACTTCCTTAGCCTGACGAAGGGTTTTTGAACCCGAAAGCTTGCTTTGACCATCACAGCTACAACCTACACCCCTGTCTATAATGCCATAATTTTCAAACATTTTACTTACAATTCAGTACAGGTTTCCCTGACTTTATCTGGGTTCTGTATGTGCAAATTTGCTCTTATGCAATGACCTTTTTAATACTAAAAATTCGTTACATGTGAGGTAAATTCATTCTTACGTGGTCAGTGTGGTGGAAGCCATCAGTCAGCTGCTTTGTGTGGTGCATTGTGGGAGTGACGTGCACCAAAATATAGTCTCCTGTGTGGATCTGTGCTCCTTGCTCATTGTCTGTGATACACGTTTCTGTAGTTGCCATTCCCATTATGATAGTACCCTGTGCTTAGGTGTACTGTCTGGTGTTGGCGAGTACCAAAATCGTCTTGAAAAAGCAGTAGAAAGGGGCCAGGGGTCAGTTCAGTCGAGGTCTTGGAATGTATCCCTATTTGTTACTTTGTAAAGTGGGTTCCCTTTATGTGAATTTGAGTTATGCGCTGTTTTCCAGGATC
>NW_017729002.1:4976640-4981165 GCF_001723915.1 Gavialis gangeticus | reverse complement strand
CACATGTACAGCATAAAGCGAGGGACATCTGTATAAGGAAAAGGGAGTTATCTGTAGAAGAAATGAAGAGGGTGAAGTAATATTAATATCTTAAATCAAGGTTGTCCAAATGGCAGCTCATGAGCCATGTGGTATTTATAAGAGGTTAATTTCTGCTCCCTTGGGTCACATCCAGCTACCATTCCTCCAGTGCTTCAGCTGTTCCAGCAGCAAGGGTCTTGGAGCCTTCCTCTCCTTCCTCTGGCTTCCAATTCCTGTGTCTGCCCCACATGCATAATGTGGTATAGTCCAGTCTACTGTGCTGGGGTTGGGGGAGGCAAGGCCTGGGGCACCTGGACAGCACGCTGCAGCAATAGTTTCCATGGCTGGGGATTTGAGGGCACAGCATTGGCTTTGGGGGCAATGACAAAGCAAGTGTTGCCATACTTGTATATTGGAAGCATGAGGGCAAGAAAGCCAGCAACAGCTAGAGTAGTCAATGTCAATAAGACCTTGGGCACCTGAAAGAGGGCTGTAAGGACATTCATAGATGATGTGGTCTGAGCTTGAGCAACGCAGCTGCAGCCAGTGTCATTGGAGAGGTTTCAAGAGTACATGCTTGCCTTAAACCAGGGGTGGGCAAAATACAGCCCGTGATGACATGCAACTAGACAGCTGGTGAGTGGGGAGAGGAGCTTCTGCCTGCAGTGCTGGGAGCCCCACATGGAGCCGCAGTGCCAGCTCGGCCCTGCCCAGCAGTGTGGGCTCGTGGCTGCAGTGCCAGGAGCCCCATGTGCAGGCACGGAGCCAGCACAGCTAGCCCAGTGGTGTGTGGCTCCCAGAAGGAGGGCTGGGAGCTGTAAGTGGTGGGCAGCATGGAGCCCACACAGCCTGATGGCATGTGTGGGGGGGGTAGCGGGGTGTGGAGTTTGGGGTGGGGGGAAGTGTTGTGGTGTTAGTTGGGTGAGTGTTGGCCCCCTGCCCCTATCCCCATGGTGCATAGCCCTGCAGCAGCAGGCTCTTGGGGCTGTCATGGCCTGCAGCAGGCAGTGACCCCCAGCAGCACGTGGCTCCACCTGAGATCTGGGATCTGCACATGGCAGCATGCAGCTGGCTCTGCCCGGCCCACTGGCACGCAGCTTCAACTCGGACTGGGCTGGCTCTGTGCCAGCTCATGGGGTTTCCAGTACAGCAGTTGGGAGCTGTATGCCACCAGACTGGGCTGGGCTAGCTTTGTGCCTCCACATGGCGCTTCCAGCACTCCAGTGGGGAGCTGCATGTGGCAGCAGGAACCAGTCTGGCCCGATGATGTGCGACTCCCTACAGCTCCCATTGGGCCAGGTGTGCTCCGTGCCACCATGTGCAGGTCCTGGCTCTCCTTCTGGGAGCTGCGCACCATTGGGTCAGTTGGGCTGGCTCCGTGCCTGCACATGAGGCTCCTGGCATTGCAGAGAACTGATATGAGGCAGATTTTGGAAGCTGAGGTGGAGGGTATCAGACCTTGAGGCAGACCAAGGCCAAGGATGGGAAGACGGCACAAAAAATTGATGTGGAAGGGATAAGCAAAGATGTGACTAGGTGGAAGGAGAGAGCCTTTCACCTCCTCCTATCTTGTGCTGTAATTAAGATGGTTATAGACCTTTGAGGTTGATGGTCGGTTTTATTTTGACGTAGAGACTTGTGGCTGTAACTTGTATGTTAAAGGTGAATATGACCTGTGAGCCAGGTGGCTGAGCAGTTTACTTGTCTTGAAGTTAAATTTATTATGAAGATTAAGTAGATTTACTTTTTTTTTATCCCACCATATTTTAAATTCAATTCTTGTTTAGCATGTTCAAGTGTAGTTGTTTACATGAATGCCTCTAAGACCTGGTGTGGAGTGACACTGAGAAAGATGATGTCTATCATGTAATGAAAGTCTTGTGGGTTGCTCTTTGTCAATGGCTGTTGGACATCAGCATTTGTGATATTCTTGCCCTGTTTTTAGTATTTAATCTTTAATACATTGTAGAATGGAACATTAGTTCTGAGTGAATACTTTTTTCAGATAAAAGCAACTTCCTTCCTCAAGTTAGGATCTGTGTGTCCTGTTAATAGTATACTGGATGTCTGCGTGTGTGTAGTACTTGTATACCATATGTGGGTTTCATACAGGAGTGGCTTTGTTACTAGGAAATCTGTGGCCGGAGGGTGGGGTCCTATTTATTGCAGAGACTACATTTTTTTTTTCCAGTCACAGCTATTGTGCAGAAATGACTGTATCTGAGGTTTGAGCGTTTGAGCATGTACTTATATTAACATTGCCGGGTCTGTGGTTTTCCTATGAGCTTAGGTTCACTAATTACCTCTGCAGTGTTTTTAAGAACTACTTGGGCTGCCACTTCCTACTGTCCAAGCTAAAAATGTAATTCTAGTGCATGTGCACTGGAAGTCATGTAATATCTAAACAGTTCCTAAGTAGGGCAAGGTGTTGTCTTTCTGGCCTTGCTACTGTTGAAGCTGTACTAGACAGAAGTCTGATTCTAGAAAAGTGAGTTGAATTTTTGTAGGGGAAGATCTTCCTGCCAGGGAAATAAGTTTGTAAAGTGTTTAGCCGGAAGTTCATAGGAAACCTTTAGAGGGTTTTATCATTAAGTCTAATGGGGAAAGCTGTATTTGTATGTGGTAGTTTCAACAGAGAAACTCTTCTCTCATGTGGATGGCATGGAGCCAGGGGGAAAGCTGGACAGAGCTCCGCCATGAAGAGAATGTGCAATTATCGGGTATCTGGCAGGCACCTAATAAACATAATAGCTTGGTAGGTCTGAGAGTGATAGGTGCATACATTTCTCTGAGAAACTAAAGTCAGGTTTGGACATACTGCACTCAGTAGTGTAATTTACATCAGCTCTGTACCTTGTGAATTCCCCCAAGATACGGAGTGAACAGATGATACCACTTATCCTAGGATATCTGCTGCAGTAGATGCATTGGCACTTTGTGGTGCTGAACAGCCTGTTTTCATTGAGCAAATGGGTATCTGGGCATAGCTGGACACAGAATGTCGGTACTGGTGTACTCTTATTGTTGCTGCTTCTGGGGTAACTCTACATGAGCTTTTGTACCATATATGGGTTGTCTATCTTGTGAGTCTGGTGTTTTTATATGTTAGTGTAAATAAAGTGTGTGCCCAGGCCCATAGTTGCAAATACTAAGAGGTTTCCAGAGATTTGGGATTTAGGGTTAGGCAACCAAGTGTATTCTCTTTTTTTTGTCAAGTTATGGTAATATGATGTGTTGTGAAGTAATGTCTCAGGTTGGGTTCCAGAGCTGGATTTATAGATTAATAGATTTCTAGGGTCAGAAGGGACCTTAGTAGATCATCAAGTCTGACCCCCTGCCTTGGGCAGGAAAGAGCGCTGGGGCTTGTCTAGTCTCCTCTTAAAGACCTCCAAGAGAGCACCACCTCCCTTGGAAGCCCATTCCAGATTTTGGCAACCCTCACCATAAAGAAATTTTTCCTAATGTCCAATCTAAATCTGCTCTCCATCAATTTATGGCTGTTGTTCCTAGTAACCCCAAGGGGCAACCTGGAAAACAGTGTCCCCTATTCCTTGCTGCTCCCCCCTCCCTTCCTTCCCTTCCCCCCCCCAATTATTTTGTAGACTGGCACAAGATCCCCTCTCAGCCTTCTTTTGCAGAGGCTGAAGAGATTCAGGTCCCTCAATGTCTCCTTGTAGGAACTTACCTGCAGGCCCTTAACCATATGAATAGCTTTCCTGTGGACCATCTCAAGGTTATCCACATCCCTCTTAAAGTGCGGTGCCCAAAACTGGATGCAGTACTTCAGCTGTGGTCTTACCAATGCCACACAGAGGGGAAGTATCACCTCCTTAGGCTTGTTCTTGATGCACCTTCTAATGCATGAAAGTGTGGTTGGCTTTACTTATCACTTTGTTACATTGACAACTCATGTTCATTTTGGAGTCAGCTATGACTCTGAGATCCCTTTAGTCATTGCCTAAATGTAATGCTCTGGGGATATGCTCAGGTAGATGTGCCAGCATAACAAAATTGTTTTTTTAGTGTACCCTGTCATAAAGATTGAAAAATAAGCTTTTTATTTAGCAGTGAAAAGATTTCTCTTTTCTACACGCACCCCTCCCCGCCGCAGCCCCCAAGCTACTTGTTTCGGGACCCGGTGAGGAAGCAGGCTTAATTGTTTTCTTTTCTTAATGAATTTTATCTTCCCTTCATTTTTAATAATAGTGTATTTACTTGAATCTAAGATGAGGTTCCCCCATTTAACGTGAGTATGACAAAAAGCCCTCATCTTGTATTTGAGTACTGTGGCAGGGGGGCAGATGCTACTTGCACCTCTGTCTTTAGCCTCAACCTGGAGCTGCCACTGCAACAACTGCTGTTGAGCCAGGCTGGGATCAGAGCAACCATGCGCTCTGTGCCCCAAGCTGGAGTGGGGCTGGAGCTCTGCTTGAACCAGAAGGGTAAGCAGAATGAGGTGGGGGGGGGGGGAAGGGGGGGGAGAAGGGGGGGGAAAGGGGGGCAG
>NW_017729002.1:4971440-4971640 GCF_001723915.1 Gavialis gangeticus | reverse complement strand
GGCAGAAGGAGGGAGTAAAGGCTGCAAGGGGGAGAAGACAGTGGGGAGGGAACAGGCTGGGGGTTCAGAGGCTGTGAGGTGGTAGGGCAGGCACCAGTGGGAAGGCAGGTGTGTGTGGGGGGAGACTGGGGGGCAGGCTGTTTTGACCCTCCTCCCCGTACAACTATAGCCCAGCCCGGACCGGCAAACTCAGCGGACAT
>NW_017729002.1:4966340-4971429 GCF_001723915.1 Gavialis gangeticus | reverse complement strand
GCTCAGGTCTCTTCCGACCCTAGAAACTATGAAACTATACATACTGCCTCCCCCACTGTCTGTTCCCTTTGTGACTCTTCCCCTACCACTTGACCCACTGCCACTTTTTCTCTGCTGCAGTTGTTGGGAGAGTGGGGGGAGAGAATTTAAGATGGCCTTTCAATAATCAGATTCTATAAATGGTAAATTATAGAACATTTATAAGTTTTCTTGTATAGAATCTAATTATTGGAGAAAGAGGGGGTCATCATAAATTCAGCATCATCTTGGATTCAGGTATGTACAGTAAGTCCCAATTTTTTTTCTTTATTTGTTATCCTGTGCTGGAGTTCTTCATGGGAAACTTATTGATGCTAATGTTGTCTCCGTATTTTTGTAAGGAGTTTACCATACAATTATTTTTAGGTCCTACAGCATCTTCCACAGATGTCTTGTTATGCACAGTCACTCCAGCTTCATCCTGAGATTTAGGGACAGCAACTTAGAAGTTTTGTCTTGAATCTGTACTTTTACTAGTAGACAGTTAACTTTCTAGGGATAGATGTAGATAGGTGTTTAAATTGATCCTGCTAGAACAGATATAAGGTGCAGGTAATTTGCTCAGTTATCTGCAGCAAGGATGTGTGGTATTGGTTTTGGTGGCTTTAATCTTTTCTGACAAAATGCCAGCAGAAGCAGCACCTGTGTTTTAAGGATGGGCATAGGAAATGATCTGAGCCAACACCCTTATTCTGCACAGGTCCTTATTCTGGTCTCAGTGGAATCGAAGACTTAATTTCAAAGGACAGATTAATCAAAGACAAGAAGGAAAAGAGAAAAAAATAGTTAAAATGAAACATGATCGCCATAGGTAGACTGATTTCTTTTCCCCCTCCCCACCACTTCCCCAGCCAAAGAAAGTGTAATAGCTTTCATCTGTCTAGACTTCAGTGAAGTATTTGACATGGTGTCAAATAGGAAATTTAGTTAAGCTGGAAGTATTGTAAAGTAGGTAAGAAGGTAGCTGAGGGGAGAAATGGCAAGTGTTATTGAAAGTGGGAGTACTGGAATAGAGGGAGGCTGCTAGTTGAGCTCCTTGGGGATGCATCTTGAGAGCAGTTCTATTTAATAGATTCATTAATTAGCCTTGGCACAAAAGTGGGACCATGGTAATGACAAAGTTGAGAAGGGTCCATACAGAGGAAGATCAAGCTACCGTGCAGAAAGAACTGTGGATTACCTTGAGGACTGGAGTCGTAGAAATGGGATTAAATTCAGTACTACAAAGTACCAGGTTGTGAATTCAGAAACTAATTACTGTTTTGGAGGTGATGACTATGATCTGCTGAAGGGAAGTGTTACCATTGTATAACGTACTGGAATAGTACTGGAATTGATCAAGGAAGATCAGTTCAAACAGTTGGTGAAGACTTGACTATGCAACTGGCTGTGTGGACCAACTTTTTTGGCTGTGTACCGCAAATTAAGCCCCAAAACCTCAGAATGCCAATGATCCCCTGCCCATGCATGATCAGCTGCTTTGCTTTCTGCTGTTTGCACTATTTGCTGCTGTGCTGCCTGTCCCCTATCTAATCTGCTATGCCATACCCACAGGCTGGCTGTGCCACAGTTTAGCCACTCCTGATCTATGCCTTTGTGTTCTCTTTATGGAGACAAAAATGCTCATTGTGCTTTACATTGGTCTGCCGCATAGGTGAATCCAGAAATTTTAAGATGGTACAAAATTCATAGCTTGTTAACAGTTTGTATATGGACTCAGCAACAGATGTTTAGCACTCTGTGATCTATGCTGGCTGCTGGTTTCTAGGTTGGGCGTAAAGTGGTAATTTTGATCTATAAAGGTCTAAACTACACAACTTCTGGAGTGAAACCATGTCTTACGCCACAGTAATATTTGTGAAGTATTTGAGCTGGATAGAGGAGCTAAGACTGCTGATTGTATCCTCTATAAATTGTCCTTTTTGCTCTGGAACAAGTGCTCTCCGTGTATAAAATAATCCAGATATATTGAAGTGTTTTAGCTACGATAGTCCAGGAAATATACAAGGGGCAAGGTTTCTTTTTTTTCTTTCTCGGTTTTTTTTTTGTGGTGATGCCTTTTTATTGGACCAGCTGTACAGGTGGAAAAGAGCTAAAACAAGCTGTTGTGCAAAAAAATGCCTTCCAAGCCCAGATAGATTGACCTTTTAAGGCAGGGGTGAGCAAAATATGGCCCACAGGCCGGATGTGGCCTGTGGCACCCACCAACAAATTGTGCCCTGCCAAGTCCTTCTGCCCATGAGGAGGGCTGTGAGTACACATCCCTCAACATACCCTATTTTGCCTTGCACCTACCCTTGTGTGAAGAAGGGCTTGGCTTGGCCAGCACGCAGCTTCCAGGCAGGGGTCTCCAACCCCCTCCTGCAAACTGCACCCACACTGCCCCCACAACCCCCCAATATACCCTATTGTCTCTCCCACCCCCCCATAGTATACAAGACTAAGAATTTATTTTTGAGTTATGCAATTATCTCTATATAGACTAGGCAAACAAATCATGACAAAAATATTTTTTGTAATAAATTTAAAATATGTTTTAGTAGGTGTTTGACTTTTAGTGTATGATTTGGGGGGGAGTTTCTGGTTCTAAGATGGCAGCCCCCTCTTTCCTAAAGGGGTATTCCTGAGGGGCAAGGGGAGGGATTGCCAGTGGTAAAGGTCAGGGGTTAGAGATAGGACTTCTGGTCCCAAGATGGTGATCAGGGGCAGTGCAACCGCCACGGGTGGGGCTATCCATGCAGCCCTTGACAGTTCACCAAAACTCATTAAGTGGCCCTCCACCCAAAATAATTGCTCACTCCTGTTTTAAGGTGTGCTATGAGGTACATCTCTTTGAGTAAGATGCTGTGGATGCGAGTTTTTGAAGCAACTAATTACTGGGCAGAGAGATGTGGTCTACAGAGTCCTTGCAGCATACAACAAGGTTATCTGGAACCTTGGATGAATATCCCTTATTTATAAATATAACTTGGGATGTTTCTAAGCATTTTAGCAACTTACATGTTGATGTGTAGGTTCCCCAATATGCAATAAGGATTGTGTCATACTTTGGCTGTGGCATGATGCTATGTCTTTGTGTCTTTTGGCCTCTTGGTCATGTCCACAGGCAAACATGTATGAGATACAACTGCCATTTTATTGGTCTGAATGCTGCATGGCAGTATCATTTTATGTAAGGAATAATTATTCCAATGTATGTGCTGACACTACATGTTGGCACACATTTTGTACAGGTTTAAATATAATGCTAAATTTATTTTGGTTATTAACGCATGGATAATTATTTTTTCTAGTCTCCAGCCTGTTTGCCTGAAATCGCATCATAGTTAATGTTACATCTTGCTGACCTGATTTCATTGACCTGAACAGCTTTCTGATGGTCATGAATGTGTGTACATGCTGAATAGTGGAAATTATTGCAACACCAATTGGCCTGTGTGTATCTGTCTGTGGTTGAGCAATAATGTTACACTGTGCAAATGATCATGGTTGGGGGTGGTGTTTTGTTAGCACCTGTTAGCCCTCTCATTTCACTGGTTTGCAGGATGATGCATGTTCCTAGATTTGGTCCAGTTAGCTGGTAACACATTAACTTATAAAATCATCCCTCAGATAGCAAATGGGATTGTGTGTACCTGCTGTGCAAACCATGTTATATATGAAATTAACTCCTTGCTTCAAAGCAAAAGGTGCTGCTGGGCAGGGAGAGCTAAGTTGTTACCCTGGTAACATAAAAATTAAGGTTTGTAAATCAGGTTTTTTTCAAATGCAAGTTTGACAACTGTTATGATATTAACTGCTGGCAATGTACAGCAGAAATATCAGTACATCTTGGTAAATGCAGAAAGCTCGGGGATGTGCTCTAGCACATTTTCATAATGACCTGCTGTTCATTACAAAGTAGCACTAACAGGTGCATTTCACATAAGGAACCCATTTCTATGTGTAGTCTCTAAATGAAATTTATACCAACCAGTTTCAGCTTAGCTTGCAAAATGGTAAATTTAGGTGAAAAATAAGCAGATATCTCACATCAACATGCAGCAAGCTTAAGAAAGTGGGAAACTGCATGAAGAGGAAAGGTATTCTCTCTACATTTCCTGTTATTGGACAGTATTAGAAGAAGCACTTGCTATGTTCTCATGATTGGAGTTTGAGTATGTGAAGTCAGGAAGAAAATAATATAACTGACAGTAGTTGCACTTATTTACCTTACTTCCTGTGAGTTACCTTACTTCCTGTGAGATCTGTTTCCTATACAGTTCAGATGTGGGTCAGTTCTACCTGTTTTAGGTTTTTTGGTTTTTGTTTTACCCTACTTTCTCTTTCCTGTAACAAGAAGTTACTGGTATTGCCTCGTTTTACCAGCACACATTACACAGAATAAAACCAAATTGCAAAAACATTAAGAATTGTTTTGAGAAGACACAAATTAATTGATCATATACACTCACTTTTGCTTTCAGGTCTTGTATTTAAAATATTAGAGGATATAACTATAATGCATTTGACAACATGGGTAACATGGACACTTTCTAATAATTTGTCCTCTAGACTGACCATGTTCTAAAAGCTGTTCTTCATAGTATTTCCATGTGAAATGCTCATCTTGCTCCATCATGCCTTGTTTCCATGGGCAGTTTAAAGCATGCTGTATTTTGAATATAACTATACTAAGTATTGTTAATATAGTTCCTCCTAGTATAGTATAGAACCTGGAATCTCAGAAGATGAAACCTTTATTTTGAAGTTAGGTTGTGTGTAGATCTCCCAAAACCTGTGAAACATAATCTCATTCTTTGGAAAATGAGTTACCTGAGGAGGCTACATGGACAGGGATGACTTCTGGAACCAGGTTGTGAACTGCTTTTTCCACTGTTGGGCAATTGGCTCCACACATCCTAAAACAACAGCGTGCCACAAGGCAGTATGCTTGCCCCATTTTTAGTCAACATCTACGTTAACAATCAGCCACTTCCTTCCGAATGTCAGTGTTTCATCTATGCTGACGATCTCTGCATTAGCATACAGCAGAAGAATTTTGAGGACA
>NW_017729002.1:4960348-4961340 GCF_001723915.1 Gavialis gangeticus | reverse complement strand
TTTCCATGTGAAATGCTCATCTTGCTCCATCATGCCTTGTTTCCATGGGCAGTTTAAAGCATGCTGTATTTTGAATATAACTATACTAAGTATTGTTAATATAGTTCCTCCTAGTATAGTATAGTTAATATAGTACCTCCTTGAGGAATGGTCCTCAAGGAGGACTATATAACAGTGGCCAGCACTTGTAGGGAAATGATTAGGAAAGCCAAGACAGCGACTGAGTTTAGGTTAGCCATGGGAGTCAAGGACAACAACAAGTCCTCCTTTAGGTATGTAGGCAGTAGAAGGAAAACAAATGGAAATGTGGGACCCCTGCTTAACACCTTAGGACCACTGGTAGCTGACATTCAGGAAAAAACTGAACTCCTGAATGCCTACTTTGCTTCAGTATTTCACTGGACCATGGGGAAAGTCGGGCGAGATGAGGCTCATGGGAGACATGCTGGGATTGACAGCCTTTCCACTGAATGCTGAGTGGGTACAATACCAGTTAGAAAAGCTAGACATTTATAAGTCATCAGGACTGGATGGACTCCTTCCAAGAGTGCTGAAGGAGCTGGCTGAGGTCATTGCAGAACCCCTGGCAAAGCTCTTTCAGAATTTGTGGCGCACAGGGGAAATCTCTGACGATTGGAAGAGGGCCAGCATTGTGCCCATCTTCAAGAAGGGGAAGAGGGAGGACCCAGGCAACTATAGGCCAGTCAGCCTAACCTCTGTCCCAGGGAAAATTCTGGAAAAGCTCATTAAAGAATCTATGTGTGATGCACTCACAGAAGGTAAGATGCTGAATGACAGCCAGCATGGCTTTGTTGTGGGTAGGTCTCGTTTTACCAGTCTCTTCTCATAGTTTCGTAGTTTCTAGGGTCAGAAGGGACCTGAGCAGATCATCTAGTCCGACCCCCTGCCATGGCAGGAAGAGCACTGGGGTCAAACAACCCCAGTAAGGTGGTCATCCAACCTCCTTTTAAAAACCCCCAGGGTGGGAGCCT
>NW_017729002.1:4956457-4959697 GCF_001723915.1 Gavialis gangeticus | reverse complement strand
TCAAAAGCCTTCCTGAAGTCTAGGAAAACTATATCCACTGCCACCCCTGCATCCAATGATTTAGTGACCTGGTCGTAAAAGGCCACCAGGTTGGTCTGACAGGACCTGCCGCTGATGAACCCGTGCTGGTTGCCCCTGAGCATGCAGTTCCCTGCTGGCCCCTCCTGGATGTGTGCCAGAATAATTTTCTCGAACAGCTTGCCCAGGATCGAGGTAAGGCTGACTGGCCTGTAGTTCTCTGGGTCCTCTTTCCTTCCCTTTTTGAAGATGGGAACCACGTTGGCCCTCTTCCAGTCCTCCAGCACCTTTCCAGAGCACCACGAGTGTTCATAAAGCCGTGCCAGGGGCTTCTACAATTTCCTTCTACAATCAGGTCTCTCACGACCTGGACACCAGGGATGTGGTAGATATTTATATACCTAGACTTCCAAAAGGCTCTTGATTTAGTATCCCACGATATCCTTGTGTGGAAACTGGAAGGTTGTGGGCTCAGCTGCTTGGCAGTTCAGTGGGTGGGAAACTGGCTGCACGGTAGGACCGAGAGGATTCTCATGAATGAATCTGTGTCGTCCTGGTGCAAAAGAGCCAGCGGCATCCCTTGGGTCTGTGCTTGGATCAGTGCTTTTCAACATCTTTATCAATGATTTGGAAGGGGAGTGAAAAGCTTTCTGGCCAAGTTTGCAGATGATACCAAGTTATGGGGCAGTGTGGTCATGCCAGAAAATAAGTTGCAGATACAGATGGACCTGGACAGGCTCGAGAGTTGGGCAGACGGGAACCAGATGAAGTTTAACATTTCCAAGTGTAAGGTGCTCCATCTGGGGGCAAACAACCCTCAACATACATACAGGCTCAGTGATGACAGCTTGACTTGCACCACGGCCAGAAGGGACCTACAGGTAATGATTGACCTTCCTATGAATATGAGCCATCAGTGTGAGGCAGTGGTCAGCAGGGCAAGCAACATGCTGGCATTCATCAACCGATGCATCTCACGTAAAACTAAGTAAGTGCTACTCCTGCTGTACTCAGCACTGGTGAGACTGCAGCTGGAGTACTGTGTCCAGTTCTGGGCACTGCACTTCAGTAAGGATGTGGAAAAACTTGAGAGGGTCCAGAAAACAGCCAGCTGTATGATAAGGTTCTTGCAAGGCAAGCCATACAAGGAAAGGCTGAGGGACCTGAGACTCATAGATTCATAGACACTAGGGCTGGAAAGGACCTCGAAAGATCAAGTCTAGCCCCCTGCCCCAGGAGCAGGAAGTCAGCAGGGGTCATAGGATCCCAGCAAGATAAACATCCAAATGTCTCTTGAAGGTGTTCAAAGTAGGTGCTTGAACCACCTCTGGCGGCAGTCTATTCCAAACCTTGGCAGCTCAGACAGTGAAGAAGTTCTTTCTTATGTCCAGCCTGAAACGGTCATGGAGGAGTTTGTGACCGTTCAACCTTGTCATCCCCTGGGGGGCTCTGGTGAACAGACATTCCCCCAGATCCTGGTGGTCACCACAATGAACTTATAGGTGGCCGTCAGATCACCCCTGAGCCTGTGCTTTTCCAGGCTGAAAAGTCCCATGGCTCTCAGCCTCCTTAAGGTCTGTTTTCCTGACCTTTGATCATGTGTGTGGCTCTCCTCTGCACCCTTTCAAGCTTCTCCACATCCTTTTTGAATTGTGGAGCCCCAAACTGGATGCAGTACTCCAGCTGCAGCTTCACCAAGGCTGAGTACAACAGGAGAATGACATCCTGGAATTTGCTTGAGAAGCATCTGTGGATGCAAGCCAGCGTTTTGCTTGCTTTACTAGCTGCAGCATCACATTGGAGGCTCATGTTCATCTTGTGGTCAATCATGACCCCCAAGTCCCTTTCTTCTGTAGTGCTAGCCAGCATAACACTGCCAAGCCTATAAGCATGCTGCAGGTTTTTCTTCCCAAGGTGGTGAACCTTGCATTTTTTGGTGTTAAACACCATCAAGTTCTCATCCGCTCACTTTCTGAGCCTGTCAAGGACAGCCTGGATCGCCCTCCTATCCTCAGGTGTGGATCCTTTACCCCAGAGTTTGGTGTTGTTGGCAAACTTGGTCAGTCTGCTTCTGACACCAATGTTGTCTTCCTGCCTGGAGTTGGGGGGCTGGACCCGATGATTTGCCAAGTCCCTTCCAGCCCCTAACAGTCTATGAATCTATAAGTATGTATTGTATTTTTATGATGAAAGTAGTTGTAGTCTTCTAGAAAGTAGTTGAGTCACTAAATACTAAAAAAATACTAAATTGAAATGATTCTTTCACCTTACATCTCCCAAAATGTTCCCAGATGTAATGGGGACTTAATGCCTCCTTTTCTTTATTCATATTTTTGGTCAGAAGCCACATAACACTGCCCTAATTCCAGGTATTTCTAAAATTCCTATATAGCAGTTTTTCTCTGTCTAAAATAGAGTTGAGAAGTTACGGCAGGGGCAGGAAATTATTGTAGGTGGAAGGCCCCTTTAACAAGTTTTGGTGAGCTGTGCCCTACCCCTGGTTATCACATTGGGACCAGAAATCCTGCCCCCTAACCCCTGACCTTTGCCACTAGAAGTCTCTCCCCTTGCTGCTCCCCCAGTATTTCTTTTGGGAGTGGGGGTTGCCGTCTTAGAACCAGAAAAAAACCATTCAGACACTAGAAGTCAAACACCTAGTATAATATATTTTAATTTTATTACAAAAAATATTTGTCATGACTTGTGTTTGTGTACTGTATATAGAAGAGATTGTACTAACTCAAAACCCAAGTCTCACTCTCTTATATTGTGTGTGTGTGTATGGTGGAGTGTGGGGTATAGCTGGGGGTGGGGGAATGTATTGGCTGGTGTGTGTGTGGAGGGAGGGAGGTGGGGGCTGTGAGAGGTGCCTGTGCTTTCCCTGTGTCCTCCATGGCCCCCCCCGCCCCTTGCTGCTTACCTTCTGGGCTACTTTGACTCCAGTAAGTACTTCCCCCATCACAGCCTGGCCAGGCAGAAGGAGCAGCAGCAGCTCCAAGTAGGTTGGGTCAGGGCAAGAGCTGAAGGCAAACTGTGGGGAAGGTGGGGAGTAGGACAAGCAGCACTGGGGGGCTGGCTGTGTGGCTTCCCTAGCATGCCCCCTGCCTCCCCCACTGCTGAGAGCCCTATTCCCTGCCTTATAAGCAAGGATCCTCGTTTTCTCTGTTTAAAAACTCTAAATTCATAGAATCATAGAATCAATGAGTCAGGAGGGACCTAGAC
>NW_017729002.1:4950594-4955498 GCF_001723915.1 Gavialis gangeticus | reverse complement strand
TCGAAGGCCTTCTGGAAGTCCAAGAAGATGACATCGACAAATTCTCTAATAAAAATCCAGAATTATGATTAAAACCCCTAAAGTCTATGTTTTTCCACAATTAAAATGAAACTCTGTCTGTGTATATCAGTTTTATTGATATATTTAAAATTTTAAAGCAATTTTGAAGCCTACTAGTTTCTCAATCATTAAAATAAATTCTAAAAAGCTGTATATTTTGGTGTTTTTGATTTTTGTTTGTTTTTTCAGTCATGGAAAATCAGAGCTTCCCCTGCCCCTTTTACTCAGTAGGATGCAGGTCCAGCTGTGACTGTCTGTCCAGTCCCCCCCGCCGCTTTGTGGCACTGAGCAGCCCTGCTATGCCAGTGACCCACCCATGCCATTGCCCCTCACTCCTAACCCACAGCCCCTGGTCTGGCTGGTACCCCTCATTCCTGGCCTGCTTGCTCATGAAACTCAGCTTCCTGGCCCTGCTGGTGTCCCTCACTCCTGACCTGTAGCCCCCTATTAGCCTCCGCAAACATGCCAAAAGGGGCCCTAGCTGCCAGGGCTGTGGGATCTGGTGCTGCATACTGCCTGCTTTCTGCTCCACAGGTGCTGCTACAGTTGTCTAGTGGCACCTGAGCCCTGGCTGCTGCAGTGGCAGCACCAAGCTTCCCTGCCCAGCTCTGTCCTCCTGTGCCGGGTCCCTCCTGCTGGGGTGCAGAGGTGGTCAGGCTGCAGCCCTGTGCCCCCACTGTGGGTGCACAAATCTGAAGGGCATGTGCCCCCCCCACTGTCCCTCAGTGTGTCACCTCTGCTCCCCAAACCCTCCCCAGGAGTGCACGCAGTGGTGAGGAACTGCTGTCTTTCCCCCTGCCCCCTTCTTCCCGCCATCAGACAAACTGCCTATGGCTCTGTCCCACTTCCTGTTTGGGCCCCATGGCCACGTGTTCCTGCCCAGGCCCTGGGCACCATCCAGTCTTGGCAGCACCCCTAACCCCAACTGCCAATCCTGCCCTACTCCTTTTCTCATCATGGCTGCTCCTCCCCCCCCTGCATTACATATGTGCCCCCCACTCCCTCCCCCAGACTTATCTGTAGGCAGCTGGGGGAGCTGCTCTTTGCTGCTGCCTGGCTGTATTGCTGGCCATGTGCATGTGTACACCGTACACACATGCATGTGGCACCCCCTGCATCCCACTCCTCCCAGTCCCAAGTAGCCCCTTGCAGGTGAAACTGTGCCAGCCTGCAAGGGGAAACCCGTGGCTTCCTGCGTTTTTCTCTTTTAAAGGTGAAACACTGCATTTTTCTGCAGCAGTTGGAAAACCCAGATCCCTTCTCATGAGTCATGAGTTATCCCAGCCCAGGGAAGGTGGCAGCTCAATTCCAGTTTCAGCCTTGAGCCTGGGGCCAGAGCTGGACCTAAGCTGCTGCTGCTTCCCCAGGGCCAGTACTTGAATCTAAAACAAGGTAGGTGTTTGTTTGTTTGTTTGTTTTACCCCATACTTACTGGGTAGGGAATCCCATCTTGGATTTGAGTAATTATGGTTTGCCTTCACTGTTTGTGAAAAAATGCCTATGCTAGAAAGCATATGCAGTCTGTGTCTACACTTTGTGCATCTCAGGGAGTAGATGCACACATGAATGTTTGGAGCCATTTCAGAAGGGCAGCAGCTGGTACCTTCTAACTGTTATGCGATCATTCAGGCATATAAAAGCTATTTCAACTTTTACACTCCATCCAGGTTTATCGAAGTTTGTGTGGCCTTGTGAAAGACCTGAGGACACATAACAGTAGGAACATACCAGCTGCTGCCCTTTCAAAACGTTTGTGTATTGAAAGTTCTCTGAAGGTTTATGTATCCGCACCCTTAGTATATGGATATGTAACACTTATTCCAGTTTAACTGCAGTTTAAACCTGGAGCAGACAGATGTACAAGCCTGTTAAGCCATTTTAAAGCTGCCTAGAATGGTTCAAAAACATACCTGGAAAATTAGGTAATCTTTTGAACCAGTTTACTGTTAACTGGGCCAGTGTTATGAGAGTGTATTCCCTTAGCACGTGTGGCATTTAACTAAACAAAACTGTCTGAAGCCCCACCATTACCACTGTTGCAAACAACAAGATTCATGTTCAAACAGAAGTCCTTGTTCAATTAAACAGCTGCCCTACTTGCAAAGTGTCTATGAGATCATTGCATTTTTTATTTGATTTTAAAAGCAGTTTTCTCTGATACAGACATAGCTTGTTGTGACTTCAGCTAGTTCAATTTTTAATAGTCTAGAATGTTTCTCACCTAAGACTGTGGCCATTCTGATATTTCTAAATTTATCCTTCTATACTGTATTGTGAGTTAGTGTGCTGGTAAGTTGATTGTTTAAACTTGGTGATTTAGAATATTCAGGAACTTCATAAATTTGTATGATGTATTTAGAGGTGGTATGTAGTTTACTTAATCAGATAATAAAATACTAGTTGTGTGTGTTGTATAATAAATGTGAGAACCAAGTGTCCTGGTAACACTGGCCTTCATTTCCTAGCTGTAGTCTCTTGACAAGACAAGGTTAAAAAAGGTTCATACCTTTCAGCACTGATGAATCAGTATCTGCTAACTCAAATGGTTATTACTTGATGAATATTTAATACTGCTACTACAGATACCCTAAAACATAGCAACTGTTTTAAGTGCCTAGTTATTGTATCTGGAAGCTGTGAAGGTATGCCAGCTCTCAGCAAGTTTTTACTTATTGAGTTGCAGTTGCACATACTGTATTTATGTGAATCCAAGATGACTGAATTTAACAAGACTTCCCCCTTAATAATTAGACTCTATATATGGCAGATTTACCCAGCCAGGAAGCAGCTTCCTGGGGCCAGAGCTGTGTTGCTTCCAATTGGCTGGGAAGGGGACAGAAGGTCCATGTGTCTGCCTAGGGATTGAATGGAGCCAGAGCTGGAGCCTATCGGACAGTAAGGGCAGGGGAAGGAAGGGGCGGAGGTTGCAGAGGACAGGTGACGGGGAAAGATAGATGGTTGGGCCAGAGTCAGAGCCACAGCAGCTGCCTCCCCCCCACTTCATACTCAAATCCCAGATGAGGAGATTCTTCCCCCACCCGGTGCTGAATGGGAAGGGACCTTGTCTTGGATTTGAGTAAATATGTTATTTAAAACATTGTCATCTTCTATTCTTTGTTTTAATGTCCAGGAGGTTTTTAAGCGAAGAAAAACTGTTGGGCCATATTTTTTCTGCTCTTTTGCATAACATCTATGAACAGCTTTCATAGAAAACAACCTCTCTAAACAGAAATAGAGAAAATCAGTAAAATTGGCCTGTGAAACTACCAAGGGGCTAGTGGGCAGGAAAAATGGATAGAAAAAATGTTGGTAATGAGGCAGAAACTCCAGGGCCTTAAAAGAAATGATTTAATAGATTTCATAGACGTTATGGCTGGAAGAGACCTCGGAAGATTGAGTCCAGTCCCCTGCCCCAGGGCCAGGAAGTCAGCTGGGGTCATAGAATCCCAGCAAGATAAACATCCAAATGTGTTTTGAAGGTGTTCAAAGTAAGTGCTTGAACCACCTCCGGCAGCAATCTATTCCAGATGTTGGGGGCTCAGACTGTAAAGAAGTTCTTCTTTATGTCCAGCCTGAAATGATCATGGAGGAGTTTGACTGTTCCCCCAGATCCTGTTGAGCACCCCTGATTAAACTTAGAGGCAGCCACCAGATTGCCCCCTGAGCCTTTGACTTCCAGGCTGAAGAGTCCCATAGCTCTCAGCCTCTCATCATAAGGTCTGTTTTCCTGACCTCTGATCGTGTGCATGGCTCTTCTCTGGACTCTCTCAAGCTTCTCCACATCCTTTTTGAATTGTGGAGCCCAAAATTGAAGGCAGTACTCCAGCTGCGGCCTCACCAAGGCCGAGTACAGCAGGAGAATGACGTCCCAGGATTTGCTTGAGAAGTATCTATGGATGCAAGCCAGCGTTTTGCTCGCTTTACTAGCCGCAGCATCTCGCTGAAGGCTCATGTTCATCTTGTGGTCAATCATGACTCCCAAGTCCTTTTCATCCATAGTGCTAGCCAGCATAGCACTGCCAAGCCTATAAGCATGCTGCGGGTTTTTGTTCCCAAGGTGGAGAACCTTGCATTTTTAAGTGTTGAACACCATCAGGTTCTCATCTGCCCATTTCCTGAGCCTGTCAAGGTCAGCCTAGATCACCCACCCTCCTGTCTTCTGGTGTGGACATTTTACCCCAGAGTTTGGTGTTGTCGGCAAACGTGGCCAGTCTGCTTCTGATACCAATGTCCACATCGTTGATGAAGATGTTGAGTAGTGTTGGCCCAAGGTCAGAGCCTTGAGGGACCCCACTGGTCACAGGGCACCATGACGATTGACTTTCGTCAACCACCACCCTCTTGGTCCGACCATGGAGCCAATTCCCCTGCCAGCAAATTGTGGTGAGGTTGAGGCCGCAGTTACCCAGTTTCACCAAGAGGTTATCATGGGATACCAGATAGAAGGCTTTTTTTAAAGTCAAGATATACAACATCAATCACCTCTCCCTTGTCCAGGTGATAGTTCACCTGATTGTAAAAGGAGATAAGACTGGTCAAGCAACACCTACCCGTGGCAAACCCATGCTGGCTATCCCTCAGGATGCTGCCATCAGCCAGTCTGTTAAGAATGGCCTCTTTGATAATCTTTTCTAAGACCTACCCCAGAATAGAGGTCAGGCAAATGGGCCTGTAGTTTGCTGGATCCACTTTCCTCCCCTTCTTGACGATAGGCACCACGTTGACCTTCTTTCAGCCTTTGGACACTTCACCAGAGCACCAGGAGTTCTCGAAGATCCATAGCAGGGTGTAGCAGGGCACTAAGGTGCCTGCTACTGAAAAAACAGTAGTATGGGCTCAGCTGC
>NW_017729002.1:4944876-4950046 GCF_001723915.1 Gavialis gangeticus | reverse complement strand
GAGGCGAGAAGCCCCAGTGGGGCGCAAGACCCGAGAAGGGGGTCTGGGGGCCAGGCACGGCTACGGCCATCTGAGCTTCGATTGTAAGGAGCCCAGTGGGGCGCAAGACTCGAAGGGGGTCTGGAGGCCAGGCACGGCTATGGCCACCTGAGCCTTGATTGTGGGAGGCCCCATTGCGGGCGGGAATCGCGAGGCAAGGCCCCAGTGCAGGTGGGAATCGTGAGGGAAAAGCCCCAGTGTGGGCAAGGGCGTGGAGCACAAGGAAGAGGCCCCAGTGCGGGCACGGGCAACGGGGAGCGACGAGCCAAAGGCCCCGTGAGGACATGGGTGACTGTAGGACCCATGCGTAGCCCCGGAGGCTATAGTGCAGTGTCAGCGAAGGCAGGGCACAAATGGAGACATCTCAGGGCACCGTGCCAAAGAGGGTAAAAAAAAAAAAAAAAAAAAGGCAGCCTCCCTTTAACAATATTACCACCAAAGACGTGGCGGGTGAGATAGCGAGGGTGCATTGAACCCGATTTGGCACGGTAGGGGGCGCTAGGGGAGTTCACGGCACCCCTAGGTTGTGTCCTGCCCCACGGTCTGAGCTATGATGCTTGCCCGCTCCTTGAGTACTCTGGGGTGTAAGCTGTCAGAGCCGGCTGACTTGAAGGTGTCCAGCCTGTCTAGGTGTTCTTTCATGAGGTCAGTATTGATAGAAGGTAAGGAATCATCCTCACTAGGTGTTCCTGTCCCGTAATGGGCAGAGGCACCCCTTGGGACTGGTTTGAAAAAAAAAAAAAGATGCAAAATACCCTATTTAGCAAGTTGGCTTTTTTCTGGGCATTGGTTGTCAGTTGTCCCATCTGGTTTAGCAGGGGCCCTTGCTTTTCCCCTGGCTCCCCACATATCTAAAAAAAAGGACTTTTTATTGTTCTTGATACTTGTAGCTAGATGAAGTTCAGTTGCTGCCTTGGCTTTCCTGGTTCGTTCCCTGCAGGTCTGGACCAGTGCATATTCCTCCTTGGAGGTGGATCCCATCCTCCATCCTTTGTAGGTCTTTCTTTTTAGATGCAGGAGGTCTGCTAGTTCCCTGCAAAGCCAAGGTGGTTGCTATGCCCTTTTGCTGCCTTTCTTCCAAGACAGAATAGACATAGCTTGTGAATCCAGGATCACTCCCTTAAGGAGCAACCACTCTTCCTGAATTCCCTTAAGGCCTCACCTACAAACCTCTTGAGCTTGTCAAAGTCAGCTTTCCTGAAGTCGAAGATTTCTGTATTGCTGACTAACTTGCCAGCTTTACAGTTGGTGGTGAAGGTGATCAGCTTATGATCACAGTCACCCAGCTTCCCTTCGATCGTTAGGTTGCTGATTAGGTCGTCCCCTGTTGCCAGTACCAGGTCAAGCAGTGCTTTACCTCTCATTGGCCCGTTGACTTCTTGCATCAAGTAGAGCTCATCCATGCATGAGAGGGCTTTGCAACTGCTCTGATTTTTGGCTGAGCGCTCTACCCACGACATGTCAGGGTAGTTGAAGTCTCCCATGACAACCATGTACTGGGAGTGCGTAGCTTCAGCCAATTCCCTGGCGAACTCCTGGTCAAGCTCTTGATCCTGGGTAGGAGGTCTGTAATTGACTCCCACCATTGTGTCCCCTATGCTGTGTTCCCCACAGATTTTAACCCAGAGGGTCTCCAGCTGTGCTCCGTGGGTTTCAATGTATACTTGCAGGGATGTGTAGCTTTCCTTGACATAGAGAGCTACACCCCCGACTCTTTTGTCCACTCGATTTCTCCTGTATAGGGTATAGCCATCTATACCTGTGGCCCAGTCATGGGTGGAGTCCCACCAGGTCTCCGTTATCCCTATGACATCACAGTTATTTGCATTTAGCAGGAGGACAAGTTCCTCCTGTTTATTCCCCAAGCTCCTGGCATTTGTGTACAGGCAGGCAAGTGTTCCTCTACGGGCTCTTGCCTTGCCCGCCACTTGTTCCAGGACTTGGGCAGGGGTGGGCTTCTTTAAGTGCCTTTATCTGCTGGCTTTGCAAGAGTTGCTCAGCAGGCCAGTAGTGGAAGCAGTCCCTCCATCCCCTGACGGGCTCAGTTTAAAGCCCAGTGGAGCAGGTCAGCCAGTCTGGCTGAGAAGAGCCTCCTCCCCAGTGGAGAGTGGTAAAGGCTGTCCCTTCCCAGCAGCTCACTGCTTCTCTCACCAAAGAGTGGACTGTGGTCGTGGAAGCTGAAGCCTTCCCGATGACACCAGTGTATGATATATGTAGTAAATAACTGGGCAAAGAAAATAATGTTGTTGCTTATTGTTTGGCTGTGCTTTCCTTGAATGATGTGGATTTATCATCTAAAATGTAGTAAAGAATGCTTCATTTTGAGTAGGAATTAAACACTGTCTGGTATTACAGTGTCATTAAAACATGCAGTCAGTGTATCCAACAGATCTGTAATTATCTCCACTCAAAACGCAGGCACTTATTTTCTTCTTTTGGGCTATATTGTATGCAGAATATAATCGGAGAGGAAGTGTGATAATCTCAAACATCTTGAATGTAATCTCTTTGCTTCATTAGTAAGCAAGCATTGCTTTTTATCATTATGATCTGATAAGTTCCTATGAAATGTCAATTTTGACTGAACAGAAGAGCACACTTTTGCCCCTAGCACTTTTTAAATTTTTATCTATAAGACAGGTTTTTGATGGAACCACAAAGAATAGAGGTGCATCTTAACTTTAAATCATCTTGTAAAATGAAACTAGCTGATTGGTTAACTGACTTTGATATGAAAACAAATTCCAGTTATGCATACTTTGAGGCTTTCTTGTTTTTAGTTTCGAAAAAAGTTAGATGTCTGGCGGTGCTCTAATTGTCCTTAAGTTCACATGTAAATGTTTTGTAAGCAGTTTTTAACACTTCATTTTCATATTAATGGGTTGCCCTCAACACGTTTCTCTTTTTATTATTTTTCATTTTGATGCTTGTATAACAGGGCTTTTAATGAGTCCTATTTTTCAAGCTACCTCCATAGTATAATGCAAGCAGCAGGTGGTATAGCTTGTAGTGCCTGTAAATCTTGCTTTAGTTTAACATCACATGCCGGTTAAAAGGAGCCTGCATGACTTACATTTATCAGATCATTTTTTTGTTGTTTACTGGCTTAACATTTTGAAGTAGGTGGATCTGGATTTCATGTTGCCCCACAATGATTGTTTTTAAATTTTTAAGGCTACTTTATTCTGTAGATGGCCCAGAATTAGAGAATTAAGATTTATTTTTTGAAATGTTTTTGAATGAAATGCTGTAAAAAAAAAAAAAAAAAATTTCAGGGGTGTTGGTTATAGTAGTGTTGGTCTGAGGACATAAGCAGACAAGATTCTGTGGGTAAATCTGATATCTTTTATTAGACCAACTAAAATAGTTGGAAAAATTCTTCTTTGCAAGCTTTCGGGTACAGACACACTTCTTCAGGCACAGGGAGCATAAAAAAAATTCTGTAACTTCTTTTTGTGTGAACTGAAGATTCTTCATCAATTTAGGAATAATATGAGTAGAAAAATATGAGTAGTAAATAATATGAGTAGTAAATCAAAGCCAAATTTAAATCTTATTTAAAATTTTATAGGCTAAGTCAAGCATCAGATGCTTCATAAAACCTACAGAGACACTTGAAAGATCTCTTGAAATTAACAAGCAGAAGGGTAAGAAGAAGTTGCAAAAGAGACCCAACTATAAAAATGTTGGTGAAGAGGAGGAAGAGGAGAGAGGACCTGAGGATACCCAAGATGACCCAGATAAGACTAAGGGTACAGAAGGTAGTTCAAAAGGCATGAAGACAAGTGGGGAAAATGAAGGTGAGTGCACAGATGACTAAACCCAATACATGCTTTATGTATCCTAGTTGCTAGTATATTATTGCTGTTTTCACTTGAGCTTGATTGTGGATCTAGTACGCTTTTGTTCACTTGTAATACTGGGACCACCTGTACCTCATATTACTGTTTAGGCAGATGTCTGAATAAATAGAAAAGTTTTTTCAGTGTTCTTTTTAATTGAGTGGCAAATGCAGTGGCTTGCATTGCATTCTTTCCTTGTAGCATCCAGCATTAACCAAGAGTATAGCTTTATAGCCAGCTTTATATTAATAAATCCTTAATGTTTTATTGTTGGTGGTAACCTCCACCAAATAAAACCTTTACACTTGTTGTTTGATAGTGATTAACCTTTCTACCAAACCTTGCCATTTGGCATATGTGATGTTTATTTTGAAAATTAATGTAAAAAATGCTTCTAAACTTTTTAACTTACTCAGTTGATTTATTTTCATTACAACAGTTCAAGAAACTGTTGAAATTTTTATATTAAGTTGATTTTTTTTACCAGCTCTGAATGGATCTGGAGGACATGCTATAATTGCTTTAATCTTTTAAGGTAGTTATGAAGTCATACATTTTCAGGCCTAAAACAGGTTGGAGTTGCTATACTCTTGTCACTTTTTAACCTGCTATAATTTAATTGCTTATCCATACCCTAAGAGTTAAAGTTCACTTGAAGCATAACGAGAGGGATGACAGCAGTATATAAAAAGGGTATATCCTGGGGCAGGCCATTATTTTGGACAGAGGGCTTCTTACCAAGTTTTGGCAAGCTGTTGAGTGCTGCATGGGTAGCCCTGCCCCTTGACAGGTGCCCTGCCCCTGGTCATCTTGGGACCAGAAGTCCCGCCCCTAACCTCTGACCTTTACCACCAGAAGTCCCTCCTCTTGCCCCTGTAAGTACTCCTTTGGGGAAGAGGGTTTGCCATCTTAAAATGGGGAAAAGCAAACAATATCCGACTAAAAATCAAATGCCCATAATATATATTAATTTAATTAACATATATGTTTTTGTCCTTTATTTGTGTGCATTTGCGTTGTGTGTGTATATATAGAAGTGATTGCATAATAGCTCTAAATGTAGTCTTACTCCTGTAATAGTGTATGGGGTGTGCAGAGGTATCAGGGCAGGGTGTGGGTGGGTGGGTGTGGGGTTTGTAGGGAGCTGTGTGGGTGGGGGGGGTGTGTATACAGTATTTGTGGGGTGTGCGATTGGGGGAGGGTGTGGCTGTGGGTTTTGCGGGAAGGGTTTGAGGGTATGTGGGGGGTGTGTGGGAGCCCCCTCCGCACGTGCCCCCCCGAGCCAGTCA
>NW_017729002.1:4944022-4944402 GCF_001723915.1 Gavialis gangeticus | reverse complement strand
CCCCTAACCTCTGACCTTTACCACCAGAAGTCCCTCCTCTTGCCCCTGTAAGTACTCCTTTGGGGAAGAGGGTTTGCCATCTTAAAATGGGGAAAAGCAAACAATATCCGACTAAAAATCAAATGCCCATAATATATATTAATTTAATTAACATATATGTTTTTGTCCTTTATTTGTGTGCATTTGCGTTGTGTGTGTATATATAGAAGTGATTGCATAATAGCTCTAAATGTAGTCTTACTCCTGTAATAGTGTATGGGGTGTGCAGAGGTATCAGGGCAGGGTGTGGGTGGGTGGGTGTGGGGTTTGTAGGGAGCTGTGTGGGTGGGGGGGGTGTGTATACAGTATTTGTGGGGTGTGCGATTGGGGGAGGGTGTGGC
>NW_017729002.1:4932514-4939022 GCF_001723915.1 Gavialis gangeticus | reverse complement strand
CAGCCCATAGTCCAAGCGCTCTGCAGTGCCTCCCCACCACTGCCAACAGCACATAGCCCCAGCATGCCCTGCACCAGCTCTGCACTGCCTGGCCACATGCAGCAGTAGTGGCAGGGGCCAGAGTGTGCAGCTGCGACTCTGCACACCCCGCACCAACTCCAGGTTCACCTGTAAAGGCTGAGCAGCAGCTGGGCAGAACCTGCTGTTCGGTGTGGGGGGGGAAGTGGCCTCTCCCTTTCGCTGGGCAACTTTTGCTGTGGCTTCCCAGAGCCTGCGCTGTGCTAGGCTGTGATTTGGCTTCTTCACCACCACCTGTGAGCTGCCCTGCAACTGCTTCATGCTGTCACCGGTGCTGCACTGGGCAGCCCAGAGACGACGCTGAAGGAGCCGCATCGCAGTCTAGCACAGCACAGGCTTCAGGTGGCTGCAGCAAAAACTGCCCAGCAGCAGAGGGGCCACTTTTCCCCTGTGCCAAGCAGCAGTTTCTGTCCTGCTCCTGCTCCTGCTCAGCCCCGATGGGCAAGCCCAGAGCCAGCATGGGGCCCTGGCTCAGCAGCAGCACTACGGGACAAACTGTTGCTCAGCGCCAGGGAAAAGCAGCCCCTCCTCCTCCCACTGCTGGCACTTCCTGGTGCAGCTGCTCGGAGCCCATGTGGGACTGTGGGCCGCTTTCCCTCCATGCTGAGCAGCAGTTTGTCTTGCACTGCCGCTGCTCAGCCCAGATGAGCTAGCACAAGGCACACGGGGTCGGGGCTATGCACACTGGTCGCTGCCTATACCACAGGGCTGAGATGGAGATTGGGGGGGCAGGGGGTAGCGGGAGCCCAGGGCCTGCACCGGCGGGGCCCAGAGTAGGGTGACAGGAGCACGGGATCCCAGCCAGCAGGGGCTCTGTGGAGCCTGGCCAGATTCCCCTCTCCCTTCTGGCACAGCCCAGCCTGGCTCCATAGTCCACTGCCAGTCTGCACCCTGTGCTCCTGCCGCCCCGCTTAGGGCCCTGCTGGTGCTGGCCCAGCGCTCCCACATATCCACTTGCTTCCACTCCCCCCAGCCCCTGCCGCCACTTTCGCTACTTTCCTGCCTGCCTGCTGGCAGGTCCAGAACCACACGGTTCCTGGCTGCATGGCCACGACAGCAAGACTTAGCAGGAGCCGGCCTAGCCCTGAGGACTCGGGCGATCACCCGTGGTCTTCCCTTGCTTCCCTTTTCTTACCTGAATTTCCCCCTTCGGCGCAGGGAGACGGGAACAGCCCCATAGTCTCAGGCCAAAAGCCTCTGCTAGTCAGGGGCTTCTGGCTCGGGGGGTGGGGCTAGGCGGGCCTTGCTTTTGTAGGGTCCTGCTGTGGCTTCTACTGCATCCTACTGTTGTTGGCTCCTGTCATCTTTGACAGCCAGCCAGGGGCAGATAAATATTAATTATCTAAATTTTTTAGGGGCCTGGGAGGCCAGATCTGGCCCATGGGCTGTATTCTGCCCACCCTTGGTATATCCCAAAACAAAATATAGCTATGCTTACTTTAACAACCCTTTTGTACCATGCTTCCATTTTGATGCATTTGATAAGAGCTTCCAAGATCTGTTATCTCCGTCTTGCTTAAACAATTCTATACAACACACAATCAATATACTGGTATTTGAGCAAAATAGGTATACAATTAAGGTCCCAAGCAGACCAAGTATATTTGTAATTCTTACTCCCTCTTTGAAGTAACTTAACTTGGCAAGACATGTATTAAAATGGTATCTGTTTTTCTTGGTTATTTAAAACACTAAGTTTTTTATGTTTAAACCAAATTAGTCCAGGAAGCAAGAAGCCTTGATCATACCACGTAGTTAGTGACTCCTTGTGCTTTGGTGAACAAACTAAAGTTACAAGAATTAATTGGTGCCAGATACCACACCTGAATTCATTTGCATCAACCAAATTGGGAAATATGTGAAACAAAGCTATTGTATTTTATATTGGCTGACACTCAGTGATGGAAAATGGTCTATTCTTTGTGACCGTGCACGACATTTTCATGTATACTTCCCAGGAATAACATTTCCTCAATTGGCTTATGTTGAATACAGCTAATGTAAATTGTGCAGAATCATTTTGACTTGCACACTGATTGGTTTAACATTTGGAATCTCCTGTAACTATTGTTTAACCTTCTGTCTTTATCAAGTTTTCCACAGCTGCCGCTGTTTTAAAACAAACGAGAACAAAAGAGGCATATGAGGCAGAGTTTGTTCTCCCTAAAATGTGGCTCAGATAAAAATAGATTAAAAAAATTCACTTCCTTTTTTTTAATTCTTTCCCTCCCCCTCCCTCCCCTGGGCTAACTATTATTCACTCATAACTTTCAAACTATTAATATTCCAGGGAAATGTTTGTATTTGATTATGAAACAAAGTTCCAGGCTTTGATAATAGGTTAATATTCATTTGTATTAGAAAATGTAGAGTTGACCAAAATGCATCTTGGTTCTTTTCTGAAGAAAAAGAAGGAACATGAATAGTCTGGGTAGATGTTATCTTTGGGCTGAAAACAGAGTATCAGATTTCTGTCATAGAGCCAAGAGTGTTTAGCTTTGGCAGAATCAGTTCTTACAACCAGGGAATGGGTAGCAGGTCAAGCTGTGAGTTTGACTGCTGAGATCTTGTTAGTATCCAGGAACATGGCAAAGATTTGATTTAAATAAAGATTTAACTTGACAGCATCAAAAAGAGAACCTGATTTTGTTTGTTTTACTAGGAGCACTTGCTGAATTGTATTTCATGATGGTGGTTGCCAACCTCTCAAAGCCAGGAGCTAGAACAGCCCAGCTGGTGTCTGAGGTGGGCAGGAGCTCTGATGTCACTCCTCCCCCTGCCTCCCTACTCCCACTGCCCAGTGCTGGTGTGGGTAAAGCCTCTTGCTGCTGGAACATCAGTGAAGCCCCCTCTCCCTGTGGGCTGCATTCAGCCTCAGGGCTTGTATTACTGATCCTTGTCTTATGGCACTCTTGGGATGCTGCAGGGTTTTCATGGTACGAAGCATGTAAAATATTTTAATACTATAAAAGCCTTAGTCTCTGTCTGTAACACTTTATTTGCACTCGGACTGCTTATCTGAAACATCGGACCCAGGCCTGCTCCTGTCTTTTTATTTCTTCAGCACTGTAGAGGAAATGATTACTTACATTAGCAACTTATTTTGTGGACTTTGAAATTTAATTAGTGCAAATGCTAATGATACAGAGAGGGCCAAAGTATTTAATGCCTGCTTTAATTCAGTTTTCATGAATAGAATCAGTTATCAAATGCTGAGTGCAGTTGGCAGCAAGGATGCAGGAGATAAATAGCCTACAGTAGTGGAAAAACAGGTTAGAGATTATATAGACAAGCTAGATGCTTTCAAGTTAGCAGGGCCAAATGGGATAGACCCTCATGTATGGAAAGAATTGGCTGACGTAAGTTCAAAGTCATTGGCTAACAAGGATCTATCTGGCGTCTGGTGGTATTAACATCTTTATTAATAGATTTGGACAATGGAGTTAAATGTATGCTTAGCAAATTTATGGATGATTTCAAGCGGGGTGGAGTTGCAGACACTTTGGAGGGAGAGGACTAGGATCTAGAATGACTTGAATAGACTAGAGAAATGGTCTGCAGTCAATCAGATTAGATTCATCAAGGACAAGTTTAAAGTTCTTCATTTGGGATAGAAAAATTGCATGCCCAAATACAGACCGGGGAATGACTGGCTATGTTGCAGTACTGTAGAGAAGTACCTAGGGCTTACAGTAGATCAGTGGTGCTCGACCTACTTCCTTGGTGGACCAGCTGGGCAGTGTCCAGACTGTCCACAGGCTGGATGTGCCAGTGGCCCTGTTCCAGTGCCCAGGGCAGGTGTGACGAGGCCCCATCTGGCTGCATACAGGGGAACTGGTGGCAGCCTGGCCCAGTTCAGCCCCGTGTGGAGGAAGAGGGTATGGCCTGGTCCCAATTCACCTGGGCAGTGGGAAAGGAAGCATGACCTGGCCCCAACCTGGCAGTGTGGAAAGAAGGGGTTATGATCTGGCTGTGTTGGCAGAGGGGGTGTGGAAATGTGGCAGCAGGTGGGGAGGGTGGCCACTGCTCCACCTCCGACAAATTTCTCAACCCATGTGGAGCCTTGCAGTAGACCATAAGATGAGTATGAGCCAACAGTTGGCTCCTGTTGCGTACATGTACACACACCCTGATAGCGTACTGGGCTGTATTAACTGGAGTTTTTTGCAGGTCCAGGAAAGTGATTTTTCTTCTCTGTTTGACACTGGCAATTCTGAACCTGGAATACTTGTCCAGTTTTGGTCCCCACACTGAGCCATACATGTGGACAGGTTGGAAAGAGTCTAGCAGAGAGCAACAGAAATTACTAGAGAGCTGGGAAGCGTAACTTGCGAGGGAAGCTTGAAAGAGCTAGGGTTCTTTAATCTGGAGACGAGAAGACTGAGGGGGGATTTGTTAACAGTCTTTAAATATCTGAAGGGTGATTATAGAGAAGATGGAAACGAGCTTTCCTCTGTGGCCATGCTCAAGCTACAGCAGGGAGAATTTAAATTGGAGGTTAGGAAGAACCTTTTCACTAGCTGAGTGTTCAAGTATTGGAACCTAGCAAGGTTGTGGAAACTCCATTCCTGGAAATTTTCAAGAGCACGTGGGACAGACACTTGGATGGAATAGCTGAATTGGAGATGATCTTGTCTTGAGCAGGGGGCTGGACTAGATTACCTTGTGAGGTTCCTTCCTGCCCTACTTTCCTGCGATTCTTAACATTCATTCTTAAACCTGGTTTCTTTGCATTATTGTAGCATTCTTGCATTGTATAATTCTTCATATTGTATCCCTTCCTCCTCATTTCTTCCCTAGTGAGGCATTATATATCAGCATTTTCCTTATGGTTTGGGCATAGATTGAACTGTTTTACTTTCAGTTACCTCAGTTACTCTTAGAGAACATATTTGGCAAAGCTGAGTTTTAAAATGATAAAATCCAAGTTTTTTAAAATAGTTTTCTAAAGGCTTTTATGTACTAGACCAAAGTTACTATTCATGAACTTATAAGTGGATTTTTCTTATGACGGCTAAATTATTCTAACATCAGGCAGTTTTTTGATATTTTTGTGGCTGTAGCAGGAAAACTAGACTACCTCTAACTCCTCACAGATCTGATAGATGAGCAGTGTATTCCTTGCTTCTGATCCATGTTTTTGTCAGTCACAAACTGAAACTCAGTCTTCATCTAAACTTTTCTTTTTTCTTTTTTTTCGCTCTTGTTAAGAAATAGAAATGGTAATCATGGAGAGATGCAAGATGTCTGAATTGTCTATTTCTGCTGTGACAGAGCAGAACACGACAGATGAAGAAAAAAGTGCAGCTGCCTCTGGGAGTGAAATGACCAATTGGAACAGGTATGGAAACTCTAATACTTTGCCAAATTCCTATTTTGTTTCTCGTTAGTTCTTTTTCCTGTCCAGTTTTGGATTTTTCCAACATGGCTCATCAAAAACATTCTTGGATTATGATTATTTCTACTTTCGTGTGTGAACAGAAATAAAATGTGTGTTAAGGGGCTGATGTATCCATTTTCCAGACTAAAGTGTGTTCCTTAGGGTAAAAACAGACTTTGGCAAATGAAGTGGATCAGCTGTGCCTGGGGCATGTTCCTGCTCGGCCAATCTGCTTTGTGTGAAATGCATATCACCCTGCATCCCATCTGTTGACCTTGAAGAACAATGTTTCCCCACTTCCAGAGATGCACCTCTGGCAATCTGTGGGGTTCATTGACTTTGTGCCCCCATAGATTTTAATGGTGGCAGAAAGCAACAGAAGTAGATACCCATACCTTTTGTAGTGCCACAATGTGGCTGTAACACAAGGTACTGTGATATATAAATAGTGCTGCTGTATTGCAGTGGACGTCTATTGGCTTCATAGTGGGAGTGCTTACTATTAAAATTCAAAGGATGGAAGTCAGCTAAGAGTACAAATTTTATGGATTTCCAATGGCAAACCCTTATAAGATAGAACTTGGGGAAAGCAATCTCACCTGTTCTGTGGAAGCTCAGCAGATGAGAGTGTGAAATCTTATTTCAGATAATGGCACAAATGCTTGGTCTTTAAGTTTTGTGTTGCAAATTTTTCACTGTAAATCTAATACATTCTAGAGTTGACTTTTAGCATAGTAAAACATTTGGGTGAGAAATTGGCGAAAACTGAAGTTTGACTGCACATAAAGAAACTTAACCACAAAACATCCAGCTCCAAGGACTTTACTATCTCACTGGAGACCAGACAGAGAGAGCATTTAGGTTCCGCATTAACATCATGGAGATGCAAAAATAAGCAGCTAATGAGCAAGACATTTTTAGTTTCTCACTTTTTTGACATGAAATCAATCAAAAATAGCTCCAGGTGTACACTCTAGAACTGTACCTAGGTGCTGGACTGGAACATTATCCTTTTTTTTTTTTTTTTTTTTTTTTTTTAATTTTTAAAAA
>NW_017729002.1:4919992-4932491 GCF_001723915.1 Gavialis gangeticus | reverse complement strand
TTTTTTTTTTTTTTTTTTTTTTTTTTAAGTCTTCAAAATGAAGAATCTGTAGATGGTTGATTATTCTAATGCTTGGCATATAGCTGCATTTCAAGACAGTTGAAAGGAAATAGTGATCTAAGGGCGAAAAAAGTCACCAGTGCAGAAAAACCTGATGTCCTGTAGCAGGAATAGATCCTACCATATTAGCCAGAAATATCCCTAGACTTGGCAAACTAAAATACTACATAAAATCTTTGGTTAATACAAACTGTTCAGTTACTAGGTTAATAATCCATTAAAATCTGTGCTGTGTCTTTGACAGTAATTTAATCCAGCCACAGTGTAAAACTTACATAAATACTGCTGTGTTCCTCAACATTTTTTTTAAAAAGTTTTTTCATATTTTGATTATCCTCTAATTGATCACTGCCACCGTCAAAGATTAGATCTCCTAGCAGGTCCAACACAATGGTGGAAAATAAGAATATATAAAGTTATTGTGCAGTAGCTATTGGCAAATTTGACTTTTTAATTGCTTCCAAAGTACATTCAGCTTTAGAAAACACTAGATCTATCAAATTTTTCATATATAAACTTGTTTTTATGAGATCCATTGATATAATACAAAGACAAATCAGCTTGAATCTAATTGGAACCCGTATAACATTTCCATACATTTACAAATCCTGTCTGAGCTGTGAAATAGACCACATATTGATTGTTGCTCATGGGAACAAATACTGTGTAGCAGAGAAACAGATTTGATAACACAATACCTGCTTCATATTAAGTAGCAAAATGGCAAGCATTGAATTTTTTTGAACTTTATTGTACAGTAGACAAAGATGGATAGATAGGGAAGAGCTATTCTGATCATAAAGCTCATGGACAGATGTGCTATTTGAAGGGCTCCAAGTACCTTTGAAATGCAGATGCTTACAGCTAAAGTGCTTCAGAAGTGACCCATGAAAAAAGAGCAACAGCTTTGAAGCCCTTCCTTTTTTTAGCACTTCCTGAAACGTCTGCAGCCTTCAGTGTTTCTTGTGTACTCACTCCCACAAGGGAGTAGGGGAGTGGGGCAGAAAGCCAACTAGCACTCTTATGTGCACTGTCTTTGGGAGACTGTTACTGTATGCCTTCACTGCTGTTTTGAAGTTCTCTGTAATTTGGGGCCCTTCAAATGCATGTTCGTCTATCCTCAAGATTCATTACCATACATGGGCCAGGTTCTTGGTTCCTCCTAGGCTGTCAGATGCGAAGATGGACAGAGGAGGGAAGCTTTTAAGCCATCTTTTTGCCCCTCTTTTGTCTTGTTTGGCTTCCAGCATAAATTTGAATAGGCACAATGGCTGTTCTGACCCATGCTTATCAGCTGATTTATCAACTAGTAATTGCTGAAGTCATCAAAACCTGCAAATTTCTCTTCAAGCAAAATCAAAGATCATATGATAGTGGGATTTGGTCAAACGAGCTCAGGCTCTAGTGTATTAATATAATTATGGCCCTGTTATTGTCTAGTAGTTTTGTTAATTATGGAACCTGGGATATTTGAGTTCTCTTCCAAATTATGACCTTTTATTCACCATCCGTTAGCGTGTTTAATATGGTACTAAAAAGTGCTTTGAGAAACTTGGTGAAAGGTGTTCATGTTTACAACTCAAAGCTTCTATTTTAATATATATTTAGATATTTTTAAGACTTTTTCTTGATACAGCTGGATTTGTTTATCTCGTAATCTGGAGTAAGAATGTAGTATGGAAAACTGATTTCAGTAGCTTGATTTTAGGTATGCACAGCATTTTTCACCATTTCTTGTTGTATTAGTTAATCACAGAAAATGGTGTGTTTGGTGCCTAAGGCAAAAGATGCTCTATATATTCCAGGCCAGTCCACTCACTTTAATGTAGCACCAAATTACTCTGGCACTTCTGTTGTCACAGGGTAGACAAGATAATTTTCTCATTTTGAATGGAATTTAAGAAATCACAAAAACCTGTTTAACCCTCATTCATTCTCATAAAACCATAACCACTGTTGTTCTCATGGGCTAAGTTGAGACCAACAATGTTGAATTGCAGGGTAACATGGGGTAACTTGTTACCCCATCCACAACAACAAAATGGAACCAGTGACAACAGTACAAATGTACCAAAAACTATTTATTAAACCTGCAGATTGCTTAAAAGAGTATTTATGATGATTTGAACCCAAAATATTATTTAACTAGAACTCTAAAACTTGTTTTTAGTTTCAAAATGTGAATGAATAATTTGTTGAGTCTGCAGTTCACACTGTTTTCAAACTAACAGTTACTTCCAAAAACATTTCCTAACTGTTTTAACTAAATATTGCATTCCTCGCAAAGCAGCCGTGATGTACTGTGGTGCACACAAGCAAATCACTTAAAATCTTTGCATCATTTCTGCGTTTTGTGGTCATCTGTCCTTGGACAAAAAGCACAATGTCCACTCATGCTTGCAGAAGGTTCTACTTGAGTGCATTGTGGCAATTTGTAATTTGGGGCAGTCATAACATTCTTGACAGACATAGACAGATTACGTGTATCCATCAGTCTTTGTTTTATTTAGCCATCGATCAGCTGTTCTCCAAGCTCCTGCAAGAAAAAGTGCTGTCTTAAATGTGATCTTTGCTTCCAGTTTGTATTGTGTCTTAGCCAAATTATGAGGCTGGCAATGGCAGCCACATTCCGCATATTGAAAAAGTGTCATTGACCACCTGTTGATTTTTCAGTCTGCAGGTGGTCATATGGACTAAGTGGTCAAGGTTATCCACCCCACCCTTGTTTTTATTGTAGTCATGGATGATGTCTGGCTTTCTTTGCTCTGCACCCACTGACAGGTCATGGTGTGTGCTTGACAGCAACAGAACAACTCTGGACTTCTTTGGAACATAGGAAACTAGGGTGAGTTCCCCGTCAAAAGCAAAAATGGATGAAAAAGTTTCCCTTCTTCGATTTGCTTATATTTCGTTTGGGATATCGGCTTTGTTTTTCTGAATCATACCCATATAGGTAAAGTCCTGCTGTAACAGTCCTTCTGCCAAGTCAGTATTTGTGAAGAAATTGTCACCCACAATAGTCCTTCCCGTCTTGTACCAGGGATGAACCGATTTTTTTCAATGACCTGGGTACCAAGGTTACCTTGGTGTGGAGCTTTTGGTTGCTTGCCCAGGTAGATGTCTCCAGACAGGGGGAATGATGCTGCTGCATCACAGCACCACCGAATTTTCAAGCCATATTTGGCAGGCTTGCTGGGCCTATACGGTCTGAAAGGACACAGCGACCCCTGAATGCAATGAGTTGCTCATCAACCATCAGGGGTATTCCTGGAATATACCATTTCCTGAGCTGCTGCATAAATTGTGTCCAAATATCTCTGAAGGCAGCAAGCTTGTCCACAGCTCTCCTTTCCTCACTTGTCATTTTGTTGTCAAATCTCAGGTAGCTGTTAATTTGACGGAATCATTTTAAACTCATGGTAGCATGGACATTTGGTGCATTGCTCCCACAGCTCCTCCAGTGCCTTGTGACCACCGTGGTATAGACCACTCAGCAGTAGGAGGCCAGTGTAGGCTTTCAGCTGTTTCATCCAGCTTTTTACACTCCTTTCTATTTTCAGGATGGCTGTCATTCCACTTCCTGAATCTTCTTTCTGCCTCTTTGTTTGTTTCTCTTTTAGGTCAGGATATCTTGTGAGAAACGGGTGGAACATTTCCACCACTGTGTCTTTATTACTTTCTCTTGTTGGCCCAGCACTTTCATGGACTATGTCCTTGGCTGTTCTCCAATGATGTATTAGCTGTGGAATTTTTTCCCACGCTGCCATTCCTTCCTGTAAAGGTGTCATCATCTGCAGTGTTTTCTGGGGGTGATGACAGTGGTGCTGCTCCATGTCCTGCTGTAGCTCTCCTCGGTCTGCCACAGTGGCCCTGGGCTGGTCCTCTTCCCTTTCCCACTGGAAGTGTTGATATCACTTCTGCTTGTGGCACTAACTCCTCCTCATCTGATCTGAATGCATCTTCCATAGATGCATGGTCTTCTTGTTCTGCACAGTCTCCCATATCTGGAACAAAGTCAGCATCCTCACTGCCTTGGGATAAGATTTCATCAGTGGATGTGTCGCTGTCATCCCCGGTTACCTGTGCAAGACAGGCGTCAGCACTGAGTATGTGCTGCCTTCTCATCCTGGACTGCAGAAAAAATTGATTACTGCTGAATGCATATAAGTAACTATCAAAGACAAGGCTGTCCACCTATGTTGTGACAGAAGCAATTCTGCCCTGCCTCTCCTCCTGGGCACAGAAGCCAGAGACCAACATCTACCCTTTGCAGGCAGACTGAATGTGGGTGGATGCTGTTTGTAAACCACACATGCAGGGGGTTACTGAGAGCAGGTAAAATGGGCATGGGGGGTGTCAAGCCCTTACTGTTGAGGTGGGCTTCATGTCTTCACTTCCAACAAAGGCAGGGCAAAAAAGAGAGCAGAGGTGGATTTGGGTATGACAAAGGGTTTGTTTGGTTTTTTGTGGCAAAGGGCATGGTGTTTTGATGACCTTGCAGCCTGCAAATTAAAGCAGTTAGCAAAAGGGATTACCACATTTTCTGCAAAAGCAGAGTGGAGGATGACCGTCCATTAGTTACCATGGATACCTGAAATGGACATGAATGAGGTGTGAATGAATGCTGACCTTTCAGAGGCATCCACTCAGTGGCCAAACAGGCCTGTCATTTATACAGCAATTGCATTGAGGTAACAAGTTACCCCAATGCGTTAACATGGGCTTTGGGTAAGTTGTTATATGGAAAAACGCATTCATACCTGGGGTTGCATGTTACCCTCGGCAGTTTTTCATCCACAGAGAGCAAACCATTCACGTAAGCTGGCTGTTCTTTGGCAATATTGTACACTGCGGTGACAGTGTCCTAAAAAGAAAAAAAATGAGGATTGATTAACTTTAAGTTATTGCACAAAATATGTGTCTGAGGTAGGAAATTACCCCATGGGAATGTCTGAAGGTTAAGGGTTTAGGGAAGTGTAACTGGTGAATTAGTTTGTCTGAACGGCTTGCAGAGATGTGTTAAAGATGATTACACAAAGGATAATACTTAATGTTTGGCTGTGCTGTGCAGGTAGTGATATTAGTTAACTAGTGTTAAGGGCTGGAAGAGTGCAGTGAAGCTCGTTTGCTTGGTAACAGCTTCTGTTGTGTCGTATTCCTTTGTGTCTTGTGTGGGGATGGGTGCAGTATTGCCTTCATCTGACTTTAACTGAATAGGTGCTAAAGGATTTCACTGTTACATTTGTGGGACTGGATGATCTTCATCCAAGCGTGCTGAAGGAGCTGGCCAAATTCATTTCAGAACCTCTGGCAAAATTCCTCCACAGCTCGTGGCACTCTGGAGAAGTCGCTGAGGACTGGAAGAAAGCCAATGTGCCGATCCACAAGAAGGGCAGGAGGGGGGACCTGGGTAACTAGAAGCCAATCAGCCTAACTTCCATCCTAGGAAAAATCCTAAAAAACTTCATCAAGGAGTCTATCTGCGATAAGCTTGCAGAATGCAATTCTGAATGACAGCCATGTCACAAGCAGGTCTTACCTTGCCAACCTCATCTTCTTCTATGGCCAGGTAACTCGCCACCTGGACACAAGAGCAGGTTGACATTGTATACCTTGACTTACAAAAGGCCTTGATTTAGTATCCCACAATGTCCTCACGAGAAAATTGGAGGATTGTGGGCTTAACTCCAAGACAGTCAGGTGTGTGAGAAACTGGCTGCAGGATAGAACCCAGAGAACTGTAGTGAACGGATCTGTCATCCTGGCAGTGGGCAGTGGTGTCGCACAGGGGTTGGTGTTCGGTCCAGTACTTTTCAACATCTTTAATGATTTGGATGTGAGGGTGAAGAGCTCACTAGCCAAGTTCGTGGACAGCACTAAGTTATGGGGGAGCGTGGTCATGCTTGAAGATAGGCTACGGACACAGGCGGACCTAGACAGCCTAGCAAGCTCAGTGGATCGGAATCTGATGAAGTTCAGCATCGAGAAATGTAAAGTGCTCCACCTTGGGATGAACAACCCCCAACGTACGTACAGGCTTGGCGGAACCAAAGTGACTAGCACCATGAATGAAAGGGACTTGGGGGTAATAGTAGACCACAGTAGGAATATGAGCTGGCAGTGCGACGATGTAGCCAGTAGAGCAAATAATACTCTGGCATGCATCAATCGATGCATCTCCAGCAAAACCAAGGAAGTGATTTTTCTGTTCTACTGGGCACTGATGAGATGGCAGCTGGAGTACTGCATCAAGTTCTGGGCACCACACTTTAAGAAGGAGGTGGACAAGCTCGAGAGAGTCCAAAGAAGATCCACCCATATGATCAGAGTCTTTAAAAGGCAAGCCATATGAAAGGCTGAGGGATGAGGGATCTGGGACTCTTCAGCCTGAGGAAAAGAAGGCTGAGAGGGGACCTGGTAACAGCTTACCACTACAGTAGGGGAGTACGGTGAGCAACTGTTTACCAGGGCACCCAAGGGGAAAACAAGGAGTAATGGCCACAAACTCCTGGAAGATCAATTCAGGCTCAACATTATGAAAAACTTCATCATAGTCATGGTGTCCAGACTGTGGAATAAGCTCCCTTCAGAGGTGGTGCAATCGCTTACTCTGGAAATCTTCAAGAGGAGACTGGATGGTCACTTTGCTGGGGTCACCTGATCCCTAGTTATTTTTACTGCTTAGTGCAGGGGGCTGGGCCTGATGATCTTCCGAGATCCCTTCTGGCCTTACAGTCAATGAATGTCAGGGGTTGTCAACCAGGGGTACGTGTACCCCCAGGGGTGCTTTGAAAGGTCCCAGCAGGTACGCGGGGGTGGGTGGGGATGGAGTGCTGCCACCCTGCGCTGCTGCCTCACAGACAAAGGAGCAGGGTGAAAACAGGGCTGCACAGACACTGCACTGCTGCCACTTGCCATGCTCCTGCTTGGCATTGGGCTGCTCACCACCCCCCTCGTGGGAGTACACTTACTAAAAACAGGGCTGCTGGGGGTATACTTATTAAAAATGATTGAAAACCGTTGCATTATATGGATGGTTGCTTCCATTCAAATGTAATGTTTTCATGGCTCTCAAAAAGGTTTTATATATTTTAGCCTTTAGATTTCGTTAATGATGAAAAACGAGAATTCTTGTCCCTGTTAAAACGAAGTTCCAAGTCCTGCTGTTGGCTTGACTGACTTGCTCAGCAGCTTGGGACATATTATTTAAGCTCTCCCTCATTTACAGAATGGTGTCCTTGGCTGTACTGACTGTTTGTCACTTTCAAAAACACTAATCAATCTAAAACAAGGCAGAAGTCTGTCTTACTGCTGACCTAGCCCAGTGTTTCCCAACATTTTCCAACCCAAGGCACACTGATAAATAAAATTTTTCTGCAGCACACCTGTTAAGGCATTCCCCACTCTCATATCTATTGTAACTTATTGCCATGGCAATATTCCACGGCGCACCTGTTCATTTCTGACGGCACACTTCTGTGCCGCAGCACACTGGTTGGGAAACACTGGCCTACCCTCCTCTGAAATGTTGTCTCTAACTCTCAATTTCTACCTTTTAAACATGTATTTGAAACTGAATTGATTTTTGATATTGATATAGATGGAAAAACATGAAATGAAAAGTTACTATATGAAATGGGTCCATTTTAACAGCAATACTAGGATAAGGCTGCTAAGCAGGCCTTAAAGGGTTGGACAGTTATTTCAGCTGGCGGACCACTTAATGTGTTTTGGCGAGTTGTGGAGGGCCACGCACAAAATCTTTTTCAGAAGATACCATTTTAACAAATCATAGATAAAAAACCAAATCCTGTACTAAAAATCAAACATGTATTGTAACAGGCATCAGCAACCCCTGGCATGTATGTCGGAGCATGCCACAAGGGTGTTTTGCTTGTTGTAAGTGCCTTGGTGTAGACAACAGGATAGGGACTGGGGCTGCACTGACATAATAAGGATTGGGCCCCTTGCAGCTCCCCTTCTGCCTGCCTGGAGGTGCTCGTACATCTGCTGCTGGCAACAAGCCTGTAGCACCTGGGCATGGTGGGAGGGAAGAAGCCCCCTGGGGCAGGTAAGACTGACCATCCTCTTTTCCCTTCCCTGTTCCATTTGTAGGTAATGATGCAGGCTATATTACAGTAACCCAGTTCTTCTAGTATTATAACCATCATTATGAAATTGCTGTCTTTCACAGGCCTTTTCTTGACATGGTATATAATGCACTGGACTGTACTGAAGATGACTATTATGCCCTCTTTGTACTTTGTCTCCTATATGCAATGTCTCACAATAAAGGTAAGAGATTTATTTTGTATACTCATAATACCTTTTCCCCAGAAAAGAAAATGAAATGATGCTTGACTCAGTGGCTTTAGTTTGGTAAAGTTGTGGTAGGATTTTTTTTCTAGGTGCTTTAAACCACAAGAACGAACCCCTCCTAAACCCCTCCTATTTTTCAAAGAATGCTGTGTGTAGATTGTGGTATTTTTCTCTAGTAAGTTTCCTAGAACTGCAACTGAATGCTTCATTTTTAGTTAGATTAAGTCACTTGAATTTAGTGCTCTAAATAGTACTAAACCAATTCCATTCAGTACAATAAATATGTGAGGATCATCTAAATACAGAGTGGTGAGACTCCAACTTGGTGGTATTTTTACATTTGTTTGGGTTTATATAACTGTATTATGTGTAAGCCAAGGGAGAATCAAGCTGTTCATTTTGGAGGAGTACTATGCTCATTGCTGTAAACTATCAAGAGACAAGGATTTTTGTCTATTGCCCACACAAATCTTTGCTTCTCGCATATTTCCTAGCCCATCACAGCTGTAACATTGCTTCAGCACTACCAAAACAAGCTGTCAAATCATTTTTGTTAATGGTACCCAATTATGTAAGTATTCAACAGCCACTACATGTGTTGTGCCATAGTTGTTTGAACTGTACGGCATTTGTGCAGATTATTTCACTGGGATTAAATATCCTGTCCCTTGCATGCACAGAATTCATTTTGGACTTCAATAGGTCATGTTAGATAAAAAGCTGCAAACATTGTGTGTACCACATAAAGGTGAATGTCTATGTATGTAAAGGTTTTGATAGAAATATTGACACATAATTATAATAAACTTGCTCATCTAAATGAGTTTTCATGTTTGCAGTAGAACATTTTACTTGCATCTCTTAAAACATGCTAAATAAATTCAGCTTAAACAAGTGGACTTTTATTGAATTTCAGTTTCCCGCTCCTGAAATAGACTTAATTTATTACTGGAAATAAATTTTGAACAGAAGGATTTAAGGCAATAGTGCCTCAGCATAAGGGTACTGATGTGGTATGTGGGGGCATTTTTCTTAACACCTTTTTTTAAAGGTTCAGAGAAGAAAAAGAAAAGTGAATCAACAGAGAAGTCCTGGAAAGCGAGGGTGAAGACTATGTGTTTAAATATTTTTGTATTAGTTTCCTTTGTCATAGTTAAGTGAGTTGGATTCTAGTCTGCAGTTCCAGTGGAGTGCACTTTGTGGGGCTTTGTGAGGGCAGGCTTTACTGTGGATAATTCTTACAACTAGATCCCTGAGAGAGCCATTATTGGCTCTTTACTGTCATTTGCGGTCTGGTTCTCCAATAGGGACACAGAAAATATCCGTTTAACCTCTTCTGATTTATATCGGTTAAGTGGTTAACTGGTAGCTCATGTCTAGTTTAGTGACCTCCAGCTGGAATGGCCCCACATCCTTATGTTTTCACTCTGCTCCTGGCACTGTGTGGGCATCAGGCCACTGGTGGGGAGCCATGGGCAGGGGGTGGCAGGTGCAGCTGAGCCACTAGGCAGCACTGCCTAGCTGCAGAGCCATGGCTTCCCCTTGCTCCCATGTGCTGAGGCTGCGGATGGAACCGGAGCTGTGGATCTCTCCTGTGCCCATATCTCGCTGCCACCATGGAGGGAAGAAGGGAGGGAAGTGATGGGCTCCCCACAAGGGTCAGGTGGGGTTTTTCTACTACAGCTTCGAGACTCCCAGCCATGCAGGGGATCTGCATGGCCCCCCTGAAGTGGCAGGGCCTGGACAGGGTGACTGATTCCCTGCACCTCCGACTGCGCTTGTACCACTGTGGTGTGGACGTGGAAGGCTTCTTTATGGTGCAGGGCTGGGCCCTTCCCAGTTTGCCCTGGGGAAAGGGAGGATCTGGTCCCAGTGGGACAGCCGCTGCCAGGCATGCTGCATCTTTCCTCTTTGGCTGAGCCAGCCATGTGCTCAGTCCTGCTTCAGGACTGGGCCAGGTCCCGAGTGGCCCCAGCACCATGGGCAGGAAGGGGAAGGATGCAGTGTGTCCAGTGGAGGATGTCCCAGTGGGACTGGTCCCCCACCCTCCCCCACTTTCTCCTGGGGTGATCTGGGGAGAGCCCAGCAGCTGGCAGGAGAAGCATGTAGCCCATTACCTTGCCCAGGCCCTGCTACTGCAGCGGGGCCAGGCAGACCCACCATGCGGCCAGGAGTTTCACTGCTGTATTGGAAGACGCTTGATCCCTGTGGGGGGCCTGGCATCTTTCTCCTTCCCTCCCTGTGGTGGCAGGATCCATGCACAGGAAAGATCTGCAGCCCCAGCCTCTGCCTGTGGAGGCAAGGGGAAGCTGTGGCTTTGCAGCTGGGCAGTGACCCTAGTGTTTTGGCTGCACCCATGGCTCCTGTGGAACTGATAAACCTCTTTAAAAGAAGAAAACATCCTTCCTCCTGCCCAGAAGCTGACCAGAAAAGGAGCCCCCAGAGGTGGGGATGCTGCAGATCACCATGGAATGCAGGGACTGAGAAGAGCCGAGGTCTTGAAGCCAGAGGTCTGTCCCTTGTGAAGCTGCATTGGGGCTGGCTGCAGGGGGTCCTCTCAGGAGGGGGAGAACAAATAAGGTTTCTGTTTGGGGAAGTCCTGAGGAAGAGCTTTCCCCTTCCCCCCTGAAGGGGCAGGGAGATCTCTTTTCCTGACACTAACATGTGTAAAGTTCTGTAATACACTTTTTGAGGGTTTAGGATAGTTCAACAGAGAAAATTTAACCATCTGAAAACTGGTTAGAAAATTATGTTAAAGTGGTTAAAGGCTTACTTGCTGAGTGGCTCCATTTACTGCAGAACTGCTGCCGGAAAAATGGTTGATAACACAAACTTATTGTATATTAGATAGCTTGTGGATTAATATCTGGGATCTATTAGAAAAAAAAGATTTGAAAGCCTTACTTGTTCTGAATATGCCCCACTTTGTGGCTTAGTGAAGTTTGCAGTCTTAAAGCTTTAGCTTTCTACATTTGCCATTCATTTTGAAGGACATTTATTAAAATTGACTGCCAAGGCTTTTGGAAAATAAAGGTTTTTTCAAAATCTTTTAATTGCAATAAGGGAGATCAGATACAGTCAGCTTTGGAATGAACATGCGAAGCTAGTTTGAAAATTACTTGAAATATATTTTCTATATTTCAAGTAACAAAAATGCTTTCTACTAGAACAGGTGAACAGGTAGGTATTTTAGAAATTCCAGCGTGGCTGACAGATATCAAAAGCAGTTATCATTCATGCTGATCCTCTAGTAGTTTATTCCATTGACAAGGTTTTATTATTTGTAAATAAATAAATAAATAACTAGAATGTTTTTGAGTGGATTCTATGCTTATCTTCTGAAAAAAGCCTCAAAATGGATTGCGGGGGGGATTTAAATCCTTTAAGCCTCCACTAAGGCTGATTTTAGTATTTCTTTTGCTCAGTCTGTTCTGGTGGCCTCTAGTTTGGGTTGTGAACCCAAACTGAACTAGTTTGCGTTATGGTGCCATATGTATGTCACATGGGATTCACTTCTATGAGTGTTATATCACTGCTCAGAACTCATGAAACTTCTTGACACCAATCCTGTAGATACAACCTCAGGTGTTGATCTAAGTTGCTCTAAATGAAGCAATTTAACTCTGACTGAAGCGTGTTGGCTAACATCGCTTTCTCATGCCTGCTTTAGCTGCTTTCCTTGTTAACAGTGCATCTATACATCTGTGTGCTTTTTCGAATTATGATAAGGTTGGCGTAAATTTTCATGGTGTGGTATTACTGTTTCGTATTATGCTTCCCCTTTATGCAACATGGACTGTCCAGTAGACTTTACAGATTTTCTGGGTTTGAAAAAGGGCAAGCTAACAAACTCCTGTGATTTCTTTTTTGTGTCCATTAATTTTGTAAATGCCAGATTTGAGCTGTAGTCAAAAAGGATGGAATACCTGGTGCTGAATGCCATGATCTTGACTGTCCGTGCAAATAGGATGCACATTCCTTTTGGGAGTTGTGCAGGTTGGATGGATTTGACTTTTGTGGCTTGGAGGGAGGGGGGTAATATCAAATGGTTACTTCTACAGAAGTTTCTAGGAAAGCTTTGTTTACAGGAGCATCACTTATGGTTTTTGCTAGCTAGCAG
>NW_017729002.1:4897390-4914992 GCF_001723915.1 Gavialis gangeticus | reverse complement strand
TTGGAGGTAGGGGGATAATATCAAATGGTTACTTCTACAGAAGTTTCTAGGAAAGCTTTGTTTACAGGAGCATCACTTATGGTTTTTGCTAGCTAGCAGCGTTGGGACAAAGTGATAATGCAAAAGTGTAGGAAGAATTTCAAGTTGAAGTTAGGCTCTGTCAGACATTCAGGTGAAGATGTGATGGGATCTGATGTGGAATCACAACAATTTTTCTTTTTGCCATGGCATAGCTACATGGTAGGAAGCGCAATTGTTATATTTTGCTTGGGATCCTGTTACATCATATTGCTGGTTCAGGGCAATCCCACAACAGTTCAAAATGTTTTTAAAATGATAATTTTGTATTTGAAAGCTCTGAATTGATTTTGTAAATCATGTTTGCACACCTAATAATGCAAACACTGAGTGGCACCTGCAACACCCTTGAAAAGATTTCAAGGCATGCCAGGGTGCTGTGTCACCACGATCTGAAGATCACTGCTGAAGAAAGTACCTAACTTCTGCATAGCAGACATTTGTCGTCATCAGCAGTGGTATGGGAACTAGACTGTTCTGCTAGTGAATGGGCCTCAAAACATCCTGTACTGCCATTATGGTATTTATAGAACACTTAAAAAAAAAAAAAAAAAAAAAAAAAAAAAAAATGGTTCTCAAATATGCCTTTTTTTCTCTTTTTTTGTTTTCTTTTTTGCAGTATTGTCTAGTACAGGGGTGGGCAAAATGCAGCCTGCCAGGCCATTCCATCCAGCCTGCGGGGCCTCTAAAAAAATTTAGGAAATTAATATTTATCTGTCCTGGGCTGCCTGTCATGGGGCCCTCAGTGGCTTGCCAAAACTCAGTAAGCAGCCCTCTGCCCAAAATAATTGCCCGCCCCTGGTCTAGTACTTCAAAATGAATAGACATTGACTAGCTCCTTGTGAACAATTTTGTATGCCTTAATCTTGCTTCAGTATTCAAAGTGTCTGGCAAAGACTGAATGTCACCAGCCAGTTATGGTGGGCGTTGTGTTTGCAAAAGTAATATCCAAAGCTGTTCTAAAACATCTGTGCTTTATACAGTGCCGAGCACAACTTACCCTGTTGCAGCCACAAATTAAATATGTACATTTTACCGTAAGTGTTTTTTGTCTGGTCTGGATATGAAGTGAGACTGAAAAATGTTTCTTCCGAAAACGTGTAAATAAAGAGAAAAGTAGTTAAGTATACAGCATTGCAAATGATCTTAAATGTTTAGCAACTCACTTGAACACTAGAAATTCAATAAGTGGAGTACATCATTTTTGTCTTTGGGAGCAGTCTTTGTTAAAATTGCTCAGAAAAAGAACCATGAACACTTCAGCAGCCCTAAGCATTTTCTTATTATTATAAAGGGTCTTACTGTACCCAGACTTCTGAGAACCAGCCAGTTCTGAGAAATAGCCTTGCCATTTTACAGGAATAGCTTGAAAAGACATGTTCTTAATTTCTTGGTATATGCTGACGCAAAAGCCAGTGAGTTTCCAGGGGTACAGGCAACCTGATTTGAAGGCCTGTTGATCAGAACTCCAAAATGTGAAATAGCTGGTTGATGGGATTAAAGCAATTTACCACCTAGCAAAAAAAACCCCCATTCCTTTTGTTCTTGAGCAGAAGGCAGGGCAGGCTGCCACTTTATAGTTTAAAGTGGCAGCCTGCCCTGCCTTCTGCCGAACGAGAGACTGCCACAACTAACTGCCTCTTTCTACAAGTGTTCTTAAGTTGGACTTCGTTTGTGACTACTACACTTATCAGCTGGTAGCAAGTGGCATCTTCAATGTTTTATTGTGCTTTAAGTTCAGTTTTCAAGTTTTACACCTTTAAAATTATGGGATAAAATTAAAATTATGGGATAAAATTATTTTCAGTTTGCATACAAATAGGTTTTGAGTCTGGGATTTTTAGAGGAATCCAAGGTATTTAGGTATTTAAATATATTCCAATGGAGTTCGAGATCCCTTAAGATCTTTCTAAAATCCCAATCTGTAAGGGTATACCTTGTCCAGTCTCTTGTTGCTTCCATGTCTTAAGCTCTAGGCATTCAGAAGTAACAGTAATACTAGCAGTTATGTTGTTCTGCCTCGTCAAAGTGACTGTTCCAATTTAATAATGTTTTGTCATAACAGCTGTTCTTACTTCCCCCAAAAGGAATTGACCCAACCAAACTGGAGAGAATTCAGCTTCCAACAGAGCATGCTGAAGAGAGAAACTCATACAACCACGTGCTTGCAGAAAGGCTCATCAGGATAATGAATTATGCTGCTCAACCAGGTAGAGTGTTTTTGATCACTTCAGCTGACTTTTGTGTAGCTATAAACTATGAAAAGATGGCACTTAGTACCCTTAACATTAAGGCTATCAGGTCCTTTATCCTTCTGGGGAAGGAACTTGGTGCTACACAGTTTCCAGCTACCACAGTTTCCAGCTACCACATACTACTTGGATAACATGGACATCTTGCCTGCGAAAGACAAATGGTCATCTTCCATTGGAGTCGCTGCATTTTTATCTGAGTAATTAATGCTGTGTTCAAGATGGAGCAGGGAGGTCTGTCATACTACTGTGTTGCTAAGCAAACCATTCAGCAAGCAATGACCAGAGAGGGAGCTTCCATTTGTAAATGACTGTAGGATCTAATTTTGCAAATCAGTGTGCTGAAATATTTCAATTTGCCTCAATAGTCTCCTCAAAGTATTGGTTAACTCCACATACAAATTTTTACAACCTTGTGCCTATTCCTAGGAAATTGACCTTCATTTGTTTGGCTGCAAATTTTTCAATCTTTTTTAAAAATTTTCTTTTAGGTTCAAAATTGTGTGTTTAAGTGACAGTCTATGGGGATGATTTAATAGATTTCATAGACATTTGGGCTGGAAGGGACCCCAGAGGATCATCGAGTCCAGCCCTCTGCCCCAGGGGCAGGAAGTCAGCAGGGATCATAGGATCCCAGCAAGATAAGCATCCAAATGTGTCTTGAAGGCGTTCAAAGTGGGTGCTCGAACTGCCTCTGGTGGCAGCCTATTCCAAACCTTGGGGGCTCGCACAGTGAAGAAGTTCTTTCTTATGTCCAGCCTGAACCGGTCACAGTGGAGTTTGTGATTGTTCGATCTTGTCATCCCTTGGGGGGCTCTGGTGAATAGTCATTCCCCCAGATACTGATGAGTAACCCGATAAGCTTATAGGTGGCCACCAGATCACCCCTGAGCCCATTGCTCTCAGCCTCTCATCATAAGGTTTGTTTTCCCGACCTCTGATCGTGCACATGTCTCTCCTCTGCACCTTCTCAAGCTTCTCTACATCCCTTTTGAATTGTGGAACCCAAAACTGGACTTGGTAGTCCAGCTGCGGCCTCACCAAGGCCGAGTAAAGCGAGACAAAGATGTCCTGGGATCTGCTTGAGAAGCATCTATGGACGCAAGCCAGCGTTTTGCTTGCTTTACTAGCTGCAGCATCTCACTGAAAGTTCATGTTCATCTTGTGGTCAATCATGACCCCCAAGTCCTTTTCATCCATAGTGCTAGCCAGCATAGCACTGCCAAGCCTATAAGCATGCTGCTGGTTTTTGTTCCCAAGGTGGAGAACCTTGCATTTTTAAGTGTTGAACACCATCAGGTTCTCATCTGCCAATTTCGTGAGTCTGTCCAGATCTGCCTGGATCACCTTCCTATCCTCAGGTGTGGATGCTTTCCTCGATTTCTTGCGGCTCCAAATTTCACTCCAATTTGGAGTGCTTTGAATTCAGAGTGCACTTCAAATAGTACATCTGTCCAAGGTGTTAAGCTGTGCCAAGCCACATGTTCTGAGACTGCATATGCTTGCAGAAGGAAGGGGTATGTTTTATTTCCCCTCTATTTAAATAAAAAGCATGTCCATTCCATCATAGAATCATAGGGCTGGAAGGGACCCCAAAGGATCATCGGGTCCAGCCCGCTGTATGAGCAGGAAGAACATCTGGGATCAGGTGACCCCAGCCAGGTGACCATCCAGTCTTCTCTTGAAGACCTCTAGGCTAGATGATTGCACCACCTCTGGGGGAAACTTGTTCCATAATCTGGACACCCTAGTTGCAAAGAAGTTTTTCCTAATGTTTTAGCCCGAAACTATCTTCCAGGAGTTTATGGCCATTGTTTCTAGCTTTCCCCCAGGGCGCCCTGGTGAACACTTGTTCACTGAGCCCCTGATGTACACCTCTGATAAAGCAGTAAGCCACAATCAGGTCCCTTCTTAGCCTTTTTCTTTTCTTTAGGCTGAAGAGTCCAAGATCCCTCAGCCTCTCCTCGTATGGCTTACCATGCAAGTCCCTGATCATACACATGGCCCTTCTCTGGACCCTCTTAAGCTTAGGATATAATACAGTTTGCCCAGGGGTGTTGCTTTAGGGATTTTGAATTGTTTCATCCCTATTTTATTTTCCCCTTCCCCTTTCAACACACCTCCAGATGCTCTGGAGAATGGTGGGGTGGGTTTCAGTTGGCTTTATCTTTTTTGATCCATTCTTTCTCCCTCTACAACTTTTGAAGGTGTGCCTCTGAACTCAGTGCTGCAGAGAAAAGACCTAGGGGTTATAGTAGACCATAAGCTGAGTGTGAGCCAATAGTGTGCTCTTCTTGCAAGAAAAGGCCATTAGCATACTGGGTTGTGTTAACAGGCATACAACTTGCAAATCAAGGGAAGTGATTCTCCTGTTCTGTTTGGCACTGGTGAGATCTCAGCTGGAGTACTGTCTAGGTTAGGCTCCCACACTTCAAGAAGCCTATGGAGAGATTGGAAAGAGTCTAACAGAGAACAATAAAACTGATTAGAGATCTGGAGAGCATGATGTATGGGGAAAGACTGAAAGTACTAGGGTTACTTAGTCTGGGGAAGAGAAGATAGAGGGGGGGATTTTATAAGCCTTCAAATATCTGAAGGGTGGTTACAGAGAGGCAGGAGATAGCCTTTTCTCTGTTGCTGTAAGATACTGGACTAGGAGCAATGGTCTCAAGATGAAGTGGAGGAAATTGTTAGGTTGGAGGTTAGGAAGAGCCTCCTTACCGTGAGGGTGATCAAGCATTGGAACAGGCTACCTAGTGAGGTTGTGAAATCTCCATTCCAGGACATTTTCAAGAGTAGGTTGGACAGACACTTGGCCTGGAATAGGTTAATCACAGGTGATTTGCCTTGATCAGGGGACTGGACTTTGCAAGGGCCCTTCCAGCCCTACTTCCTTATAGTTAATCATAACTAACCACATAAATATGAGTCTATGTTCATGACTTGGGTTACCTCTGTTCCAAAACCATTTCCTTCTGTATAAAGTCTTGGTTCTTCTGATATCTGCTCATGAATGCAAGCTGTTACTTTTAGATGAGTGTGGTCACAGCAGAGCTACTGACCAATTGCTTCCAAAAATCCAAAAACAGTCTCAATTCTGAACAAAATCACTATCTTCCCCGAGTCATGCACAGCCTGAGGGTTTGCTTTGACCCTGCTCTCCCTAGATACCCATATAGAGGCCGCATGTGAATCTTATACGTTTTATTCAGCAAAACCTTTATTATATGAGGTCCTCATTCTAACATGAGTGTTTATCCAATTCTTATCTTGCATTTGTAGTTTTGACTCCCTCAGTCTTGCAACCGCATTTCTAATTAATATTCTTCCAGGCTCATTACATTATCCTTGCTGCTGTCGCCTTTCCATCATGTCAAACATCAGTTGCCTTGCTTTTAAGGCCACTCACAGGCTATCGTCCTCCTTCCTGTTTTCCATAAGTTATTTGGATATCAGTGCTCACAACTGCTCAGCCAGTGATGCCAACCTGTACTGCTTTTACTTATCAGTTTTTCAAGCCAGCACTCCTATCTTCCACTCTGTTATCCTCATTCACAGGAAGAACACACCATAAACTCCTTATCCTACTTCCAATTTCTCCTTAAAATTCTAGAAAAATGTTGCCAACAATTGGTCAGCTGGTAGGCCCACACTACAAACTGTTGCACTGACCAGTGTTGTCTTTGCTTGTTCATCCAATATGCCTGGATCCACACACATTCTTATATCTATGTATAAGTTCTTCAAGGTAAAGGAAGTCTGTTATGTATTTGTGCAGCCTCTAGCATTGGTGGGGGGGGTCATGAAGAGCTGACTCAAGCAGGGTGTGGGGCCCAGGGCAAATCAGCTTGTGCAGGGCCCTGCCCCTGCCCTGATCTCGCGTTCACTGGATGTGAAGAAGCTGCCACCACAATTGGGGGAGAGGGAGGTTAGCAAGTGGCCGGATGTGGAGGTGGCGACTCAGTTACCGTGGCCACTCTGTCCAGCTCTGTGGGGCCCCCCAAAGCATGGGGCCTGGGGCAGTCGCCCTGATTCGCCACCCCCCTACAGACAGCACTGGGGTCATGGTCTGTGACTGGGGTCCCAAAGGCTACTGCCATACAAAACAACTAGGGAATAGAGTTATCTGGCTCCCTTCCCCAGACTTTTTAAACTTCTGTTACTTGATGCAGTCTGGCTTAGCTCCAAGTCAAAACACTTCGCTTTTAGTAGCATTTTACACACTCTAGAGGACAGTTTTCCTTTAACAGATTACTTTTACCAAAGACAAAAATGATCTTTGATATAGGGTGCTTTGCAAGATTATAATCTTGGTGCCTACGTGCTTATTAAGAAAACATGGTATGGTGCTGTGTGGCACTGGTGAGTGCAGTTTAATATGGTATGTGGCAGTTTGAAGCGGGGGGGGAAAGGAGGCAACTCATGAAAAGTTTCTGATAATGAATAAATACCCTGTATGCTGGAATTAATAATTTTTCTTTCTTTAGATGGAAGAATCCGTTTGGCAACATTAGAACTTGGCTGTCTGTTACTTAAGCAGCTGGTATTATCTAAAAGTGGCAGTATTATAAAAGATGTTCATCTTGCTTGCCTTGAGGTAGTTATATTGTATACTTGGATTGGTAAATGGTTACTAGGTTGTCTTTCTTAAGGAAGAGTTCTCAGTGTTTGATGCTTACAGGACCAATACTTAAGGGTGGTTATCATAACAACTGGACATGAGCTAAAACTGTAAATAGTTGTCCTGTTAAGTTTAACTACTAAACCAGTTTCATTTAGGTAGACTTGTATAATTAATTTGAAGAATTAGAAGTTAGAACCCGAAGTTCTCTGTTCTGCTGTTGCTTTATTTTGTGCACTCTGTGGGCCCAAAGTGTATGCATCTAAGTAGCCTTTAAACCCAAGTGATAAATTGATATGAAACTAAGTTTGGTTAGATTAAAAGGATTTTGCGACTGCAGGTTGTGGGCTGTGGTGTTAAAACCTATTTACTGGACAAGCTTTCTTTTGAATGTTTTAGGTTGATTGATAGTAAATTGATTATTTAATTGGAACATAACTGATGTTCCATGTTTATGCACTCCTCTTAGGGGGCCAGAGAAGAAAGCGTTCATCTCCTTCGGCGTTTCTATAAGGTATGTATTTATGAATTTAAGGATAAAAATAATAGTCTTACTATAAATATTCCATCTTCCAATGTGGTGTAGAATATCCTTCTCCCTGCTTTCTTTTCTCCCTTTCTGTGTGTGGGCATATGTGAGTAAAAATATATATTCTGTTTTCTGTGCTTATATAAAACATGTAAAGAAAGATACTATTTAATACTGGGGGTTAGAGTTTTGTCCATGTTGAGCCACCAGGCTGCATAAGTTTTGAGGTGAGGGAGGAACTCCATATTTGTGATACAGAAGGAATTATTACACCGGCAGGTGTTCCTTGGAAACGGTTCAGAAGCTTGGACTTGGATTATAGGCCAAAATTCAGGTGAGGTGTCAAAGTACGTGTCTGTATCATATAGGGTTTGCATTTATCTCCTGTTTCATTGACCCAAATCTGAAACACAAAACTTCACTTATCAGACTTTCAGAATTAATCGGACACAAGGTTATTTATGGCACTATTTGCTCAGCATTCCTTTTCCCCCTTAGTGTCTCAAAGATTTCTTCTTTCACCATTTAAGGCTATACACAGGCATAGCTTTTAACCACTTTAATAGGGAAGGAGGAGTTCCTACTCCAAGCCACACATCAGCCGTCATGATGCAACTGTTACCTCTGCATGCTCCTGAGGCCATGCGAGTGAGCTGTATCATTAATTTTAACCCTGTTTTGTTCAATTAACATTGCATGTAATTAACATTACAACAGATTTGCTATGCTTGCATTGCTGTAGACATGTGCAAAGGTTGACATCTTCAGCAGTCCCTTGCAGTTGAGAGTGATTGATTGTCTTCCATGGTTGTCTTATATGTGGGTCTGAAGATGCCTGACAAGGCCAATACAGGATCAACAGATTCTGCTGCACATCTTTCCATACAGGGTGGGTGCTTCCATATTCTTGATTTGGCTCATGACACACTATTTATTGCACTTCCGCTCTTTCACCTCCTTGTGTTGTCATAATGTTTCAAAGTACTGAGATCCTTTCAGCAGACCCTTCCTCCATTTGGGGCAGTCCTGGGCAGAAGCAGCCTCCCATGAGTTGATGTCTGTTGCATTTTTTTCAAGTTGGCCTTGCGTACGCTCTTGAAGTGCTTTCTCTGCCCTCCTCTTGAGCATACACCCTGACTGAGCTGGAAGAATAAAACGTGCCTTGCGAGTCTGGAGTTGGGCATCCAGATGACATGGCCAGCCCAGCAAAGTTGATATTGGATGATCCTTGCCTCAATACTAGTGGTATTTGCTTGCAAGAGGACACTAATGTTGGTGAGTTTATCTTCCCACTGGATTTGAAGGATCTTCTGCAGACACAGTTTGGTGGTACTTCTGTAATGACTTGTGGGATCTCCTGTATATTGTCTCTCAGCTCAGTACAGTAAGGTGGAGATCACAACTGCTTGATAAACCATGAGCTTGGTTTCAGATCTGATGATGTGACCTTTTGAACACCTGTTTTCTCAGTTGTCCAAAGGTTGCACTTCTTCAGTTAAGGCAATGTTGGATTTCTTCGTTGATGTCAGCCTTCCGAGAGACATAGTTTCTGAGGTATGGGAAGTACTCTGTGTTCTCCAGTCTCACCGTGAATCTGACTTACTATTGATGGAGGACCTTTAGTCTTCTGAATATTAAGCATCAGTCCCATTTTCTCATATGCCGTGGTAAAGATGTCAACAACTGCCTGAATGTCTGCTTCCAAATGAGCACATGCTACAGCATCATCAGCAAACTGGAGCTTGATGATTTGAGGTTGGGGTGAACTTGGTTTTGGCTTTGAGTCAGCTGAATTTAAGCAGTACACCATTTCATTTAGTAGTTCAGCTCCACTCTGACTGGAAGTTTGGTGGTCAGATCATGTTAAGAAATATTGAAAAGAGCATTGGAGTGATGACACAGCCTTGCTTAACTCCCATCATAACCTCAAAGGGATCTGTGATAGATTTGTTACTGAGAGCCACCTCTCACATACCATCATGGAGCAGGAAAAGAATGGTGATTATTTCTGTGGCATCTATACTTCAGAAAGCTCCTCCGTAGCGCTTTTCAAAGGCTTTCATGAGGTCAAAGAAAACCATGTAAAGTGATTTGTGTTCCTGGATTTTTCCCTGCAGCTGGTGAGCTGTGAAGATCATGTCAGTTGTGCCTCTTGATGCCCTAAACCCACACAGAGATTCTGGGAGGAGTTCTTTACCAAGGGGAAGGGGATGGTTCAGGAGGGTTCTTACAATGATCTTTCCTGTGGTGGACAGCAAGGCAGTCTCTAATTTTCAATCAGACTTGTCTCCTTTCTTGAAGATTGTCACAATCATGATGTCCCTGAGATCATCTGGGATTTCCTTATCATTCCAAATCCTTAAAATGAGGGCATGGAGCTATGATATGAGCTGCTCCTCCCCCCTGCTGAAGATTGCATGCAGCCATAACAGTTGCATGGTAACAGTTCATGCCCTATTTTATTTGATGATAATATATTTGTAAAATCTGTCTGTACCCAAAACAACACATTTCCAACACTTCATTCCTCTCAGTGTAGTGTAAGTAAAAGATGAGGATTGAAATATGAGCATTTTGGACATTTTAACTCCTAAGTAATGAACTGTGATGTCATGTTAAATATTCCAAAATGATTAACAAACACCGCACTTTTATCCCTTTGTTAGCTAAGGAGAGTTTTAAGAATCGCTGAAAGATGATACAGGATTTCTGTTTTGGTTTTTAATTTATTAGTGGCCTATGGTAAATGTGTAAAGAAAAATAGGTGGCATGAGCAAGTGTTTATAATGCATACATTTTTATGAGAAACAAATATTTCATTTTTTTTAAAGGGAGAAGAAATTTTTCTAGATATGTTTGAAGATGAATACCGGAGTATGACAGTGAGTAACTAGGAAACAGTGAAGTGTTTGTTTCTTGAATTGGAAGAAATTAATATGTTTGTCTTTAATTGTGTGTTTTTGTTTGCTCTCAATACTGTGCGTGTATGTAGCTCCTCTACCTAAAAATTGACAGGGTTTCATTAACCCTCCCCTTCCCCCCCAGGTATTATAAAAAATCATATATGGAGATTACCTCTTATCCCTTAGGAACTGCGGAACTGCTTAACTGTAGAAACAATTAGAAGGATTTTTCACATCCTACTTTCCTCTTCTTAGGAATATATAATGTAGGAATAAATAACCAATAACTCTACTTTCAATGCAGGATTCCAGTTTGGGTAAGTACTTCTCTCCTTGAATAGGGAATGGAATCATAATGAGTAAATAGCACCTAAAAGCATACATCTCTTCTTAAAGTGTTAGAATCATAGAAAGTTAGGGTTGGGAGGGACCTCAGGAGGTCATCTAGTCCAACCCCCTGCTCAAAGCAGGACCATCCCCAGCTAGATCATCCCGGCCAAAGCTTTGTCTAGCTGGGTCTTGAAAACCCCCAAGGATGCAGCTTGCACCACCTCTCTGAGTAACCTGTTCCAGTGTTTTACTCCTATCTTAGTGAGAAAATTCTTCCTAATATGTAGCCTAACCTTCCCTTGCTGCAACTTGAGACCTTGTTCTGTCACTGATGACAACAGTTTAGCTCCATCCTCTAGAGCTACCCTTCAAGTAGTTAAAGGCTGCTATCAAATCCCCCCTCAGATTTAAATAAGCCCAGTTCCCTCAGCCCTCCTCAGAAGTCATTTGCCCAAGCCCCTGAACCATTTTCATTGCCCTCTGCTAGACTCTCTCCAATTTGTCCACTTCTTTTCTGCAGTAGGAGGCCCAAAACCGAACACAGTACTCCAGGTATGGCCTCACCACTGCTGAAAAGAAGGGAATAATCACCAGGGATCCTGTTTTTTTTTCTGATTTAAAACAATCCCCAATTTTCACTTAAAGTAACCCCAAATCCACATTTTTTTTCCATAATTGAAATGAAACACCCAGTGTAAGCACTATAAATGAAACTGGGTATTTCATTTAAATCACAAAAATGTAAATTTGGGGTTACTTTTTTTTAAAACTGAAAATTGGGGATTGTTTTAAATCAGAAAAAACTAGGATCCCTGATAATCACTTCCCTTGACCTGCTGTCAACACACCTACCACTGCAGTCTTCTTTGCAGCGAGGGAACACTGTTGTCTTGTATTCAGCTTATTGTCCACTGTAACCCTAGGTCCTTTTCTGCACAGCTGCTGGCCAGCCAGTCAGTCTCCAGCCTGTACTGGTGCAAGGGATTGATCCGTCCTGTTATACTTCTTATGTAAAGCCCGCTCCAGAATCTTGACCAGCTTGCCCACGAGTTGATAATTACAGATGATTTGGTGATCTAAGCAATAGCATTAATGGGAACTGATATTACTATGCTTAACATTGGCTAGAGGAGAAAGTCTTCTCAAAGTGCAAACCTGATTTTGGAGAGAATTGATATTTAACTAATTTAACATAGTTAATATTTTCTTAAATAGCTGCATTGTCTCTGTGTTGTTAAAACAGTACTCCAGGCTTTTTTGACTATTATCACTAATATTTTTCCCTGTTAGTAGCAGAGGGCTAAACAATTTGATCATTTGTATTTTAAAATGTAGAATTTTAGTTTTTGTTGAAGGAGGGGTGGGGGAGCCTATCAGGACAAACCTTAGAAAAAAAGTCTGTTCTGTGGAATATTGACATAACTAATCTGAAATGTAAGTCTCTAAAACCAGTAATGTGGTTCTAATTTGTATGTTAAAAAACAAACAAAAAACACTGCTGGGTGTTTCTTTTGTTTAATTCTCTAATTTCATGTCATGAGCTGAGTACACTACTACACTTTTTTTTAATTCCTTCAAATGCAATATGAGGGCCAGATTCTTTTTTCCCATCAGTATTGGATGTAATCCTATTGATTTTGTTGGTACTGCTTGATTCGCATTAGTGGAACTGAGAGGACTGGGTTCTGAGGGTGTGTTTATGACATGCTGGCATTGTATCCCAGCCAGGATGCTTCCATGTATGCCCTGCTTGTGTACTTCTATTCATACGCTGTAAACCTGGGAAGAGCATTGTTGAGGCCACTCCAGGATCATCCTTCTGTTCAGAGTTATTTCACTGGTACACTTCCAGGTTTGGAGCACATGAGGAGGAGGAGCAGGTGACTGAACATGCTTGGAAACATCTTGGCTGCTATATCACAGTAAAACTGTTCTGGAACAGGGAAGTACGATCTTTAGTAATGGAGGCTGTTGAGGTTTTATGAGCTTGTGCAACTCTGCCTTTAATGGGATTGCACGTGTCAATGATTTGTACATGGTAAACAATTCCTTTTAAGTGGAAAGAGGAACTGAATCCAGTTCACCCTGTGTGTGACTGGGCTAAGAGAAGTAAAAAGCTGCCATTGCATTATCCTCAGCAGATAGGATTTCAAATAGAGACTGAACTAGTATTTTGAGTAATGTGGTACCATTTCTCTACTTCAGCTTGTCAGGTCAGGACCATAGAAACTATTAGCGTCTTTCTTTTGAACTCTGGTTGCTTTTATCAGTTAGACAAGCGTGATCAGCTTGGTGTTCCCTTTTTATCATCAGGGTATCTAGTTCACCTTATCAGGACTTTGCATTGCTTATGGTTTCACATTCACAATAGCACTATCATTAATTTAGAATTCTGTGTTTTGTCCTGTGGTATTAAATCCACCAGGCTTATTTCCTGAGCAGCTTTAGTCTTAGGTGTGCATCTTGGCAATACTCAGATTGTGGCTGTTTGCAAAAAAACAAACAAACAAAGTTATCAAAGCACCATAGGTTTTTGTACTGAACTGGAATGTATTTATTGTAATTCATGTGACTTCGTATATGTTGTCATTGCTCTCTCTCTCTTTGATCAACCTGAACTATTCATCTAATTTCTGAGGAAGTCAGGACAAAGTGTCATTATTATAGATTCCTAAGGTGTGTTACTTCTAAAGATGTAATTCTAAGCCAAGTCAGTTCTTTGTTTGCAATGAGGAATTCCAGATAATTTATTTTGGGAAGACAGTGGATTATAGTGCTTAAATCCTTACGTCTGTCGGCTCTGGTTTGTTTTACCACATCTAGAGCAAGCCATCACAAAATCAATAGCACTACTTCCAGTTATTTTTTGGCTACCTTGTGTTGCCCAATACAATGCTTGCTTCATTTTCTTCAGAACCCTTTGACGTACTGTCAGTGTACTCCAGTGTACCCAGAAATTAAATTGTAAATATATAGAGTTTGGGATTCTATTAATCTAGGGTTTTTTATCTTGACAATTGAACAAATTAAGATTGTCAATGTTTAGACTTTGACTTAAATGATACACCATATCTGGGGTTCTTGAAATACTCTATATGCTGGTTTTGTAGTTTGTATTAGAAGTGGAAGTTGTATTTGGAAGTAAAAGTGTCAACTTGATTGCCATATTGCATGTTAAACATGAAATTATTTCTACAGATTAAACCCATGAATGTAGAGTACTTGATGATGGATGCCTCTATTCTACTGCCTCCAACGGGGACTCCACTAACTGGTATTGATTTTGTGAAAAGACTGCCATGTGGAGATGTGGAAAGAACACGAAGAGTGAGTAAGCCTATCTTTCCCCCATATTGAAATAATACAAAAGACCTTTCTAAACAATCGTCAGCCTTCACCTTCCATGGACAAATATTTTTTACATGAAAAACAAATTAAACAGTTAAAATTATTATTGTTCTTGCACACTTGAAGTGTTGTTTTTCTACAAATAAATTGGCCTAGAAATAGCATTGTAAGATTCAAGATGGGGAAAATCTCATCTCTGTATCAGTTCATACCCTCCCCAGTGCACAAATGTTTTTAATGCTGTATTTCTTGTACTTGGCAGACCCAGGAATCCAGAAAGCAGGCAGGCTATTTAGCCTCCAGTGCCCCTACTCACAGGAATGGGCCTGGCTGTCAGTGGCCTAATGAACTCCAGCTAGTCCCATTTGCCTGGGAGGGCATGGCTGCTTACATATTCATTGCCTGTCTGCCTACTCAACAGAACTTGCCTTATCTGAATCCTGGCTCCTAGCTCCAGCTTGAATCCTGACAGCCATCTGCTTTCTTCTGACTCCAGGCCAGATGCTTGGATCATGGCTTTAGTCCAATGATTACCCTTACAGACAGCTGCCTGCTCTGGACCTGTTGGCTTGTGACTGGTCTGGATCCCTGTTTCCTGCTCCTGACTTCTCTGCCTTGTGGCTACATCTGAGTAACCACCTATGTCCCAGTCCCTTACAGATGTCAGCCTCCTGACTCGCATGCTCTTGGTCATAGGAAATTAGGGCTAGGAGAGACCTCGCAAGGTCATCTAGTCTAGCCCCTTGTTCAGGGCAGGATTGTCCCCAATTTAATCATCCCAGCCAAGTGTCTACCCAGTCTACTCTTGAAAATTTCTGGGGATGGAGATTCCACTGCTTTTGTAGGTAACCTGTTCCAGTGCTTGACCACCCTCAATCAGAAAGTTCCTCTTAATCTCCTTTCCTTTGTTGCAACTTGAAGCTATTGCTAACAGTCCTGACCCCTGTGGCCACAGAGAACACCCCATCTTCATGCTTTCTATAATCACCCTTCAGGTATTTCAAGACTTACCAGATTTCCCTCCTGACTTATGACTCCTAGTTTGAACCCTTGCTTCTTGATGTTACTAGCTCATGACACTTCAGTGCAGTGATTCTCAGCCAGGGTGCTGGAGTATCCAAGGTGCTTTCAGGTACTTTGAAGGGTGCCATGAGCTATGAAGAGATAAGCAGATAAGCACGGGCTAAGACTTTTCCCTTCCTGGATGATTTCCCCACTGCCCAGCCTCTCTGGAAGGAGGTAAGCGCTGTCATACATAAACTAATTCTTGAAATTGGGTGCCACTGAATTCACAAAAGTTATGGGTGGCACCTGGAGTCCAGTGAAGGATGACTGGAGTTCAGTGAGGGGGGTCTCTTGAGTCCTAGAAGGTTGAGAACCACTGCTTTTAATGTCAGGCCCTAGCCTCCCATCTTGGTTTTTGCCTGACAATAAGTTGGACTCACAGAATTGGGCTTTCACTATTTGACCTGGAAGTATCCAGTAACTAGTGAATCTTTAAGATTTTTCCAATAATCTGTTTTAAATCTTCTCTCCTTTGTTCATCTGTAATTATCTTACATGGAAATCAATCCTTTTGTTGTTTGCATTGCAGTAGTTGCTTGAAGCTCTCTTGTACTAGACACTGCTCATAGACATAGCAAAAAACAGCCCTATAGCCTTCTGTTGTCAGCAAGCAAAGTCAGAGTTGGGGTCAGTTTCTGATGATGTGAGAACAAGAGGAAGGAGAATCTTAAGAATGGTGTATAGTAGGAAATGACAAGATCTGGGTGTTGCAACGAAAGCTGAGGCAAATATGACAATTGGATTACTGGCAGGGAAATGATTAGCTTTCGTATGTTAAGTTAATGAGACCATCCACAAGGAGCTCTGAGGCAAAGGTAAAGGATTAGATTTGCAGTTATTTTTGCATCATGGACATGAGAACAGATTGAATGAATATCATTATATGATGGAAAGTGGAATAAGAGGAGGAGAGTATTGAGTGACTGAGCTTGTTAAACTTCTCTCGGAACAAGTGAAAGGCAGGCTTGAAAATAGATAGGAGAATTGAGAGTTAACAGTCTTGAGTTCAGTCATGTTAAAATATCAGTGTGATTTAGAAGTGAGTAGAGAAATCAGAGGGTGAGATTAGAAGTAGGTACCAGTGGGCGCATCTACACAAGATGCTAAAAGTGCAGTAGACTAACTCGACTGCATGATGGCACATCAAGGCTAATGCACAGTAGAATTATTCTATTGGACATTAGTGTCACCTAAAAGACGTGCCAATGTTATACAGGCATTAAACTTAATGCACTGGAATTATGGCACATTAATTCATGTGTAGACATGCCCAGTGAATGGAGAAACACTACTCCTTAAGAAATAAAGTAAGGAAGGGCAGAGGAAATTGTAGTGTAAAAAAAAAAAAAAAAGTCTGCATAATTTTAGGATTCCAAACAGATTTTTCATCCATATTTAAATATGTTAATTAAGTTAAGGAGGCTATAAAGGTCCTCAGGGGAAATTTGTATGTTGTTTTAATTAAAGCTCTTTTCATTCTACCAAAGATCACATTCATTAAATTACTCTTCCTTTGAAAATCACAATTTGAGTGTCCTTTGGTACTAGGATTATAATATTGGGCTGTTGCCTTTGCAAGTGTTGAATTGATCACGAAGCTAGAGAACCACACTTTCCTACTTAATACTTGAGATCTTGTTAGATGTGTGTGCATTTTGGGGGCATGTTTATTTCTGAAGTAAAACAGCCATTTCCAAGAATGTTATAAATATACTTTGGCTATCAATGCTGATTCTAAATATTTCATCTAAGTTTCATAGCAACATGGTTTGTATTTTATCACACTTAACATTGAACAGTATCATTCTTAGAAAGCAAAAAAAAAACCACCCCAGTTTCCTAGAATTCAGTTTCCTCTGAGGTATTTGAGAATAATAATAAGAAATACTTCATTGAAATGTGTTAGCATTCTCTCTTAGTGTTATGCTACGAGTATCAGCTAAATAAGAAATGAAAATGTTCAAAAGCAGGTTTGTTAAATATCTTAAGGTTCTGCTGCACAATTTCTTTTCATAACAAATTAACATAATCTCTTTTGCTCTCTCCTGTACAATGTAGAGGGGTTAAAATTTCATAGTTTCATAGTTTGTAGGGTCAGAAGGAACCTGGGCAGATCATCAAGTCCGACTGCCTGCCATGGCAGGAAAGAGTGGCAGCAAGGTGATTGTCTAGCCTTGTCTTAAAGACCCCCAAGGTAGAAGCCAGCATCACTTCGCTTGGAAGTTGGTTTCAGATTCTAGCCACCCTGACAGTGAAGTAGCACCTCCTGATGTCTAGTCCGAATCTACCCTCTGCCAGCTTGTGACCATTATTTCTAGTCACTCCTGGTAGTGCTCGGGGGAACAGGAACTCCCCCAATGCCTGTTGGTCCCCTCTGATTAGTTTGTAGCAGGCCACTAGATCCCCCCTCAGCCTTCTCTTGTGGAGGCTGAACAGGTTCAGGTCCCGTAGCCTCTCCTCGTAGGGCCTGCCCTGC
>NW_017729002.1:4896891-4897189 GCF_001723915.1 Gavialis gangeticus | reverse complement strand
AGCACCATGAGTGCTTGTAAAGCCATGCCAGGGGTCCCGCAATGACCTCAGCTAATTCCTTCATCACTCTGGGGTGGAGATCATCCAGGCCAGCTGATTTAAATACATCCAGTCTCTCCAGAAGTTCCCTGACCCTTGGCCTAGCTGCGCCTCCCCAGGGGCCTGAGGGGGCCCCAGTGGGGGTGCTGATTCGGTCCCTGCTCAGGAAAGTGGAGGCAGAGAAGTTGTTAAATAGGTTAGCTTTGTCGTCTGATGTAACAACCAGATTTCCTAGCGTGTCTTGCAGGGGCCCCACATT
>NW_017729002.1:4894675-4895866 GCF_001723915.1 Gavialis gangeticus | reverse complement strand
GTGTCAGCTAGCAGGAGGGTAAGTTCCTCCTGCTTGTTTAAATTCTCCTTAAAGCCTGGCCCTTCAGTTTGGGGCACCAGAATTTCAACCTTCAGGAACAGAATAATCAGTAGTATAGCTTCTGCTGATGGCTACTTTATATAACTTTTTTTTTTTTACATGTTGTTTTTGTTCAGTGTGGGCACTTGACTTCAACTTTGCTTTGTTCGGTCTCCTCTTAGCTGAGGAATCGCCACAGTTTTTCAGAAACATCAGAAGTGAAATGAGGCTCTGCTGCTACAAGCCATTAAGGCTGAGGCTTGAGGCTTCGAGTCAGAGCCTTTTTTCTTCTGTGCCGGGCACAACTTTGCCATTGGAAGTCTCAAGCAGAAGCAAGGTTTCCTGAAGACTCTTGAGATGTACATTTTGCTCATTACGGATACGAATTGCTGTCTTATGAAGAAAATTGCAAATAAGATATGAAAGTTGGGGTTTAAAAACCTTTCTCCTTTATGTTCTCACCTGAAGAAGAGTTTTTATCTTGTACTGACATGGCATTACAAAGCTCTGTGCCTGGCTCACTGCCCCTTTCCAATTCTGCGGCATATTTAGGCATCTTACACTTGAAACTCTTTCCAAGGTAAACACAGTTATGTCTCTCTAGTTCTCAGCCCATAGGTTCTCTCCCTGTCAGGAAAAATAAGCTTGATCTGAAAGCCAAAAAGGGTCTCTCCGTTCCTCAGATGCTGACTCCATAAGTATTCAAGAGTGCTAACCAGCTTAGAAGAGGAGAGAGCAATGGAGCAGGCAGGCATTCTTTCAGGGCCATCCACAGCTTGCTTTTATCACTTGTTGCTCTAGAAAACCTTAGTGGCCAATTATTCTGGTTTCAAATTTAGGATCTATGAGTACAAAATAGACCTGCTTCAGTCTCAGTTTCTTTGGAGATTAAAAAATAGCACAAGTTCCCTCCAACGTGCTAATCCACCTGTAATGGAGTAATTTCTAAAATCCAAATACAGAAGAATCTGCAATCTTCTGCTCTTCTTGCCAAACCAGATAGAGGCAGACACTTATAGAGACCTATTCATAGCAATCTGTACATGTAGAGACCACTTTCAGAACTCATAAATGAATGGCAAGTCCCAAACGAAAAGTCGTATGTTAAATGGAATAAGCATTTCTGCCACCTCTCCCTCCCGCCCAGCCCCC
>NW_017729002.1:4890543-4894564 GCF_001723915.1 Gavialis gangeticus | reverse complement strand
CCCCCCCCCCCCAAAAAAAACAAACAAACTAGGAAGATGGCCTCCAGCTATTAATGGGAGTAGGTCAAATGCATAAACTGGATGTTCAGTTGGAAATGTGTTTTTTACCAGGAAGCAGCCCCTGTTCAAGGATGTGGTTTAACCTATGACAAGATTTATATATATCCAAAACTATCAGACAAGCTCTCTTGTGAAAACGTTTTTCCATGTTTCCACACAAACAACTCCCAGTTCATTGGTGGTTTTTGCAGCCATCCAAAGAACCAAATGAGAACACATGCATTTCAACCCATTCAACAAGGAAAGGAAAAGCTGGATGCTACTGTGTATGGGCAAAAATGCTTCAGCTTTGCTGTGCACTAACTTTTGATGGTCAAGCCATAAATCTGAGCTACCAGTATCACCTTTATTGCCTGATCCCTTTCTAAAAATAAGAAGAGGTGAGAGACTTTAACTTGAAGGCTAGTTAATGGCCAGCCATTCTTTTAAGAGTTGCATTTGGCTCTCTTGTAATGGCCCAGGTAGCAGGCATATTAAGATGATGCTGTCTCTGGCATGTCTAAAAAGAAATGTAAGAGTTAACTATAGGGAATTAGGACATGGATTCATTGAGTCAGTTTACGGTTTTTGTCAATGGTCCTTACTATGTACCAACTGTTTTAGAAGAAGGTGCAAGAAAAATACTTGGGCATTTTTGATGCAACTTGCCACCAAGGGAATTTCTTTTTGTTCTTTGAGGAAAGAGACTTATTAAATCTCTTTCAAAACCAGAGGTCTTCCAGCCCAGGAAAAAATATTCCAAGCTGAGAAGAAATCTGATACTGTTAAGATAGTTCATGTGATATACAAAAAAGAGAGCTAAAGTAATCTTCCTTTTTCCTCTGCTGACTTTTGAAAGCAGTCTTAGCTTCATATGAAACCTCCATTGTACCTGTAGGAAAGACCAGGTATCCTGAAATTAGAGACCTAGTTATTTAGGTCTAGACTTGGACCACCTATAGTTAGGAATCTCAGTATGAGGAGAGAAGCATATATTAGCCGGGTTTCCTCTACCCTCTGGGACAGAATTCAACCAAGGATACTAATTGGGTAGTTTGTGGTGTGAATGGAAAGAAACTCACTGAATAGAGGAGGCATATTTTTGAGGCATTGACAAGCAAGTATCCAAAAATGACAAGCTACTGTGTTAAACGACTCATTTGTATTTTGGCTATGAATTTGGGAGGGCAAAGCTGCAGTCTTTGGACAGAAGCTAATATGCTCTTCAAGTTCAAAGAGACAGTACAGCTTGCCAGGCACTTAAAATGGGATCAGCACCAATACAAACTCCTAAACAGTAACTTATCCTGAAATAGCTATAGTTCTTTCAGGGATCATCCTCTAGGTCTGTTTTTCCAGGGTATGGACACGCACAACACTTAGACTGGTTTAAATGCAGTTTAAACCTGAAGGGGGCAGATGTACAAGCCTGTTAAACCAGTTTAAAGTTGCCAGTAACAGTTCAAAAAAGTGTACCTGGAAAATCAAGTCCTCTTTTGAAACAACAGAATGAATACTGAATGTTCTGTGACAGTGGTTAGTCCTCCAAGCATCCCACACTGTGTTGCTCCTCACTACCTTCCTCTCCTTGCCCCCTGCTGTAATGGGCCACTCTCTGCTGCCAGAACTCTGTTTGATTGTTCAGTAAAATGCATCTTTCTAACAACCAGATGCACCCTTACTCTCTACAGCCCTGGGCCCTCATCGTGCCCCACAGCCCCTGGGAGCCCAACATGTAGGTCCTTCCCTCCCTGTTGGAGAGGTAGGTAAGTCAGTGGGGTGTATGCATGACACAGAGGTAATCAGCCCTAAATTGAAGCAGTGGTTTGTTTTTTTTTAAACCCACCGCTTCAGTTTAGGGCCCCTGTTTCATCTACACACTCCCTTGGAGGTTTAGTTTTGACATAGTTCTGATCTTGCCTAGTTCTAATGGCTGCTATCACTTGCTAATGATGCAAGTGTAAATCATTCAGCTTTTACACTTGCAACATTAGCATTTACACTTTTCAAAATAAGAGCAGAATGGAAGCTTCCTCAGAAACAGAACATTTGGTCTTGAGCAGGAGATATTGAAGCAACAAATATACAATTACTGTGATTTGAAACATTTGTTTTAGCAGTTAAACTCATGTGATTGGAATGAATTTGAAGAAAAAGTTCCTTGTTTCTTGTGGCAAGTGTCAGAGTGAGTCATATCCCAAACACCATGTTCACAGCTTAAAAGATTCATTCAAGTTTGGATTTATTTATTATTCACTTATTAAAACCTTCCTGCATGTTTCACTGTCAACTGAGCATTCTCCTGCTTAACTGCAGCCTAACTGTTAATATTTTTGTGGAATTTTAGGGGGGATAATTTGAGTCATTTTTAGATATGCCATCATAAGTGAACTATGCAAATACTTTCCTTGGAAAGAGATGAGGTTTTCCATCATTTAATTCTTTAGGGATTATTGGTGGTTGTTGTATGTAAAGAAATTTAATTTGCAAATTAGAATTAAGCAATTCAGATTATATACTGACTGTATTGTAACTGCTGAAAATTAAAATGAATAACTTAGCCTTACAAGTTTTGGAGGAAAAAACCCACCTTTTTGTGTCCATATTCATGGTACTTATTGCTAAGGGTAGTCATGGTGAGTTTAAGCTTTCTTCTGCTTGCATATACTTTAGAGATAACAGTGGCATAAGCACAGTCTGTCTGTCTTAACTAGATGATTATTTGGGACATTTTGGTTGAGTACTCTGACCTCCATGCTTTAATTCAAACAACAGCATGTAGAACAGGGTTGGACAAAACATGGTTTGTGAGCTGAATCTGGCCCGTTGAGGGGCTTTATTCAACCCACGGTGGGTCTGTTGGTCATGCCTGGGCCAATGCAGTGGGGCTAGGGTGGCTCAGTGGCTAGACTGTTGTTCTAGGCAGCGTAGGAGGCGGCCCTGGGCCCATAGTACCACTGGGGACCCATGTGTACAGCCCTGACCCAGTGTGCCCCATGCCTGCTTTAGACTCACCAGTGCTGAGCAGTGGCAGCAGCAGTGGTGGCTGGGTAGAAATTGTTCCTCAGTACGAGGGAAAAGTGGTCCCTTCCCTTGCCGCTGCCAGGCCCTTCCTGTTGCAGCCTCCTGGAGCCTGCACTGGGCTACCCTGCATCTCTGCCGCCATCACTGCTGTCTCTAGGCTGCGCAGGGGCAGCAGTGGCAGTGCAGAGCTGATGCGGGGCAGCCTGGCATGGGCTCTGGGTGGCTGTAGCAGGAAGGGCCAGGCAGCGGCGAGGGGAAGGGGCTGCTTTTGCCCCATGCTGAGGACCAGTTTCTGCCCAGTTGCAGCCACTGCTCAGCACTGGCAGGTCTGGAGCAGGTGCCGGGCATGTCGGGTTGGGGCTCTGTACATGATCCCCTGCCAATACCATGGGGCTGGGGCCAGCCGTGATGGCAGCAGGAAGGAGCCGCCACCGCCTGGGCTGTCTAGAAAAGCAGTCGGGCCATGAAACCGGCCCAGCCATACTGAGTGTCCAGGGGGCGGCAGGAAGCACCATGGGCGGGCAGTGCAGAGCAGGCACAGAGTGGGCTGGGGTCAGAGCTGTGCACGTAGGATCTGACTGGTCCACTATCTCCAGGGTGAGTCCAGAGCAGGGTTGTGGTGGGGCTGGGGCTGCACACTGTTGGCGGTGACAGGGAGGCACCACAGGATGTGCAGGCTGTTGTGGGGCAGGTGCTGAATGGCTCAGGGTGGTGTGTGTGGGGGTTTCCATGCACACCTCACCATACCCATAAGCCCTTCCCCGCAAACCCCACACACACAATCACACACCGCATCCACCCACACTGTCCCCCACAAACCCCACACCCACCCAACCACTCTGTCTCCAGCTGCACACTCACCACCCACTCCACCCCTGGATCCACACTTACATCCACCCACCCATTCTGCCCCTGGCTCTACAACCATACCCACCCACTCACTTTTCCCATGGTTTCA
>NW_017729002.1:4885228-4885543 GCF_001723915.1 Gavialis gangeticus | reverse complement strand
CCCCACACCCCTCCCCAAGTGCAGCACCTCCCCCCCACACATACCTCTGCATCTCTGGGGGAGCCTTGCTCACTGCTACATGCACATACCCCACCATCCATATGTGTGCACACACCCTCCACGTTCCCCATAGATCCCCACAAATCCTATACCCACCCACACTAATACCCCCTCCTCAGACTTTGACTCCTTCAGGGAATTGATGGGCAGGATCCCCTGGGAGGCCAGGCTAACCCCCTGTACCTACCCATCTACATCCATACCCCACATACATACACACACATCCACACATGCTCCCACAGCCCCCCCAGAAAC
>NW_017729002.1:4884870-4885217 GCF_001723915.1 Gavialis gangeticus | reverse complement strand
CTTTTGTTTTGTTTGATGGGCTGATAAATGCTAACAACTCCCTCCGTAACTAAGTGCTCCATTATCAACTGGGGGGGCACCCCCTCCCTAATCAGACATCCCAACAGGGCCTGACCACACCCTCCCCCCCACAATATACAAAAGTAAGACTTCATTTTGAGCTATTATTCAATCACCTCTCTTTATACACAATGCAAACACGAACAAATTAAACAATAATGTTTTTAAAAAAATAAAATTAAAATATACTAAAAATCAGACATCTACAATAACATATAATTTGTTGTTTTTCTGGTTCCAAGTTGGCAAACTGCCTTCCCAAAAGGAGTACTTCCAGGGCAAGGGTA
>NW_017729002.1:4881869-4884829 GCF_001723915.1 Gavialis gangeticus | reverse complement strand
GGGGGGGGGGGGGGGGACTTGCAGTCCCAAGAGGGCGACCAGGGTGTGAGGCACCTGTCAAGGGGCAGGGCTACTTGTGGCCCTAGACAGCTCACCAAAAACATTAAGCTGCCCTCCAGCTGAAATAATTGCCCACCCTGGTGTAGAATCTGTTAAAGCAGGCATTCACTATTGCCAAAATGGGTATAAACTTGAATGGTTTGCTTTTTACTATCTCTCCTTTCCCTTTCAGTTGTTAAGTGTTGCTTCTGCAGTTTCATGCTTTGCATGTATGGCTTTGAAAAACAATAGCCCATCTGGAATATATTAAAGAAACTGTACTCTGTCATCATAATGAAGCCCCTTTGACCTGTCTCTTGGGTTTTTGGCATCAGACAGTGGAGTAAATATCATAAAGACAGTATATAATGGTACCTTCCCTCTTGTGCCACTTGGTCGTGATGGAATTTTTGCATTGAAAATTTTGAGACGCTTTACACCTCCTGCATCCACCCAATATAAAACAGTGCTTTTGTTTTTAAACTATAATGCAAATATGATTTTGGGCCAGCTCTGGTGTGAGTATAGTATTTCGCCTTAGAGGTAAAGTGCATTCATCATATTTGGAAAATGCATGCAGAACTAATTAACACGGTTTTTGTTTAACTTCTACCACCTTTCAAAACCAGTGCATCTAACACAGTGGTTCTCAACCTTTTCAGACTCAAGACACTCCTCTGATTTTAGCTTTTACTTATTTTTTTTACTTTAGTTAATGTCAGAAAAGGTTATTTTCTTTAGGTTTGGGAACCCTTCAGAAGTAATGTTCTCACCATTCATTTTGTATGCTCTGAATACATTTTCAGACTTTCCATCAGGCTAACCCAAGTAAAATGCACTGTATTCTAGATCAGATCAGGCTCACAGAGCTGGGGAACTTTGCTGGGATTTAAAAAAATGCCTTTTGCAATGTCTATGGGGAATGTAGAGCAAAATAATTTCCACTTGCTATGCTATTATTAGAGTATGACTTTGGCTTCACTTTTTGCGTTGAAGACGCAGAAAACTGGGGGTGAAATAGGATCCTAAAGTATACCATTTAAATTAAATAATAAAATCAACTTTTGTTCCTTGATGTACTCTTAAACTAAAACTTGGGTAAAATGATACAATTTGTCTCTAATCCAGATTCAACAAAAATGTTTTTGCTGGTCAGATACAAAGGGCTTACAGGTTCCCCTAGCTGTGGGGTATACTTGCAAGAGTGACTACCTCACAGCCTAGGATGGGTATGCAAAATACAGCCTGTGGGCTGGATGTGGCCCATGAGGCCATTCTATCTGGCCTGCAGGGCCCCTAAAAATATTTTTAAAATTAAAATTTATCTGTCCTTGGTTCCTGTCAAAGATGATAGGACCTAGAGGCAGTAGGACCCAGGGGAAGCCCAGAGGGCTCTCGCAACAGCCAGGCCCACTTGGCCCTGCCCCCCTGGCTGGAAGTCCCAGCAGGGGCTTCTGGCCTTGGACCATGTGGCTGCACTGGCACCAGAACCTCAGGTAAGGGGTGGGGGGAAGGGCAGACGAGCCGGTGCAGAGCGTGAGGAAAAATGGCCCCTTGCCCAGTGTTCCCTGCTGCAGCAGCTTGCAGCCCACATGGGGGCTGTCCTGAGCAGGCACAGGCAGCCCCATGCAGGCTGCGGGAGGCTGCAGCATGGGGCGCTGGCCATGGGGCAGGTGAGGGGTGGCTTCCCCCGCTGTGCTCAGCACCAGCTTGTAACCCAGCCCGGTGCTGGCTCCGGGCAGCGTTTGCTGCTGCTGCCCGCCCAGAGCTTGCACCGTGGTAGGGTGCGGAGAGGCTGCCACCGCCGCCTCTGGGCTGCCCAGCACAGTAAGCGGGGGAGCCGCAGCTGCTGCTACTGCGGCACAGCCCCAAAGGGCGAGCCCCAAGTCGGCGTGGGGCCCAGGCTGGCAGTGGGGGCGGGTTACAAGCTGGTGCTGAGTGCAAGGGAAAAGCAGCCCCTTGCCTGCCCCGTGGCTGGCACCGCACGCTACAGCCACTCGCAGCCCACCTGGGGCTGCCTGTGCCTGCTCAGTACAGCCCCGTGCGGGCTGCAAGCGGCTGCAGCAGGGAGCGCCAGCCACACGGCAGGCAAGGAGCCGCTTTTCCCTGTCCACCGCACTAGCTCCTTCCCTGCTGTGGAGCAAGGGGGCAGGGCTATGCGCTCCCCCCCACCTGTACCGTGGGGCTGGGGGGTGGGCACTGGGAGTGAGCAGGTACGGGAGCACAGGGCCAACGCCAGCAGGGCCCAGAGCAGGGTGGTAGGGATGCAGGGTCCCATCTGGCAGGGACTCTATGGAGCTGGGCCAGCTCCCCCCCTCTCCCTGCTGGTGTAGCCCAGCCCGGCTCCGCAGACCCCTGCCAGCCTGTGCCCTGCCCTGGGATGTTGGTCCCAAGATGGTGACCAGAGGCTGAGGCTCCTGTCAAGGGGCGGGGCTACCCATACAGCCCTTGACAGCTTGCCAAAACTGGGTAAGCGGCCCTCTGCCTGAAACAATTGCCCACCCCTGGCCTAGGACCTGAAGTTTTTAAGCTTTCTTGGTCTCTGGCATATGACTTCTTTAAGAATTTTTGTTTGGAATTGGCAGGAATTAGAACCTAAGCTAAGGATGCCTATTACACATGCTCCGGTGTGGGAGTGGGGAGAACACTTTAATTAGAGTGGCTTTTGGGACTTTTTTTTATTCAGTATTGCAGGTTTCAAAATGGCAGCGGGGATGCCTTAACTAAAACTTGTTTGACGAGTTTTAGTTAAAGCGCCCCTGCTGCCATTTTGAAATGTGGGACACTATATACATGAGAACGCTCCAGCATACTGCGGTCTGGTTGGAACACTCCAGTTAATCGAGTCTGCTCCAACATGTTCTGATCAGAACGTGTTGGAACACATAAGCCCCCGTGGCTCACCAAAAGCATCCGGGAAT
>NW_017729002.1:4874862-4881858 GCF_001723915.1 Gavialis gangeticus | reverse complement strand
TCTTCTCAGGTCCCTTCCAACCCTAGAAACTATGAAACATGTATTGGTACCCTAAGACTTTTCAATGAAAAACATTAGGCTCAGGGAGTCAGAAGTTTTCTCATGAAAAAATGGCATTTATCTCTGGTTACTCTAGTGGTCTTTGATACAAAATATGGGAACCTGCATTTTCTGTTTCCAAGTGCCAGTCCACAACTTTGCCTTTATTCATCTTCCGTGCATCACCTAAAATTTAAAAAAAAAGAAATCCATATACCAAAATTAAAGTTTTCTAATTTGCATCCCTATTTGAAATACTTAATGTCACCTGCCTCATTATCCTATGCTGTAGAAGCATACCTTTTGTCCTCTGCCACTATATGTAGAACCTCTGGTGTGTGTCTCTTTCTGGGTGGTGACAAACAATTATGCTAAGATACTTTCTGAGTTTCAACAGTAGACAGAGTACACTTAAGTAGAGCCAAAGGTGTATTGATTGGGTGTTTTTTATAAGACTCTTTTTAGACTCTGAATACTTTTTCTGCAGGCTTAAATATCTTCAGAATTGCAGAGCAATTTTAAACAATATTTTATTTTTAATTTCTTTAGGCGATTAGAGTTTTCTTCATGCTGCGTTCACTGTCACTGCATCTGAGAGATGAACCAGAAACACAGTTACCACTGACAAGGGAGGAAGATCTAATAAAAACAGATGATGTTCTAGACTTGAGTAAGTAGCTTTTCCCTCCACACTCTAATATCTGTTTTATAAATTGTCTGCCTTATCTGAGGAACTGACAAGGGAAACTGGTAGTTGTTTAAACATCTGTGTAATGAGGGTGGTCTTTTTACTGAACTTAGGTTTGGAAATTGGTTAGATTGGAATATGTCTTTTGCCTGGTAATCTCTTTTAAAAAGTATTTAAAGATCCCTCCTTGGATATTTTGCTAGGCATGCTGGTAGCTGCAGTATTTGAGTGGTCTTTCTTGTCACAGTTTGCTTTATTCTTAACTACCTCATTCTTACCTACCTTTTTGCTCTGGTTATTCACCTTCAACTCCTGTGAAACAAATATGCATGCTTTTAGGCTGCAGACAGAAGTTAAGGGGTGGTAGAGGAATGAAATTTAGCACCAACATCCTTTCCACATCCCCTGTATTCTTAAGGGCAACTTGGAAGGTTTTTAGCTAGTAGTGCAACACAGTTCTAAATTTAATGAACACTGCAGAACATGTTAGGGGGTTGATAACACAAAAGTATAGTAATAGAAACATTTGATACTTCATTTACTGTAATAAAAGTTAAAAGACCTTATCAGTTTTACTTGATTACAGATAGTCATTTGAATACTTGTTTCATTGTTCAGACATTACCTTAGTAAGAATTTACAAGTAGTGTGTCTGTTTAACATGGTTAGCAAGCATTAATTGCCTCTTGGCCATTCAGCGGGGGGGCAGGAGCCGGAGTGCTGTTGTACCACAAACTTCTGCCACAATTTAGGTAGGTTCCTAAATATGATTTAATACATTGCAACATTTCATTACTGAGGCCTTTTCAAGTCCCAGCCAGTAGGGCTGTGCAAAATGGCTGTGTTTTGATTCGGTTTTAGATTTGGCTGTTTTGGAGGGACAGTGATTCATTTCAATGTTTCAAATCACTATTCCATATTGATTCGATGTTGTTTTGGTGATTCAGCCATATGCTATAATGGGGATCACTAAAATGCCTATAACTTTATCATTTCTTGCCTGATTCAGATGAAAATTGCAGGGATGGTAGGCCATTCTAAGGGCTGAACCCTGCCAAGTTTCAAGAAGATATAGGTGTAGGGGTTTCTGTGAAACTGCAACTCAAACTGTTCAAAGCGAAGCTTGTATCACTTGCTGGCAGCAGCAGCATGCTGTCATCCTGCCCACAGATGTGGGGCCCGTGCCCCCCGGGAGGGCTGCGGGGCTGTAGCAGACTCCTCCCAGGGGGCGTGGGCCATCCCTCCCCCAGAGCACTGGGATTGGAATTGACCTCAGGGAGAGATCGCAGACACTGGCCAGCTACAGGTGTCAATATCAGAGCAGCTATTGCACAGGCTTTTTTCCACAGTTGCCACCTCGCCCCATGGCAGAAGCCAAGCCAGAGGGAGGGTGGGCTCCTGGGTCTGTGCAAGGTTGGGGCGGGGTCCCCGAGCTGGCCTTCCTCCCCCCACTGCAGCAACCTGGGCAGGGGGTGGGTCATGAGAAGGGAGGCATTCCCACCCCCTTCCTCCTCTTAGTTTCTGTTTCCCTGCAAGCCCAGCTTTGAAGGCCTGAAATTTTCCAAAATGTTTCAGGTGGTGTGGTTTGGTTTGGTTTCAGAGATGTTTCAGAGCTTTCTGTTTCGTTTTGGATTTGGTGTTTCGGGTACCAAAATGGGCTGAAACGCCTCCAAAACAGAACAGCTGCTAAAGTTTCACACAACCCTACCAGCCAGTGAGTGAACTCTTCCCTTATTAATACAATATAAGACACAATAGAAACCTGAGACTGAATTTCCATTTGACACTATGGTTTTAGTATTGCAACCCCTACCTGGCATTGGAAAAACAATTTTTCTGGGAAAGTTTCAGCATTATCTCGAGTGCTGTAACAGTATTTTTTTTTTTTTTTTCAAAGAGCACTTTTAGCACGCTTTGTCTGCTGATGTACCCAGTATGCTGGTTACCAGAATGAAAGAAAGTCTTTAAACCTCCAGCTACATAACATTTTTCATTGATTTCCAGAGCTTGACAACAGCACTGAGTGTTTGTTTTTTTTTTTTCAGAAAGTTCTTCAAAAAATGGAATGTTAAATTTATTGTAATGCTATTTATTACTAGCATTACAAACAGCTTAGCTACACTTGGGTATGACACCCTTGTGATGTAATAATTTTAAAGCAAAATATGAGTTGCATAAAGAAGTTCTTGATTTCTTTGAGCTTGGTTGTATTTTTAACAAAATCAGAAAAAGAAAATTCCTTAAGCTATTGGTTTCTTATGGTCTGAATTAGTGCAGACTCTTCTGCTTTAGCTATGTTGTTCTTCAAGGTAAATGTTTCATTTATGGATATATTGATTAATATGAAGGTGTAATCCTCACTGGTCTGATCTAATATTGCAACTAATTATAACCTAAAGTGACAGCTAGAATATTAGGTAGATGGTTTTTAAATTTCAATTAAAACCACATTACTTAATTTTTTTGTAAGGAAATCTGTCTTTGCTGTGGAGGTGCATGGATGGGAGCATCTGCTCTGTAGTAATGGATGTTCAGCACTGTGACTACATTTTGTTTAATTTTGATGGCAAAACAAGGGTAAGAGGTGTGAGAAGGGGCAAGATGCTGTTCTAGCAGTTAGCTGACTGAATTATGTAATAAATAGTAAAAAAATATGCAAGTTATTGGCTAGTTGACATGTTTTTAGGGTTTGGGTGCAGAGTGGGGGCAGGGTGTGTGTGTGAGATCTCTACAGAAGCTAAATTTAACTTCAGTACCAGGCTGGCACTCAGATGATCCCAGCTTAAGTTAACTTCAATGGGTGAGATGATCCCAGAGAAGCATATACTTCTTAATGTCCTATTTCATTGCACTTGAGTTGTGTTCAGTAACTTAGTGACTGGCATTGTTTGACTTCTGGTAAATTAACGAGAAAAGTTCAAGTCAAATGCATCATGAAAGTATAACCCATTTGGTGTGTGTTCATGAGCTATTTTGCCATAAGTGTGTAATTTACTACTGGGGTAATATGATTTCTGTTCTAATAGCTGGTACAACTTCTTATAATTCTTGTCAGATATACTTGAGTGCAGAAAATCTTGCACTGCTCGTATAGCTGGCTAGTTAGTGGTGTCTGATACCAGTGAGATCAGTCTGTCTGTGTGTGTGCATGCATGGTGTGTGTGCATATAAATTAGATGTGCACTTTAAAGCCAGTTAAAAGAATATATTTTGCTTTTTCCTTTTAATTGTAGATGGCAGTAATTTAATCTGAGATGCACTAAAAATAGCATTACCTATTTTGTGTATGTTTAAAACAAGCGTGTTTTATTTTAAATGTTACTAAAATTTTTAAATCCAGAAATGGGTTTTTCTCTAATATGCCATACTCTTTATTTAAAAAGGTTTGAATTTTCCCAGATAAAATACAAGAAGTACACAATTAATAGTTGTCAGGTGGTCAGATTGGAAACAGAATTGTACTTGGATTATGTTGAATTGCGCTGGTGACCCTCTAAGAGAATGAAAGCACAGAATTAACATAATTTCCTGTTTCTTATGAGTTATGTTTTTGTTCTACTGCTGGCTTTTTAGTCTACTCTGATGAAGTAGACTAATAACATGCTATTTCTACAGTGGGAAACTGTAGTTGTTAAAATAACTGGAAATGAATCTTGAAGTGACTGTCAAATTTTTTCTGTTCAAGTGTGTGTTCTTAAAGTAAATCAAATCACAATATTCTTTCCCACTTATAAAGTGGGCTGATGTAGTTGTTTCCTGCATATTGATTATTTGATTGGTACCTGTCTCCTGCAATTTTTTTATTTTCAGTAATGCTCATTGACATGGTTTAATGTGTATTCCTGTAATCTTCCCGATTTACAAAACACTCATAATCAGGTTGTGGAACAGTATATTCGAATTACAATAAATTGTACAATAAATATGTTGTTTTATTTCAATATTTTTGTGTTTGGAGCTGAATTTTATATTTTCAAGAGGTTTTTTTTTAATCTGGTACTTTAAATTCAAATTTTTGTAGTCTCTGTAGAATTACTGCTGATTCTGAGTTTTTGTTTGTTTTTTTACTTGAGAGAGAAACAACTAAAATTTATCCCAGTTTGCATCTTTTGTCACTAGTTTCTTAGTGGGCCCCCTTGTATTGTCCAAACACATAATATGCAGTGATCCACCTGATGCAACCAGTGCTTATGAAATATTTTTCAAGGTGCAGGTAAGATTAATGTTTACCTCTTAGCTAGGTACGTTTATCTGTAAATTTGGTATATATAAACACAGTGCTAGGCAGTAGTAGGGTATTGCCAGCCTTTGAAAATTTAAAAATCAGGCATTTGGGCACATTTCCCTCCCCTGCCTGCTGCTGCTGCTGTCACAGGGGTGGGGAGGGAGGAATCTCCAGAGCTGTGCCTGCCCGCTGCAGCTGAGTACCTTGGGGAGCTGGGCTCAGCCAGGGACAGCAGCAGCAGGTGGGTCCCTTCTTCCTGCCCAGTTCCCGATGTGTTTTATGTTTGCTTCCAGCCCAGGAACAAGGTGTTGGGGATGGGGGGGAAGGAACCTGCCTACTGCTGCTGCACTCTCTAGCTCTGCCTGCCTCCACATGCAGCTTGGCTAGAGCTGGACAGGAGTGGCTCTGAAGTACATGGGGAATGTACAGCTGAGCATAGGGGTGGAAGGGGAGAGGGAAGATTCTTTACGTACTTGAAGGACTTAAAAATCCCCCCCTGCTGCTCCTGTGGTGCAGTCTGCCTGCTTGCCTGCCCTGATTGGTGGGGAGGGGGAGAAGAAACTGGGACTTGGGGTGCAGCCACCCCAGCAGCACAAGCTGTCACTCCTGCACCCTGCTTTCCAAAATCCTGGATCCACCCATGGTTACTGGTGATGTTGCTGGGTCATGTTAAGCCTTGGTTTTTTTTATGTTGCTTTTTCCCTTTCCCCTTGTTCTTTGCTCTTTTTTGCTTGCACCTGTAACAGCTTTAAAAATATTGAATAGATGGCAACCTTGGCGATGAGGATAATGGTCAAGGAAAAACCTAAATCCAGGAAAAAGGAGATTAGCTTTGCAGCCAGAAATGTCTCAAACTATAACTACTTTTTGCTCTCAGATATTGCAAACTGAAAGTTAAAAAGTAACAGACATGGTTGTCCTCATTCACCAGTAGTGGTTTATAATGTACTTCATATTTATTAGATTTTTTTCCCCCAACAGTGAAGTCTCTGTTTCCCCTTTCTATCTCTGGTCATGATTAAAGGGCATGCTTAGAGCTAAGCACCGAGACATTAACATTACTATTTTGACATCTGTAGAGATAACATTCGGGGATCTCTACCTACAACTGTCATTTGGTTTTTGATTACCTTGTGTGATGTGTGACTTGGGACTAGAGAAATCTACAAACTAGTAAGCGTCAGCATCTTCTAGTAAAATGAGAGGGAGCAGAGGGTCTTAAGCCCTTCTTGGCTTATCTTAATTACTGTATTTACTCTAATATAAGATGACCCTGAATATAAGTGACCACTCAGTAATTAGATTCTGTATGTGGAATCCAGGTATAAAACTGAATTGTTGGAGGTTTGCCTTGAATTTTTGCCCCTCACTGCTACAGCAGGAAAAATAAGTCTTGCCCCTCCCTCCAACTTTTCCCTGCAGTTCCTCCTTCCTTTCCCACACTGTCCCTGAGCACATGGGGCTTAGAGGCAAATCTGAAAACATTAATCTTGAATTAAACATACCTGTAGTAATTTGCATAAAATTACTACAAGAACACCTGCTTCCAATCATGGGGGGGTGGTAATTAGCACATGGGTCCTTTGGAGGAGGCGGTGGTATCTAGAGTGTACACATGATGGGAACTAAGTGTTCTTGTAGTAATTTGCAAAAAATTAATATAATACCCATAGACTTCATTCATAAAAAATAGATGTATTTTTGCCTTTTTTGGAACCTGTGCTAAAACTTGCAGCAGTTAACCCATAAACACCAAAAGGCTCATACTTTACCATATAGTTCATTGGTCTAGGCCCTAGCAGAGACAAAATCCTTTTGAGCCATAGTCACCCCCACAGGTAAGCACTGCACAGTATGTGTGTACCCCCCACAAAGGGTCCATGTGCTAATTACTGCCCCCCCTCGCGCTGCTGCCCAATGCCCTCACCGGGAAGAGCCCAGTGCTGCTGGGAGCGGCAGCCTGGCCTTGCTCCGTGAACAGATCTGGCCCCCCCCCCCCCCAAAAACCCCGGCCCCACCCCCCCCCCCCCCCCCCCGGCGCCCC
>NW_017729002.1:4859145-4874474 GCF_001723915.1 Gavialis gangeticus | reverse complement strand
GCTCCATCCTGCACCCTGCCCTGGCTGTGCAGCACCTGCCCTGCCCCAGCCCCACTCTCTCCTTCACTGGAGGGGCCTCAATCTTCCTCCACCCCCGCATCCCTTCCCTCCACCAGACTTATCAGCCGGATGCTGTTCTCCAAGCTGCCTGGCTGCATATCAGCAATTGGATTGGTGTTGTCCAATATAGCTTGTTAATAATCGGTCATCAGTATTGACCCAGAAAGTCTTTATCAATGTACCTCTAGCACCAAGGAGAGGGTGTAAGTGCTGGCTCTAGATTCCTTGGTATTGAAGTACCACCAGGCCTGGTGCCAGTTTTTCCTGTGGAGGGAACGTCTGCCTTTTCTAGGGCTTAACTTTTTTTTTATCAACATTTTTGGTGCCTGGGGGAGGGTATTGAGGGTGTTGGAGCTTACCTTGGTCTCTCCAAGTGCCAGCCTGGTATTGCAGTACCTCTAGGCTTGTTGCTGATTCCTCTTGGGGGTGCAATTGCCTGCTTTCTTTGTTTGTTTGTTTGTTTGTTTGTTTGTTTAATTATTTTAAGGGACAGGGACACACGTGCACACACACTTCCCATTAGTATGTTTGCCCAATATGGGCCATGTGTTTTATAGTCATGCTCACTGTTGGCAGCATTTAATCAACTTATAGTTGGTTTCTATTACTAAGCTTACACTGCTTTTGGCAGCAGTTTAATAACAAGCAGTGTATTTAATTAGGTTTTCTTGTATCCAAGTGTAAGGTGAGGTGCTTTTCCCCACATGCTGATGGAGGGGCGGGAGGGGAACCCTCATTTTGTATTTAGTCAAATACGGTAACTCCAATGTTAATGGTTCTAGTATGTGATTTTAAAAAAAAGAAATTCTAAATTTTACTTAAGTTCCTATGGATTTTTTATCTTAATAGTTTCCCCTTTGATTGGTTGTCTATATGCTCATCTTTATTGTGCACATGAGCCTTAAGTACTTAATCAGAGACCCCTTTTTTGCCTCACGAGTAACCATAAGGTACACTGTAGCCTTGTCTCACCCCCTTATTGTTGTGGGAGGGTCTCTGTGGGGATAAAGATGCATTTTTCCTGCTTCTTGCTTTCTCTCAGCTGCCTTGGCTCATGCTTATAGCCAAAAATTGCTCACAGACTTCCTTTTAAAGGCTTACTCCAGTCTTTTGCTGTTGTTTGTAACTTTCCATTATTTTGTAAAAGAACAAAAATAACTTTTCCTTTGGAGGTACATCTTCACTATAGGTTTCCTCATTAATTTTTTCCCTTTTCCTTGGTTGAAATTAAGAGGAAAAAGTTGTCTGGTTCTGACTTCCATTGTAGTGTCAAAATCCCCAGTTGTGGCTTCCCTGAAGTGGGATGTGAAGCAGCTTCCTGCACCAGCACTATCCAGTTTCCCAATACCATCTTCTCAGCAGTTTGCTCTGTGTCCACCCTACCACACCCAACCCCTTCTGGATCAGTGCATGTGGCACATGGGCTGGACCCAGTGTTGCAGATGCTGTAGATGGCACAGGAGGTCAGTCCCAATCTGACCCATAGAACCAGCTCAGTGACCCCCATTTGGCCTGCAGAGTCGGATGAGTTTGACACCCCTGGCTTAGACCAGCTATAAAAGACAAGGAGCCAAAATACTTAGATCCACTTAAAGAGAGTGATCCTATCGTGCTACCAGTTTGTAGTTCAGATCAAACTCTCCTTGTTGGATACAGTATCCTCGTATATCTCTGCCAAGAGAGCTGAAGAAATCCCTTCTAGCCCTCATCTCAGGAGGGCAGGCAGTGGGGGAAAAAATGTCTGCAGGTGGCTCATGGTATTGATACTGCCTCACTATTGCTACAACAACTATGAAATATTCCCCCAGGCTGAAGGGATTCAACTTTGCTAAGGAGGCTCTATATTGAGGTATCTGTCCCATTTCCACCCAGACACATAATCTTGACTCTTTTGGTTCCCTTGCACTGGCATATCAATCTTTGGAATCACCCAAAAAACATCAATAGTTTTAGTACAAGCACTCTTCCTCTGCATTATCTGCCTCACAGCATGCATTGGCCATCATATGGTTGAGAGATGCTTACAGATGCCTTTGGTGCCTTCCTCCTTTCAGCAATAGTTTGTCTGGTTTCCAGTCTGCCTGGCCTCAAACTAGCTTACGCTAGTGGGTTCTGAATGCCATTGCAACTGGCCATGCCATCTGATTCAGTTGCCACCTCCTCCAGGTTCCCTTTTCCTGTGCCTTTCTCATTGAATTTGGTGCAGCAGGAAGTATTGTCCAGGGAGGGATTCTATAGCAGTTACTTTCTTGTTCCAAAGAGGAAGATAGGGTGGGACCCTTGGAGGTCAGGAAGCTTGGCACCCAATTTGCAAGTTCAGGTTCCAAATGGTTTATGCTAGCAACTGTTTCCTTTTACCTACAGGAGAAGGACAAGCCAGATCTCTAAACTTACTGGATTCCTCCTTTCATGTTGTTATTGTACCTTCACAAAGAAAATACCTCCAGTTTGTAGCAAGCCAGGACCAGTACATGTTCCTCTCATTTCACCTCTCAGTGCCATCAGTGTCTTTAAATGTATTAACATTTATTGAAAATTAGAAATCTTGTTATCCAGTGTATAATCCTCACTTTTTTTAAAAACTTTTTTTGCCGAGTTTGCTTTGGTGTCTAAGTGAATTTGGAGGATATTAATGCATTTTGGGAAGCATTGTGAATGAAAATTAAGCATGTAAATTACTGACACAGGAGTTGAGGAGGAGGTCTAAGAAGCCCATTCCAGAGGGCTTCTCAATGGATTGCTTCTGACCCACTTGAAATAAATAAAACTAGCATGAAGTATTATAAATCACTGAACTCATTAAAAGTCTGGTGAATGTTGGCTGCAGTTTTCTCCTTGAGCATATCCTTTTTGAACTTTCTTTACCAAAGATAAAGCTTTATATAGAACAGGCCTCTTCTCTAATAAAAAATTAATAACTTACTGTCTGACGGCCAAAAAAAAAGAAACCAAGCTGGCTCTGGAACTTTATTGCCTTGAAGTCATTTGCAGTTTTACTTGCCTCTTATTTTTGTAGTCTTTTTGTTTGCCCTATGAATAAATCACCAGCACTTGTTTAAGATCACATTGCTTTCTTTACACCATGAAATCTGAGAGAACTTCTTACAGGATTTTTTATTGTCCCATTTAATTGCTGAATGTAGAATTTCTAGGTTTCAGATTTGCATCAGTAAGTAAATTTAAGATGAGTTTAACACTGTATTTTCCAGTTCTCAAAGGTAGGAGCATTCTGTGACTATGGAGCATTCTTATGTCTGTTTTTGAATCCTCTTAGCCTGCTTTTAGTTGCTTCTTAACAGAATGTATTATCTGTTGTCATTCTCCATTCAATAAATGTCTGGTGGTATTCTAAAGGGGTAACTTCCAGAGAATTTGAAAATTTGGTTTGGGCCATCTTTTTTTTAATACATAAAGGTTTCAGGTATGTTCAAAATCAAAATACTGGGAATGTTTTCTTGAACTTGGTTGGAAAGTCTTGGAAGATTTATAGTGACATGCTAATAGAAAATGGATGGAAAACACTTGGTGGCAGAGAAGGTTCCAAGCTTTTAATACTTCCTTCCAAATGATGGATGTCATAGAAATAAATAAGTTCTCACCCAGACAAGGAAAACCAGAGACTTGGGCTGAGTAAACCTTTCTTCCTCCTCAGTGTTTAATTTTCAGTGTTCTGACTCTTATGGCATCCCCCTAACATTTTACTAATTCTCCAGTCACCTTTTTTTTTTTTTTTAAGAGGGTAAAATTTTCCAGTGAAAAACAGAAAAGCTTTTCTTTGTGCTGCCTTTGTGCATAACAATGAAGCAAGAAAGGGCAGAACTATAGTTTTTTTTTGTAGGCTACATTCAGTAGAATGGGAAAAATGAGAAACTTTTCACCAGTCTTCACCCTTTGCAAGATGCTGGTCTCATGTGAGACAAGTCCGTAGTCTGGAAATGTACTATTTATTTAATACATTTTAATGCATGTGCCACTTTACTCCAGCTGCATCTTAGCAATATGGCAAAACTGAACTTTTATAGGTTTGGTAGGGAAAATATAACCTTGCATTAACCTAATTTTCCTGCTTCAGAGTGTGCTGTTGTGGCTTGAGTGGGAAGGAAAAGGAGTCTTACTGTCACAGTTACTAAAACTTCAGTAGTCCGTGACTCCCTTTTGTGAGGTGAGTGTATCCACTACTTCTACCCAACATATGCTACTGCTACCCAGTAAGGTCCAGAAAGATCTTGTAGTGCATGGATCTATAGTAACAGAGAAAGAGAGAGAGATCCTATATAGTATCCCAGATTCTTGTCCCTTTCTTCACTATCCCACAGGGTGAAATTTGGTGAAAAATGGTTCAAACACACTTTGCCTCATCCCTATAAATTCAATATCCAAAGATGGAAGAAAAAAATGAAGGAGGGATGGAAGTTGTATTACAATTTCTGGGGTCTGTTTTCTTTATTGGAGCTGATATTGAATATGTTCAGTTTGGAGTAATACATTTGGATGAAATTGTACAGTGGATTATTTCTCCAAAGAACTTGGTGCCAAGAAACTGAGGCTTTACCTAGTCTTACAAAATGCCCGTGGAATTGTATCTTTAAAATAGTACTAAGGAACCTTACATGTTTTCACACATACCAGTCCTACCACATCCCTATGTGGTAAAGTAAATTTTTTTTTCAAAACTTACGGATGAAGTAATGGAGACACAAAAGATGTCTTATGCTACCTTTTTTCTTAACAGTGAAGCATAGAAAACATAGGTGGTGATCACAGTTGGGTGCACAGAAGCAGACAATTTGTCAATCAGTCAGTTCTGAGGCTGCACCAACTGCTGGGGCACCTTTGATATAGCAGTAACTTTCCGCCAAGCTTCCTGGTCTTTTGCAATCCTTGTACAATCAGTCAGTTTTAATCTCGTCCAGCCTTTGATATTGGTGGTCCAGCTTGTCCTAGGTCTTTCTCTTCTTCATCCATCCACTGGACCCTGCAGAATAGTGTTGGCAAGGGTACTGGGCCCTCTTGTTACATGTCCAAACTAGTGCATCTTTCTTCTTATGATTTCAAGTAAGGGTTCATATTTGCCAACTTCTGTCTGATTTGATCTTTCACAGATTCATTTTTCCTATGTGCAGTGTAGAGTATGCGTGGAAGTTTTCTGAAGCACCGCATTTCAAAGGTCTCAGTTCACTTTTTTCCAGTGCCCCAGTGAGTGTACAGGTCTCACAGTCAAAGACAGTTGTGGAAATGACAACATATAGTAGGTAAAGTTTCATTTTCATTGTGATATTCCTGCTAGTCCAGATTTTCTTCAGCTTTGCTAGTTGTCCAGTGGCAATTAGCTATTCTTTTTACTTCTTTTTCTGGTGCAGAACCATCTTCTGTGATGGTTGCTCCAAGGTGTTTAAAGTGTGTTACTCTTCCTCGCTTCTCATTACCAATTTTTACTAATGCATCTTTATTGCTATTAGCTGATATTATCATTACTTCGTTCTTCTCCACACTATTTCCCGTTCCATATCTCTTTGTAGTCTTATGCAGCCTTTTTGTTATTTCCTTAAGCTGTTTTGCAGTTCTAGCTATTAGATCAATGTCATCAGGAAAATGAAGGTTGTTAATTTCTCATCATCCAAGTAAGGTATTTCTTAGAATAATATTAAACAGGCTCAAACTGCAAATAGAGATTGTATTAGCAGAAGAACAAGCTGGATTCAGATCTGGAAGAAGCACCACAGAACTGATCTTCAACCTTAGAATCATGTGTGAAAAGTACTGCAACCACCAAAAAACTCCATCATAATTTCAGACTTTTAAAAATGCTTTTGACGGGGTCTGGCAAAAAGCACTTTGGTTGACAACGAAGAAGCATAACATCAGTCCCACCTTGGTATGTCTTATGGAAGAACTCTACAACCATACAAGAAGTGGGGTCCTGCTTGACAACAACATTGCAGAGTGGTTAGCAACATCAGCGCAAGTACACCAAGGATGTCTTCTCCCACCATGCTTATTTAATTTTATACCTGGGAACTTTAACCTTCATTTTGCTGATGACATGGACAGTGACAATTTCAATAGCTGCTAGTAAAACATCAGTCCTCTGCAAATGGTTATAGGACATTGTGGGTCCTATAGGCTAAAGTGCTGATGGCTACCTGGAGTCGATACTACTGTTTACACCACGGTGGCCACAGGAGGAGCTGAATTGGTTTTAGTAATGGGTAAGTGTCAGGAGAAAAGCTAGTGAAAATGTAGCCAGGAGAAACCTGTGGAAGAGTTGGGAATGAAATGTGGGAATTTTAAAAACATTTAAGGAGGTAAGTATCCAGTATCCAGCATTCATTAACTTTCATCATTTAGTGTTGAAATTCTTTAACAGGATCCATACCTCTGGATTTGAATAATTTTCTTAATTCCACAGCCATTCTTCCCTAGCACCTAATAAGAGAATCAAGATTCAGTTCCTGCTTCAGAATAATTTATTAATATGCTGTCATCTATTTAATGAGAGCAGCTCTGAATGCTTAAGTGATGTGCTGCCAAACATAAAGTGATATCACCAACAACTTTAATGCAGAAATAGTTCTAAAGTGCCGGTGAGGCACAGTGTCATAGAACTGAATGGACTGGTATAGACCAGACTTTCTTAGCAGTAGGCAGTAGTTTTTTTAGTTTTATCATTAGTAAATCAAATTGTTCTTCCTATGAAAACATAACAGCTGATGAAAATAACTTCTTCCAGGGAACATACTGGTTATAACAAAAAAAGAGAAGAGAGGCTTATCTTGAATTCAAGGAGTACATTAAATCCAAGTTTATATTCTGTGGAACTTGTGTTGATGTTGAATTGTTTACTGCTGTTCCAGTAAATGCCCAGGGTAGGATTTGTAGCAACCAGCTAGAATGGCACGATAAAAGGAGTACCACCATCCCCTTTTGGTAAAATTCTGGGTGTACTCTTTTTGAAACTTATACCACTAAATGTGAGAAAATATATTTATTATAGGAATAAACCATTCTAATACCAGTGATTTAGTAAGTGTTTAGCTTCATATGCTTGCCTTTTTTGGAGGTTCAGTTTAAGTTACTTGAGATTGTATTACTTGAGGTAAGCATAGCTTCCTATGGCAGTTTTAACACTTCTGGCAGCATAAAGCATCTAAATTGGGCACCCAAAAATTGGGGCCTACAAACTAAATGACTAAACTTGGAAATGTATCAGTTACCAGACTGCATATTGATTATATTAGCAAAGATTGTGATTTTTAAATTTGTGATAGCAATAGCCTAAAGAGGAGAAAATCCTTTTGTTCAAGCTCTCTGACTAGTCTTAATAAGCACAAACTAAGTGGGGAGATAAAAACAGATCTCTATTGGTATTATAGGTATTGTGTGGTTCAGTGTGTGTGCGCACACAAACATGTGCATGCCTTTTTTAGCTGTGACACTTCATTTCTAAACAAACTGCTTGTATTCAGAAAGTGTTATCCTGTTTTCTTGGAATGTCTAGTAGGATAAAGGATAGTCTAGGGTATTTATACTTAGCCACAAGTATGAACAATGAATAAGTATATTTGTGTTACTGGGAAAACAGTTTGATAACTGTAGTAACAATGTGAACTAATGGTGCCTTAAAGTTACTTTCTTTTTAGATGTGGGATGAAGGGTATAAAAATGCTTGAGAGAGAATGTGTAGAAGGATAATAAGAGCAACTGGCAGCATGCTCAATTATCTTGTTGTAGTTATTTTTAATGAAATGTAAAAAAATTATTTTAACACATTAAGATCAATTTTGTAAGAGGTAGTATAAATTAAAACTAATTTAGACTAAATGTATTAAATGTACATTAGACTAAATGTACTAAAATTTTAAGAAGCACACCTTTCTGTGTGCTAAAATTATTGTTCAGTTCTTAACTGTCCAAGAGAAAATGTACATAAAAATACCAGCAACACCTAGAAGACAGTGGTCTTTTTTTGGTTTTTCTTTTTTAAAAAAAAAAAAGGTTAATGCAAAACAACTTAAAGCATTTAGGCACCTCTTTAGAAACACCTTTGTTCTAACAATAGCACTAAAATATTGGTTCCCTCCTTTTATAGGTTGGGTAATGGATGCTGTTAACAACAAAGTACTACAATTGGCAGCCGTAGAAGCATGCTAGCTTGGAGGCAAATGATCTGGGTCAGCCAAGTCATATTTATGGACAGCAATTGACTACCTAAGAGTTCTGTACAGCGAATTTGAAAAAGGCAGTAGGAAGGTTAGCCATCCCAAGGACTGCATTAAGTGGCACATATAGTCTGCCAGGCTGGACTTAATGTCCTGGGAGGATATGGCCCCTGATAGGTGAGCTTGGTACTCTGCTATGAAGGAAGCAGAATTAGCAACTTAACATCATCGTGCCACTTTAGCCAACAGTAGGAGGGAATGTAGATACCAACTTGCCCTGGCATGTTTCCTGAACCCTACATGTGGAAACTGATTTCCAGTATCAGTAGTAGTCGTACTCAAGTACCGGTGACAGTCATTATTATAATGGATGTTGTTAGCTTTCCATGACCACATTAAAATTGTGTATGTGGAAACTAGGATTTGGAAGTTCTTAACTTTGTCTAGCACGTGGGCTTGACTCCTAAACACTCAAGAGAATTGGAACAGAATTGCATATTTCATTAAACATGGGAAAATTCATCATACACTAATTCTTCATGTACATTTTATTATCTAGCATACACTTTTTCACTTAATATTGTGGCTTGCTCTAAAAACTGTGTGATGCTTTGCTGTAAGTACTTATCTGTTGAAATTTTAACTCCTTTACCTTTGTGGTCTGACTCATTTCTGAACAAGTTAAAAGCAATAGAATATCATCCAATGTTTCTACAGTACTATCAACTCTCATCTGTTCCATGTCCACAAACAAAACTTTATTTGTGCTGTAACAGTTAGAGTGCTAAAATACTCTGATGTAAGAACTGCCTACCAAGATGGTTTACTTCATAATACTGAATTATCCTTCCTCATATTTTGGGACAAATTCTAGCACCTGAGTTTCAGAAATATGCAGTTGCCATCTGTTACACACTGTTTTTTATTGTAATATTTGTGTCAACCATGTTCATGTTATAATGTTGGGTGACTCATTTGCATCATCAGCCTGTGCACAGAGAGTAAAGGGTAAAGTGTCACGGCTAGCTATGTGCAGGAGAAAAGATGGAGCTCCAGCATCAACAGAGACTTGAATAGCTTTACTGACTTGCCAACAAAAAGGTGGATGTTGTAGGTAACATTGAAGAGGTGTCCAGGAAAGACTAAGGGTCTTGTTGCACAGGGCACTTGGTACTTGTTAAATCTGTGCGATATTTAAGTTAGAACATGTTCTGAGCAGTCACATGGTAATGCTTGCTATAATCTCTAACATGCACAGTTTGGATTGTGGGTCCCAGCCCTGGCACTGAACTGGCCCCAGTGCAGTGTTGGGGTTGGAGCTGACAGTCAGCTAATTGTTGGACCTAGCCCCTAGAAGAACCTGACAAGTTCCTGGATGAACCTGACAACCCTTTCTCTTGGCACATGTGACTTTTTTCTCATCCCACCTACAGGCTTGGTAAAGCAGAGAGGTCCCTGGCTATTGTTACAGCTGGGTGAGGGAAGTGAGAAAAGTTGTAACTGCTATGATACAGACTTGCTTAGTACGTGTTATACTGCTTGAATGCACAGTTGCTCACATTTTAAGTGGATATAACACATGCTAAGTGTAACCTGCAAAATTGCTCTTTGATAAACTTGACAATGGCAGGGCAGGCTGAACAAGCAAGCGGCTAGGGAAGAGAGCCTGGAGACTGAGACCAAATGAGCACCCATGGAGATTTATGGACGTGGGTACTGGAAAGACTGAAAAGGGAACGGCTGAGTACCTCTGGGGGTGCTCAGAGCTGTGCAGGCTGTACTGAGGACAGAGGAAATGCTTAAATCCTTGGAGGAGTAAGAGAGAGGGTAGAGGAACATTTGTCTGCATGGCTTTTGCCCTATTAAATGTGTTTGGTGATGAGACAGTCTGCTTTGCTGCATGAAACTTCATGTTACATTGGTTTTCCTCAACAGGAGGTTGCGTCCCTCTCTGGAGTGGAACTGGATTCCTTATCAGGGACATACAAAATCAGAGAAGATGACAAACTAAAAGGCCGAAGTATCAAAGTAGGAAGGAGCCTGGCCTCCCTGGCCTCCATGCTTTGTCAGTCATGCATGGGCTGGCTTCAGGGGCTCTTTCAGAGACCAGACAAGGTCATAGTGTTCACCTAGCTACCACCCCTTTGAGGCAGCCTTGGAATTGAGAAACCCAGCTCCCAAGAAGGGGAAAAAATTGCTAAACAGAAATATAATTTACTTATAGTCTGAATTTACTCCGAGAAAGTGTTTCAAACAGTTTCTCTCTGTACTATTATGTATGGATGGATCAGAATTAACCATTTTGGTAAAACTTGGAGAGTTAGAATTTGGAATGAACTTCCTGGATGAATTCATTCTTATTCATGTCTTCCTTTCCCACTTCTGCTGCTACTCTTTTTGGCATCTTTCACCCACACCTTTTCTTGCTTCACTGATGTAACCTTTCTTATGCACCAGTGTTTCCATTCAGTGCAAAACTGGAATATCCCCTCAGTTATTCTTATGCAGCTAGATTACATATAACTTAACAGGTGTCTACAAGGCAGGTTCTATGAGTGATTGTGTCTCATTACTGTTTGTGCAGGGACTGTGTTTTTTCTGACTCAGATTTTAAAGTTTGAAGTCTCTTTTTAATGTAGGTCTTACAAGAACGTGTGGGTAGATACTATCTGACTCTCTCACATAGTTGTTTGTTAACATTGGACTGGAGTGTATTCCCAACTTCAGTTCTATTTGATTTGATTTCTTGCTTCTTTGTAGATCTGTAGCCAGATCTAGGTAAACGAATTAAACATTAAACTTTACCATTTGTGTTTTGGAGTGTGTTTTTAAAAAGAAAACATTTTATAAAGGAAAAATTGAGTTATTTTTGGAACAGTCGGTTGCTAAAATCTTTCCCGAAAGTGGAAGTCACTTACAGCATTCAAAACTTAATGTTCTATGTACAATATTCTTTTCTTACTGTCTATGCTGGTGGCATGTAACAAATGTATTATTTAGCAGGAAAAACTAAGCTTGACAGTTCTGTGGTCAACTAGTATCATTTTTTTACTGAGAAGTTGCTATAATAACAAATTAGTTATAATATGACTAATGTTCTATATAATAACAAAGTAAATATAATTTCTAGGCATCTTGTATATTACTTGTCATTACTGAACCAGTTTTCTAGTTGGGGAGAATACTGAGGCAGTACTGTATACAACTATTACTTCCTTTTCTGCACAACAGTTTAACTCTTCACTGAGGCACATGTCAAAGTTCTGTCTTCAGAAAGTGTTACAGGATTGCCACAGAAGGCAAGGTAGAGATGCACTGTATAGATTAACTGAAACAGAGATGCGTAAATTTTTCAAGATCAAGATCTCACTTCATCAGATGCTTCATGAAGTGAGCTGTTGTTCACAAAAACTTATTCATCTCTGTTCCAGTTAGTTTGTAAGGTGCATCTCTACCTTGCCTTCTGTCTGACTTCAGACTAACATGGCTAACTACCTCTCTTTGCTCAACAAGTACCATATTTTCTCATATACCACACATGTCCAAATAAGACATGCACCTTGCTTTGGAAAGGCAGAATGAACAACATTTTTTTTCCAGAATCATGGCTGAATGCAGGCTGTATGGAGCAGGGACACATTCAGATAAGTGTCACTCATTCTCTCTTTGCAACCTCTGTAGCTAACCCTAGCATGGCTGCTGCCTATTTGAAGCTTGCAAGGAGAAGGCGAGTGATTGACGAGTGGACTCTGCTTCTGTTGCTTTCAGCCTGGTGCCCAGAACAGAGCCAGGTTCCAGCATCCCCATGCCTCCATTATGGCACAGAAATCAGCTTTCTTAAAGCATGCACCCCAATTTTGGATGGCTAACTTTGGGGGGAAGGAAGCATGTTATATGCAAGTATATAGTAAGCTGTTAAATACTTAAACTGCAACAAGTAGACTGTTCCCAGTCAGCATCACAGAAATAGTTTTAGCAAGAACTTTTGATGCCCACTAGAAGCTAACTAAATATGGAATGCAGTAAACTCCTGCAAGACCGTTTCAGGCTGGACATAAGGAAGAACTTCTTTACTGTCCAAACCCCCAAGGTCTGGAATGGCCTGCTGCCGGATGTGGTTCAAGCACCTACTTTGAATGCCTTCAGGAGAAACCTGGATGTTTTTCTTGCTGGGATCCTATGACCCCAGCTGACTTCCTGTCCCTGGGGCAGGGGGTGGACTCTATGATCTTCAGAGGCCTTGGCAGCCCTAATGTCTATGAAATAGTACTTGGAATACCTTGAATAAGTTTTAAACAAAGAATATTAGAATAAATCTACTGCTGTTGCTCATGCAGAATTCCTTCTTTGTTGCTGTAAAATCTTTTAAATTCAAGTAGGTTTAAATTTAAATACAGTGCTTTTGATATAAGTGTCCATTTCTCTAGTTTAGTACTTATAGGGGGTCACCTACACAAGCTATTTATGTGACACAATAAACTCTGTTGCAGTTTCTGCTGGAGTTTACTGTTCTGGGCACGGTGTTTACACACATGCCCACAGCTGCACCACATTGAGCTGGGGCAGTACAGCCCTGCCTGGCAGGTGGTCTAGGGGGTCAGTTTACTACCATTCTAGTCATGTGTCCCAGCCGCCTCACCATTTTCATTGCCCTCTGCTGGACTGTCTCCAATTTATCCACATCCTTTCTGTAGTGGGGGGCCCAAAACTGGACACAGTACTTCAGATGTGGCCTCACCAGTGCGAAATAGAAGGAAATAATCACTTCTAGCAACACAGCCCAGTATGTTGTTTGGCACCTTGGCAACAAGGGCACACTGTTGTCTCATATTCAGCTTATTATCTACTGTAACCTCTAGGCTCTTTTCGGCAGAGCTGATGCCCGGTCAGCCAGCCCCCAGCCTGTACTGGTGCAAGGGATTGTTCCATCCTAAGTGCAGGACCTTGCACTTGTCCTCATTGAACCTCCTGAGATTCCTTTTGGCCCAATCCTCCAATTTGTCTCGGTCTCTCTGAATATGAACCCTACCCTCCAATATATCAACTATTCCCCCCAGCCTGGTTTTATCTGCAAACTTGCTGAAGGTGCACATGATGTCATCTTTCAGGTCATTGATGAACATTTTGAACAAAACTGGCCTCAGGACCAACCCTTGGCACTCCGCCTGAGACTGGCTGCCAACTAGACGTCGAGCCATTGACTGCTACCCTCTGAGCCTGATGATCCAGGCAGTTTTCTATCCACCTTAGTCTGTTCATCCAACCTGTACTTTCTTAGCTTGCCTGCAAGAATGTTGTGGGCGACTGTATCAAAAGCCTTGCTGAAGTCAAGGTATACCACATCCACTGGTCTCCCTGTATCCACAGAGCCAGTCATGTCATCATAGAAGGCAATCAGGTTCGTCAGGCATGACTTGCCCTTGGTGAATCTGTGTTGACTGTTCCTAATAACCTTTTCCTCCAAGTGCTTAGAAATGGATTTGTTGTGGACCTGCTTCATGATTTTTCCAGTGATTGAGGTGGGGCTGACCCTGGATCCTCCTTGTTCTCTTTCCTAAATATGAGCACTATATTTTCTCTTTTCCATTCATCTGGGACCTCTCCCTGATTGCCATGAGTTTTGAAAGATAATGCCCCACAGCTCTTCAGTCACATTGGCCAACTCCCTTTGCACCCTCAGGTGCATCCCATCCAGCTCTATAAATTTGTATATGTCCAGCTTTTCTAAACAGTCCCTAACCTGTTCTTTTGCCACAGTTGACTGCTCTCCACCTCCCCAAACTGTGCTGCCATGTGCAGTAGTCTGAACTGACCTGGCCTGTAGAGATTGAGGTTAAAAGGGCATTGTGCACGTCAGCCTTTTTGGGACCTCTGTCACTAGGTTGCCTGCGCCATTCAGTAAGGGACCTACACTTTCCCTGATCCTTCTCTTGTTGCTAACATACTTTAGAAACCCTTCTTGTTACCCTTCATGTCCTTTGCTAGCTGCAACTCTAGTTACGCTTTGGCTTTCCTTTCTTCGTTCCTGCATGCCTGAGCAATACTGCTCTACTCTTCCCTAGTTCTTTGTCCATGTTTCCACTTATAAGATTCCATTCTGTGATTTAGCTTACTGAAGAGTTCCCTGCTAAGCCAAGTTGGTCTTCTACTGGCCTTCCTGAACACTGAGATGATTTACCTCTGCCCTCTCAGTGAGGCTTGCCTTTTTTTAAAGTACAGCCAGTTCTCCTGGACTCCTCTTCCCCTCAGACTGGCTTGTCCCCAACACTCTTGAGAAACTTCCTGTATTGCCCTCCCAGTCAATGTCAGGGTGTTTGAAGTTCCCCATGAGAACCAGGGTCTGTGATCAGAAAACTTCCACTAGTTGTTCGAAGAAAGCTGCATCCACCACTTCCTCCTGGTCTGGTAGTCTATATATAGCAGACTCCCACCACAACATTACCTTTGTTGCTCTCCCCTCTGACCCTATCCCAGAAACTTTCAATGGGCCTACCCTACTGGAGCTCTGAGCAATCGTACAGCTCTTTTACACAAAGTGGAACTCCTCCTATTTTTCTCCCCTGCCTGTCCTTCCTGAACAATTTGTACCTACCCATGATGGTGCTTCAGTCATGCAAGCTCCCACCACATCTCTGTTATTCCAATCATGTCATAGTTTTGTGACAGTGCAAGGGCTTCCAATTCTTTGTGCTTGTTTCATAGTTTCATAGTTTCTAGGGTCAGAAGGGACCTGAGAAATCATCTAGTCCGACCCCCCGCCATGGCAGGAAAGAATACTGGGGTCAAACGACCCCAGCAAGGTGTTCATCTAACCTCCTCTTAAAAACCCCCAGGGTAGGAGCCTGCACCACCTCCCTTGGAAGTTGGTTCCAGACCCTAGCCGCCCTGACCATGAAATAGCGCCTTCTGAAGTCTAACCTAAATCTACCCTCTGCTAGCTTGTGACCATTGTTCCTGGTCACTCCTGGCTGTGCTCGGGGGAACAGTGACTCCCCCAATGCCTTCTGATCCCCCCTGACCAATTTGTAACAGGCCACAAGATCCCCCCTCAGCCTTCTCTTGTGGAGGCTGAACAGGTTCAGGTCCCGTAGTCTCTCCTCATAGGGCCTG
>NW_017729002.1:4846179-4858988 GCF_001723915.1 Gavialis gangeticus | reverse complement strand
ACCCCTGCATCTAATGATCTGGTGATCTGATCATAAAAAGCCACCAGATTGGTCTGACAGGACCTGCCACTGATGAACCCGTGCTGATTGCCCCTAAGCATGCAGTCCCCTGCTGTCCCCTCCTGGATGTGTGCCAGAATTATTTTCTCAAACAGCTTGCCTAGGATCGAGGTAAGACTAACTGGCCTATAGTTTGCCGGGTCCTCCTTCTTCCCTTTTTTGAAGATGGGAACCACGTTGGCCCTCTTCCAGTCCTCTGGCACCTCTCCAGTGCACCACGAGTGCTCGTAAAGCCGTGCCAGGGGACCTGCAATGACCTCGACCGGTTCCTTTAGAACTGTAGGGCAGAGATCATCTGGACCGGCTGACTTGAATATGTCCAGCCCCTCCAGAAGCTCCCTAACTAAGTCCTTGCTAACCCTTGGCCCAGGTGTGCCTCCCCCAGGGCCCGAAGGAGCCTTGTTTCCCAGGCTCTGTGTGTTCATGTGCAAGCACCTAAGGTAACAAGTCGATTGCCCTGATTTCTCAGGATCAAATGAGCATGCTTCCCTTGTTGCCCACTCCAGGTCACCCAGTTCCCCACTTTACTCAGGGCTTTGGTCTCCATCCCCTGGCAAACCTAATTTAAGGGCATCCTCATGAGGTTAGTGAGCCTATCTGTGAAGATGCTTTTCCCTCTCTTCATCGGGTGGATCCCATCTCTTTCCAGCAGTCCTTATTCTTGGAACATCATCCTGCGGTCAGAGAAGCCAAAGCCCTGCTGGCAACACCACCTGTGCAGCCAGGCACTGATCTGCAGGACGTGCCCGTTCCTGCCCAGGTCCTCTCCTTTGACTGGAAGGGTTGAGGAGAAATACCGCCTGAGCCACCATCCCCTTTAACCTTGCACCCAGAACCCTATAGTCACTTTTGACCTGCTCAGGGTCTCCCCTGGCATTATCATTGGTGCCCACATGAATGAGCAGCATAGGGTAGTAGTCACAGGGCTGGATGAGTCTTTGTAATTTGCCCATGACACCATGGATCCAGGTTCCGAGCAAGCAGCAGATCTCCTGAGACAACAAGTCGAGCCAGCAGATGTTTGCCTCTGTCCCCCAAAGAAGGAAGTCTTCAACCATCACCATGCTTCTTGGTGGCGATGGTCTCGATCCTTCCCACCTTGAGGAGGCCTGGCCTGTCCTCCTCCAATGGAATGTGCTTTTCCCCCTCTGTTACTAGGGCTCCATATCTGTTCTCCATGCAAACTGCTGTAGGTGGAGATGGAGATTTCTGCTTGCATCCAGATGTCACAAGCTTCCAGCTTCTACCTTCTTTGGAGTCCCTGTTCTTTCCCTTCTCTAGTGCTGCCTTTGACAGTTCTTCCTCCACAGCCCTGGAGGTCTCTTCCAGCATCAAACTGATGTACTTCTCATGGTGGAGGATGCTTCAGAGCCCCTCACCACTTTCTCCTGTAGCTTTTTTGCCTGCTCCCTGTGGGATACCACCAGAAGGCACCACTCACATTGCAGACGTTCCCCCATCTGGCTGTTACCAGAAGGAACATGGAAGCCACAGTCTCCACAGCGCCAAACCTGGACCTGGACAAAAGCCTTGTTGATGAGCAGTCCTGCCTGGACAGACGCTTCATGATGCAAATAGTGGCAGTGGCTCTGGCATTGTGACATTCTCCAGCCATTTCCATGGGTTTCTTAATCTGCCTCCTCTCTCGCTTCCCTTCTTCCAAGAACATCTTCCCTAGCAAACTTACCTGTAAGGTGGCCTGTTTACTGTCCTTGGCCCCAGAAGGTTCCTTTTTCCCTGCTTCCTCTCACCAAGCTGAAAGGCTCCCCCTCAAAGAGTGGGGGATGCAAGCTGACTTGCAAACGGACCAGTGAACTGCCTGCAAACTATCTTACAATGGAGTGAATTAGTTTACTCCAGCCTAATAGGGGGTGCATGTGTAGAAAGTGATGCTTTAATGCGGAGCTAATTAGTCAACTCCACAGTAAAACACTTGGGTAGATGCCCCCACAGATGGGTAGTCCCCTGACTCTTTTGTCCAATACTACTTCAGTGTCTGTTGCATAATCATACTATATAGCTACCTATGGATTATTTTGAAGCTTGAAAAGAACGGTATCATCTTGGTTCCTTTTGCTAATGCTTCAGAACTCATCAGGAAATAAACAGGCTGAGGTTCTTCACAGATAATGGTATTACAGTACTTAGCTTTATATGTGGCATTGTTAGTGGCTGAGGAACAGAAAAATCTGTAACAATTGTTGTACTTGTATTGGGATTAGCACAAATTACCCATTTTCTGCAATGAAGAACAAAGATGCCGTACAGGATCAAATCGCAGGTCTGTCTAGTGCTGTATTGTGTATCTCTGGGTATAGACAGATGTAACAATTGTATAATATTCAGATGACACCAATACAAGCTGTTAGAGTTGCAGCTGTTACGTTTGTATGAATCTGTAGCAATAAAACTAATTTTTTTCAACCGGCTTTATTCAAAGTTATAGCAATATAGTTTAACTTATAATAGTAGAGGCCCTTGTAGACTTGAGTGTAACAGCTGCTGTGCAACAGCTCTCCATGCCCCTTATACAGCAGCTAGAATGCACATTTGTTCATAGTCTCAGTTGTGACAAGTGGATACTGAGGGAAGGGTATCTATGCAGGGCCAATCGAAGCTGATCCTTTCTCACTTAGATTGAGAGATTATGGGAGATGAAGTGGGGGCATATAAAATTAATGTTGTTCCTTGTATCATTTGTAGTTAAGTGCTTTGGGAAAGCATTTGATTAATGGATATTCTAGTAATGCAAGATCTAAACAAGAACATTTATTTCAGTTTTTTTGTAGCTGAACACCTTATTCAGCTACTAAGATTTACTTATGTAATTTATTTGGTTGTTTTGCAGTGTTCTTTCCCATCCTTACCTAGAAGAAGCAAAGCAAATGAATTTCATTTGTTAGAACTGTGAATTTTTATTGAAATTCATATACAGTACTTCAGTTTTGGGTAATGTGATTGTTTTTGTCAACCGCTGACGAAAGCTTGAGAGATTTAAATATCAGGTATTTTAATTAGTAGATATATTGATGAATTTACCAGCAGTCTAATGGCCCTTCTGAACATTGTTTTGCATCCTATGACATTTGTTGGTATGATCATATTGGAGTGTAAGGAGTTCAGGCTAATAGGAATAGACAATTTGACATTCTTAAAAAAAAAAATAATAATAAAAAAAAATTAAAAATCACACTGCCTACAAATCTTAATTCACCACAGTAGTTTTGTTTATTTTGTCCCCAAATGCAGTAGAGTAACTTCTAAATACTGAGGCACTAGAATTTATTAGCAGTAGTTGAGCCTCTGCAAACTGTTTGATGACTTAAATTTATTGTGGTTTTAAGTGTGAAATAGAGGATAAAATTCTCTTTCAGTTAGAAAGGTGGAGGAAGGTACACTCTGTAAAACATGTTAACATGAAGCTGAAAGGTTCACAAGTACTATATGTGACTGTGTATTTAGAAATGAGTCAGGTGTTCCACAGAACAGTTACTGCCTATTGATGGGTAGGTTGCAGCTGTCAGACATGGTATGTACCATTACGTTTCCAGTCTGATATTTTACAGTAAACAGTCCCGAAGTACAAGTTAAGTGAGAATGTGTGTTTACCTTTATCTGGATATGCAAGATTTGTAGGTGGTGTATGTAGGTGGCTGCTTTAATCCTATACAGCAAGTAACCTTTTATATAAAATTCGTCCTTAGTTTAATTTGATAGCTTAACCTTGTGCATTTGGTCATTGCTTCAGAATCTCGGTTGCAGCTGCTGTCATTTCAAACTGTATTCTGTTAGCACAAACTATGCAAGTGTGTAAAGAAATTTGGCATGTACTGATTTTCGAAGTATTGCCACTCTATCCAGTATGTAATGGTACACTTGAGAAACACACATACATGCACAAAAAATATATACTATTATTTAGTATTTTCTTAAAATACTGTTGGTGGATTCATACATCTTGGGGTTCAGTCTGATACTCTTGGAGATGTTAGCAAGCTTTAATCCTGACTTTCATTCTCTTCTGTGAAGTCACTATTCAGTCAGCTCTGTCTTTCTCTGGACAGGAGTAGTATGTCTTTCTGTGCTGGGTCAAGACAATCTGTTGCATCAGCCGTGAGCACTTACGTAAGTGCTCATGATGTGACCTGGGAATGTTATGACTTAACTACAGGACTTTCACATGGAATAAACTTGGAGAACTCCACTCACTTTATATTAAGTGGACTTTACTGTAGATACTGATGAAGAATTATTTAAAATAAATAAAATATTAGTTTCCTTTTCTGGTGAGTACACTTTCACCAACAATAGGTAATTGTTTAAAACATTTGTATTCAACTCTGACCAATTCATTAAGTCTCTAATTCTTTTGTAAAATATGTAATTCTGATACTTTCACTTAGGTATGCATCAGTGTATCACAAACTCTTATTTTCTTATTAAACATCTCTGATTGTTTTGTCTTCAAAAGCCCCAGCTCCTGAAATTATATGATTGAGAAGCCTTTTTTTTAATAGCCTCACAGTTGAGGGAAAACTTTTGTAAAAGTGAAGCCTCAAGACAAACAAAGAGACCTACATTCATTATTTTAAAATGTCGTGGATATTGGGGCCTGACATGAGCCAAGGGAAAGGTACCTGTGCCGTCCAGAGACCAGGGTCATTCCAGTCTAGAGACAGCATGGGGGGCATCTGTTCCCACCCATGCTGTAGACCAGGAAAAGAGAAGCCGGTTTTACCCTGCTGTTCCCTCTACTTGGCTGCTCAGAGCCAAATGCACAGTGACACTTCTTCCCCCACAAGCCCAACTTCCAGGCCTTCTGGCTTTTACGTTGCTGCTCCTGCCACTCAGTTGAGCAGTAGGTGGAAGGGAAAGCTGGCTGTACTGGGAACCAGTCCACAGGAGTCCCAGGTGTATGGGGTGGTTCAGCTTTGCCCTGCTGCTCCATGTGCTTTGCTCCTGGAAACTGAAAGCAGAGGGAGTAGCCCCTTGAGACCCCTGCTTGCTTCTCCCACCAGAGTCCCCGGTGTGAGAAACAGATTTTGCCCTGTCACTCCAGTCCTCCCAGGACCAGGAGGACTGGAGCAGCCCACATTCGCCTGAGACTGGGATCACCCTGGTCTGGGGAAGGTGCAAGGAGCCGGGAAGAAGGGCAGGTTGCAGACTGCACATCTGCACTGCTCCCTCTCCTGGAGTCATTTGTAATGGTAGACATTTGCCACTGCTGGCAACGAACATCTGTATGCAGCCATAGTCCGAAAACTAGTATTAATAAACCGTATAGATTTTCACATGCTTCTAGAATTTTCTTCAGACATTTCCTGTTCTATTAGGCCTCCCACTACAATGGCATAAGTAATAATGGAAAACCTGATTCAGTGTCTTGCTTCTCTTTAAGTAGATTGTAGTCAAATCTGCCTGTTTTAGTGGTCTTTGTCTCTTTCTTCAGCTATTTCAACTTCCATTGCAGTTTTCTTTACTCTCCTATATGGTTTTATAAAAGCCAGTAAAGTCCACCCTTATTCAAGGCTGTTTTCATCTTTGCTTTACCGTGCCATATATAAGGTAAATCTCAGAGTTAATTTCAGCATCCTAAATCATGGAGGTTAAGATCCAAATGAGTGGAGCTGCGTAACCTTCAGTCCTGTTTTTCTAATACCTCTGTAACACATTTCACTCAAGTGGACTGGTTTTGCCCTTGAGTGAACATAACAGTTCTAGCATCTATTTGGGCCAGTATTTAACAAATTCAGACCATAACATGCATTGCTAAAATGCAGTTGGGCAATAGACAGTAAAATGAGTAGAAAGGAAGTGCATCTGTCTTGAGAACTTCATAGTAAATTTATGGCTTAATAGATCTTTTTTTTTTTTTAAGTGTCATTACCTGAAAATAACATAACTTTCAGATATAACACCCTGTCTAATCTCAAAGTTTTACAACACACTATATAACACTGCAAAAAAATTATATTTGCTATTCATGTCTGTTGCAAACGCCAAAGACTTTATCTTTGGTTACTTATCCAATTACTTTACAGTTCATAAACAATGCATGTACTTTCTGAGAAAGGAAGCTTGGGTTTAATTATATTTGCATAATACAACATTTTATTTTTATAAATGACTCCATAAATAACAATGTAATAAAAGGGGCTTTAAAATATTTTCTCTTTCAGTAACCTGTTGCCTCATGGCTATGTTACTGTTCACCAAACCATTGAGTTCTTGCATTGTTCAGCACTGTGTGTTCAGTGGGTATTTTTATTTAACTAAGTTTCAAAGCACTGTGATTATTTTTAAAAATGTATACATACTGACATAAATTATACATAGATAAGCAACAAAATGTTTCCAATTTAGTTTTATAACAGTTCACTGTCAAAATATTAATGTTAACAGGGCCCAACCCAAAAAGATATTTAGATGCCAAACTCCCAGTGACAAAAAGGGGAGTTTTAAGTAAAAATTAGTGCCGTCGTATTCCCTGGGACAGGTAGGACCTTCCCAGGCCACACTGGACTTTGCATGCCAGATCCAGGCATGGGACTGTGGGTTACTGACACTTGATCTAATTAATCTCTGAGGAAAAGTCAAACATGTCTAGACTATTGTTGACAGATGTTTGTCCAGCCTATTCTTAAAAAAAATAGATCCACTGGAGGGAATTCTACTACCTCCGTAGGTTACCCGTTCCAATATTTAGATGTTCTTTATTGTTAGAATTAGGGAATTGCCCATCAAGAATGACGGAGAGGGAAGGGGGTGTGGGGGGAAGCTTGCTAACTCTAAGCCCACCCCTGCCCCATGCCACCACCACCTCCCAGGGGAGGGAGGGGGCGGGAAAGCTTGCCTTGCAGTCCCCTCCGTTGCCCTCTGCCAGCACTCCACCCCACCACCGCCTCCAAGGAGCAGGGCCAGGGCGAGGCCAGTGGTGCTGGCCTAGCCCCTCTGCTCTGTCCCTGCCATCATGGCAATACGCTGCCACTGACACCTCCTGTCCATAATGCTCTTGGACCACTCTGGTTGTTTCAGTAATCTAATCACAGTGTTCCAAGAGCATTACGGACAGAGAGACAGATGGACTAAGCCCTTTATTATATTAAAATCATGGGCAGTCTAGAATTTTGCAAAAGAAGGTACAGATGGTAAGGTGTATCATTGCATATAAAACTACACACATTTTTATCTAGTTAAAAATCAACTAGAAGCTTTGCTAATATGCTAGTCTAGGATTGAAGCAAAAACCAAATACCTTCATTGGAATGAGTTAAAACCAATCAGCAGGGCTGTGAAGTAGGAGCTTTATTATACGGAGATGCTAACAGACATCAGAAGGGGAGGAGGGTGCAAATGCACAAGTCCAGTGCCCTGAATTTTCCAGCAGCCATATGTCTAGAGAGTCCTACAAGCTGTCCATTCTCATTTTAGATGCACTCTATATGCAAAGCACGTTACAGTATGTCACAGGTAAAAAGCAGGGTGAATAGGGTTTTATTCATGTTGGTGTTCAAAGGTTCCCAGAATCATTCTTGTGGCTCTCCTCTGGAAATGTTCCTACTAGTTTGATTACGTACTTAAGATGTACTCTGACTATAATATGCTTCACCCATAATTAATAGAGAAAAAATATGTTTCATCTTGTATATGATATTCTCTTAATACAACTCCAAATGATATATGCCTTTTTCATAACACTATCATGCTGTTGACTCATGCAGTTTGTGGTTCATTAGTTCCCAAATCTTTTTCTGTAGTATTTCTGTATCACTCAACCTGAAATTCTTTAGTTTCTCTGTAGTCAGGTTTATGACACAGAAGCACATCATTTAGTGAGTGGCTGTAGCGTAGATACAAGTTTTTTTAAGGTCATTTAAGTGGAAATGGGTTTGACCACTCGCTCTCAGACTATTCTTCCTTCTTTAAACTAGAAACAATAGGGTAAGTGGGTACATGCTACTATATAAATCCAAAAGTTTTTCTATGACAGTTCCCTAAATAGTGTAGCTTTCCTTTCTGTTGCTTGAATATCTTTTACAGTTATGTACCTTTTGGTCTTAACTCTAAAAATGAAACCATTTCTTATAAGGAACAATGTAGATTTTTCTTTCTGTTTTACCTTTACTCTTGCATTTACATGCTTGACATCTATCCTTTCCGGTAAGATTTTTTTTTTACTATAAAATTGCAGCAACAGGAAATTTAATATTTATATTACTTTGGTGGTTATAGGCAGAGACATACGGTTTCATTCTTTACCATCTGGACAAACTAGAGTCTGTGTGGCCATTAACTGGGCTTATGGAGAAGCACTAATGGAAAGTAGGCAGAAAACAGAGGGTGCTAATAGCAAAAAGACTTTTGTAGCCAAGCAGGTTCAGGAATCCTGTCTTGAAGCAGAGCTTAAGTGACTTAAGTGGGAAACCATTTAGGGAAAACTAGGAGTCATGGTCACAAACTCCTGGAAGATCATTTCAGGCTCAACATTAGGAAAAACTACTTCACAATTAGGGTGTCCAGACTATGACCATTACTCCTAGTTTTCCCCAAGGGTGCCCTGGTGAACAGTTATTCACCGAGCCCTAGATGTATGCTTCTGATGTAGCAGTAAGCTGCTACCAAGTCCCCGCTCAGCCTTCTCTTTTTCAGGCTGAAGAATCCCAGGTCCCTTAGCCTTTCCTCATATGGCTTGCTGTGCAAGTCTCTGATCATATGGATAGCCCTTCTCTGGACACTCTCAAGCTTTACCACGTCCCTTGTTAAGGTGCGGAGCCCAGAGTTGGACGCAGTACACCAGCTGCAGTCTCACCAGTGCCGAGTAGAGCAGGAGAATTACTTCTGTGCAATGTTTTTTCTGGAGATGCATCAATTGATACATACCAGTGTATTGTTGGCCGTGCTGGCTACAGCATCGCAGTGCTGGCTCATGTTCATACTGTGGTCAATTATTGCCCCCAGGTCTTGGTGGCAAGTGATGGGGGATCTTCAATCCTGCTGCCTGATGAGATGCAGCAGTTGCACAAGTACCAGTGTCATGAGTTTTGCCTGTGAGCAGCTAGGGGTGCAGGGCCCCAGAACCCAGAAGCCCCTGCACCCATCTCCTTGAAAGATGGCAGGCTTCATGGCCTCAGCAGGGGCTAGCATGCCTGCAGTTTTGACCCCACTGTGGCTTAACACACATACGTGACATGAGTTTTACTTTCAAGATTTTGGGGTGCAGCTTTCCCAAACACCCTACACCTATCTTCTTGAAACTTGGCATGCTTCATGCCCGCAGAAGGGGCTATCATTCCTCCAAGTTTCATCCAAATCTGGCCAGAAGTAACAAAGTTACAGGCTGTTTCACCCTTCCCCATTATAGCCTATGGACAAAACAGTGTCAAAATGGCAAAACGTTTCGACTTGCCTAGTTTCATTTCGAGGCTATTTCGACCATATCTGTTCCGTTTCAATTTTGCTGTTTCAGCCTCGAAATGGGCAGAAACAGCATAGAAACAAAACAGGTGGCGAAATTTTGCACAGCCCTACTGGAGATCTGTTCAGGGGCTGGTAACAGAAGCGTTCATAATAAATCAGTGAAAATAAATGGACTTTTTGTAGTGATAGATACATTGTTTATTCCAAATCTACTTGACGAAGTTTTCAGAAGTTGAGCACATTGCCAGATTGATGGAAATCTAAAGTATGTTGAGGAAAACTTAGTGGAGAAGAGTCAAACTTTTACTTTACATACAGACGTAGTCCTCTGATAGAAGAATAAAATATTTTGCAAATGCTCTAAGTTATGTGGCTGTCAACCGCAAGAGTTAGAGCCTGCTTAAATTTACCCCATTGACACCTTGCATCAATATTGTTGAGTTTATAGGGCATAAATGCATTTTGAATCATTCATGAAATTTTGTTAGGGCAAGCTCTCAGAAATGACTTGCACGCTTTTTAAAATGAGACCTAGTAACTTAGTTTCCTAAAAGACTTTTAGATCTCTTGAAAAATGTATTTTCTATGTGCTCTTGTAGTGACATAGCTTCTGTATTCACATCTGATTGTTGATGCCACAGTTGCTTTTGTTCTGTAATACAGCTTTAAATCGTGCATTCAATGTATTTATTCACATCAGACATTTATCTTTATACTGCAGTAATCTGTACTCTGCACCTTCAGCTCTGGTCATTTGGCCAGTATTTCTGATGCTGTTGGTGTATTCCATGAAAAGAAACTGTATTTAACTTGAGAGGCTAGGTTGAGACAACTAATATTAAGTCAAGTATTTTTCAGTCTTTGAACACTTAAGAGATGCAACTAAATTTACGTATTAATAGTAAGGATTTTTAAAGTCTTTTATAAATTAATATCTATAAATAAAATAGCATATTGCATTTTAGATCAATTGCATTTGCAGCAATGATCAATACTAAGTAGTTTTCCACAAATAGCTGTGAGGTGTTCAAATTCACGGATGACCCTAAGATGTGGGGAAAAATGGGCACGCTGAAGGAGAGGGACAGGCTGCAACTAGATCTAGACAGGTTACAGGGGTGGGTGGATGAGAACAGGATGGGATTCAATACTGACAAGTGCAAGGTACTGCACCTGGACTTGTCATGCATCCACAGATGCATCACGAGCAGGTCCAAGGAGATGATCCTCCCCTTCTATGTGGCACTGGTCAGGCCACAGCTGGAGTACTGTGTCCAGTTCTGGGTGCCGCACTTCAGGAGGGATGTGGACAGCATTGAGAGGGTCCAAAGGAGGACCACTTACATGGTCAAGGGGCAGTAAAGCAGGCCGTACAAGCGGAGGCTACGGGACCTGAACCTGTTCAGCCTCTAAAGAGAAGGCTGAGAGGGGATCTGGTGGCCATCTACAAACTGGCCAAGGGGGACCGGCAGGCTGTGGGAGAGTCCCTGTTGCCCCGAGCGCTACCGGGAGTAACAAGGAATAACGGCCATAAGTTGACTGAGAGTAGATTCAGGCTAGATATCAGGAGGCACTACTTCACTGTCAGGGCGGCTAGGATCTGGAACCAACTTCCAAGGGAAGTAGTGCTCACTCCTACCCTGGGGGTCTCCAAAAGGAGGCTAGATAGACACCTTGCCAGAATTGTTTGACCCCAGCATCCTTTCCTGCCCATGGCAGGGGGTCGGAGTTGATGATCTGCTCAGGTCCCTTCTGACCCTACCAACTATGAAGCAAATAACTAACACTTCAAATTGTAGTAGTTCCTTTTAGATAGATGAGAATGTTTGAATAAAGTCTGTTTCTAACGATAAAAGATGTTTATCTTACTGTAACTCCTATCACTATCAAACACATTTCAGTATATTTGACCTATATATCTGGTGGTGGGACTTTAAGACGTAATAAGGATATTAATTAGAAAAATTGCTAACCTCTATAAGATAGACCATCCAGCAACTGATGGACACCCTTTAGCATGGTCTACTATTTTGAGAAGTGACTGGGGGCTAGGGAGGACTAGTAAGTGATAATTTGAGTAAATATAACATTCCAAAAGTAAATTAAGTTCATCACTGCATCAGCAGGCCTGAAGGAAAAAATGACAGTTGAATGAGCATATGGAAATAATGTCTGAGGTGGAAGTAGAGCTCAGACTTAATGCTATTGATAAAGTCAGATCTGGGAGTGAGTGAGGAATGTTTTATCCCTGTTTCACTAGAAATAGCAACTTCAGTAGCAGAGATCTTTAATAAGGTTATCAAAGTGAGAGTGATATAACTGGAGTAAAGCTGATGGGGACTTATCTGGCTCATTAAAAATATCAGGTTAGTAGTATCTCAGCAACATATGCAAGGTTTTAAAACAAATCAGAAGGAAAGAATCATTAGAGAAATAGAGAAAGGCGGAAAACAGAATAAAAAGTTTTTACCAAAGGCATATCATGCTATAATTTTGATAGCTTTCTCTTCAAAATAACAGGTTTTCCAGACAAGGAAAATGTAGTAGAACACATCTATTTGGCCTTCTGTAAAGTATTTAATGTGGTGCCACAAGGCAGCATTCTTAGTAAAGATGGGAGAGGAAAGAAAATTTCATTTGGAAACTAAGTGTTTTCTGTCTTTGAGAGCAATAAGTTTCTGAAACAGTCTTCCAGTAGGGGTAGTGGGAGCAAACACCTGCAAAAGTTGCAGGCAATAAGAGGAGACTGGAGTCTGACCCTGGAGGTTCTTCAAGACCCGTATTCTAATACAATAAATTGATGCTATTTGGTGGAAATTTAGCCCTGAAATCAGGTGATGCTATGTATATACAAATGTAGTGAATATAACAATAAACGTAGTTCTTTAACCTGAACTGCAATATAATGCACAAGGTCTTCAGAGCATTTACTTAAAATAAGCCATCATACTGTTTTAAAACAGGATTTATGTGTAAATTAGCATAATAAGGAAATGTGGGATATGAAGTAGAAACAAGTAATTTTTGGATACGTGTCAAGTATGCCATTAATTTCTAATGCATCAAAATGCTGACCAAAATGAGCAATATATCCATCTTGTTTATTTTCCTTTTTATTTCTTCCTAGATAACAGTGATCTAATTGCTTGTACAGTGATTACGAAAGATGGAGGTCAGGTTCAGAGGTTTCTGGCAGTGGATATTTACCAGATGAGCTTGGTTGAGCCTGATATTGCCAGACTTGGCTGGGGAGTAGTTAAATTTGCAGGCCTTTTGCAGGTAAGATTGCTGCTTTTGGCAGGCCTTTTGCAGGTAAGATATGAGGATTGATT
>NW_017729002.1:4841912-4846041 GCF_001723915.1 Gavialis gangeticus | reverse complement strand
TTTTTTTTTTTTTTTTTTTTTTTTTTGTAGGTGAAAATTCTGTTCGTATGCAAAATGGCAAAATCAAATTGCTAATCTTCTTAGCTTAATTTTTAGATTAAACATACCTATTTTTCTCTATACTTAAAAGTCTATTTATAATTATACTATTAGTTAGCTTTATGGCATTTTCCATCTTTCACATAAGTTCTTAAGTGTATTAAATGGAAGCTTGCAGACAAAATAGTTTTCCCAGTACAGCGTCTGGTTCAAGAAGGTATCTCTTTTCACTAGAATTCTTAAACGCTCATATCTTTCTGAAGTCAAGAATGTGCTTAGGTCTCACTAAAGTACTTTTCTACAGCAGGACATTAATTGCAAATTAATCCATACTATAAAATCTTGAACCTATTTATATGAAAGTCCCAATACCTGCCATGTTAGATATACAGAGAAAGAAAAAAGGCAACTAAAATGTGCTTTCAAAAGTTAATGCACGCACAAATACAATATGGGAACATAAAGAATAGATGTCTGCATGGGAAATATTTTATTCACTATTAAAATTGGGTGGAGCGGAACCAGATGCAGTTCAATAAGAATAAATGCAGAGTGCTTCGTTTGGTGAAAAGTAACCAGTGACTTAGGTTAGGAGGTGATGTCCTGGCCAGCACAATGGCTGAAAGAAACCTTGGGGTTATGACTGATCACAGGATGAACATGAGCTGTCAGTGTGACACTGTAGTCAATGAAGCTAATGGCATATTGAGATGCATTAGCCCATGCGTCACGAGCAGGGCTAAGGAAGTGATGCTTCCTCTTTACTCGGTGCTGGTGAGACCCCAGCCAGAGTAGTGTGTCCCATTCTGGGTGCCACACTTTAAAAAAAAAAAAAGACATGGAGAATCTTGAAAGGGCCCAGAGAAGGGCCACAAGAATGGTTTAGGGCCTGGAGGATAAACTTTATGAGGAAAGACTAAGGGATCTGGAACTGTTCAGCCTGAGGAAGAGAAGACTTGTGTGTGGGGGGGGGGGCATGGACTTGGCCATCTATAAGTAAGTAAGGGGTAAATATCAGGAGCTGGGAGAGAAACTGTTCGCTAGGGCACCCCAGGGGAGGACAAGGAGCGATGGCCATAAACTGTTAGTGGAAGGTTTCAGGTTGGATGGAAGGAAAAACTTCTTTATGGTCAGGGTGTCCAGAATCTAGAATAAATAGACTTCCAAGGCTGGGGACAGCTCCACCTCCTTGGGAAGCATTTAAGAGAAGACTGGACAGACACCTTGCTGGGATCATTTGATTCCTGCCCAAGGCAGCGGGGTTGGAGGCAATCTTTCAAGGTCCCTTTCCAGCTATTAATTTCTAGGGGTTTTAGGATTTTTTCATACAAAGTTACCCAAAATATGTTGTATTGAAGAAAGGAAAAATCTTAGAGTCCATCAATTTAACTATGTTTTCCAAGAAAAAAGGTGATTCTTTACTTCTCAAACTCTTTTACACTAGTCCTTATTTAGTCTAAATAAGTCAATACCTTATTCAAATTTCTTGGCTTGCTAACTATAGCAAAATGTTAACCTATAATTAGATGCTGAGCAGAAACAGGTACGTTTCTTACCTTTTTATTCTGCTAACAGTACCCACATTTCCAGAAAAAATGGCAATAAGAATTTTAGTGTCTAATTCACTTACTTGAATTTGTGTGCCCTTGTTGGACTGACTTCCCAGAAACATGTGCCAAGTTATAGTAACTCTCATTGCCTCTGTTTTTAACTAGTACTCCTAGATCTTTGTTTTAATTGTATATTCAGAATAAATTATACATTCTTATTTGATCTATATTTTGAAATGTTAAAAGTGAACAAGAGTTTTGCTTACACCTTCCTTTTTTTTTTTTTGTAGGATATGCAGGTAACAGGAGTAGAAGATGACAGTAGGGCTCTAAATATAATCATTCACAAACCTGCATCTAGCCCCCACTCTAAACCCTTTCCCATCCTCCAAGCCACATTTATTTTTTCGGATCATATTCGCTGCATCATTGCAAAGCAGCGTCTTGCAAAGGGCCGTATCCAAGCTCGGCGTATGAAAATGCAGAGAATAGCAGGTAATTGGGTGCATGCTTTTTAATTTTATTTTTTTGAATCAATGCATCTCATGGAAGCTCATAACTGTCTGGTCTGATGGCCTCTACAAAGTCTCTGAAGTTCAAATTCCAGTGGCCTGCAGTATTGTAAAGTTGATGTCCAGTTTTTAGGCAATGGATCTTACACTGTAATAGGAGATATTGTTAATCCCTCTCCTGAAGACTGGAGGAATCATGTGACATCTTAGTTGCATCATGGAATGCTTTCCTGGAAGCAGTGCAGATGCTACAGTGACAAAAGCAGTTTAAGAAGCTACATAGAAAACAATATCAGCAGTTGGACTTTTATGTGGGTGTTAAGGGATGTTGGAAGGAGAGCTACTTTGAAATAGGCAGGAGGTTGCAATTGAAAATAAAGACAGCAAAGGGATAAAATGGAGCCCAATATTATGAGTGTTGGAACTATCCAGCAAATGTGTGGATGGATGAAGACTGGAGTATAGTGACAAAAGAGATGTGGAAGTGAAACACAGATTTCTATCTGTTCATCAATTTAATCTCAAGTATCTGCTAATAGGAAACAGAGCATCCAACCCCCCGCCCCCCAAAAACAAAACAAAATCCCAAACAAACAAAAAACAAAAAGTATTGAAGTAGTATTGAAATTAATGACTCAGGCCCAGCTGGTACTTATTCTGCCTATATTTTTAAAATCAATTCCTGGAATATTTCATTTTCTAGTAGTTATTTTATTAAGTACATTTGAAATATTCTTATGCTTCTAGTCCCAGGAGTTATAGCCTGTAGAATTCACTTCTTTAAATGTGTTTCTTGTATTTCAGTTTAAAATAAGTTCAGAGTTAGGATCTTAAACACTAGCACACACAATTGCACTAAAGCATCAAATGCACATGGAAAATCTTTGCCTGCCTACAGCAGATGACATATCTACAAATAAGTTGGCTTGCTGCAGTGCTATAACTAACATAAGACCTTTTTGATCCTATGTTACTAAAAATGTTTGAAGTGGTTTAAAATCACATATTTAGTGGAAAGACACTGCAGCAATACATTTTTCCTTCTATACTATATGCTTAGGTAGGCTTTCTTAGTATGTATGTGCATTTTTGGAGCCATTGTTGCTTGTTCTTTATAATTGCAGAGCATAATGAAACAACAAATAACTTGTATTTAGGAGAGGCAAGTATAAGCTGGTTATGCAGATTGGTCTGTAAATTAATTTCAGCACAAGAATTCTGGGTAAACTGTTGATGCAATTTTCCCATCTCCTTTATGTAGATCTGGTTAATAAAAACGTTTTGTTTTTACATAGCTCTTTTGGATCTTCCTGTCCAACCTTCAAATGAGGTGATGGGTTTTGGACATAGCTCTTCATCTACATCCCAGCACCTACCATTTAGATTTTATGACCAGTCACGACGTGGCAGCAATGACCCTACTGTACAGCGTTCAGTTTTTGCATCTGTTGACAAAGTCCCAGGTAAGACAGAACTTCTGATCAAAAAAAATTGTTGTACCATTTTGAATGTGTGATATACAGCCCAGTCTTTGCCTCTTGAAACTTTGATCATAGCCTGTTCCTAACCAGAAATGTGTGTTCCCCACTATTATGCTTTTAAAAATATTTTTCTTTTATCCATTAAATTTTATCAAGTGAAACGGTTGTATTTGCAGTCATTAAGTACAGATAAGTTTTCTCTGCACCTTGTGAATATGCATCTTAAATAAGGTGTAATTACTTGTATGTGTGTTATCTTCTTATTTTCCAAATTGTAAATGGGACTTATTTAAAAATATTTACAGCCTCAAACTTGGAGATGCTCAAAAATGTTGCTTATCAGATTGTGGTAATTTCATCTGCAGTGCAAGATGACCAGGGATCCTGGTTTTCCATGATAAAAAGTCACAAATGCTCTGATAAACCCCCCCCAAATCCATGATTAAAATGAAAGGCCCCTGCAGCCCTGCTAGAGGGGGCACCCAGCTGCCAGGGCTACAAGGCCAGGGACCTGGGTCCACAGCCCCCTGCTCCCCTGCAGGAGGTG
>NW_017729002.1:4830339-4831725 GCF_001723915.1 Gavialis gangeticus | reverse complement strand
ATGTAGATCTGGTTAATAAAAACGTTTTGTTTTTACATAGCTCTTTTGGATCTTCCTGTCCAACCTTCAAATGAGGTGATGGGTTTTGGACATAGCTCTTCATCTACATCCCAGCACCTACCATTTAGATTTTATGACCAGTCACGACGTGGCAGCAATGACCCTACTGTACAGCGTTCAGTTTTTGCATCTGTTGACAAAGTCCCAGGTAAGACAGAACTTCTGATCAAAAAAAATTGTTGTACCATTTTGAATGTGTGATATACAGCCCAGTCTTTGCCTCTTGAAACTTTGATCATAGCCTGTTCCTAACCAGAAATGTGTGTTCCCCACTATTATGCTTTTAAAAATATTTTTCTTTTATCCATTAAATTTTATCAAGTGAAACGGTTGTATTTGCAGTCATTAAGTACAGATAAGTTTTCTCTGCACCTTGTGAATATGCATCTTAAATAAGGTGTAATTACTTGTATGTGTGTTATCTTCTTATTTTCCAAATTGTAAATGGGACTTATTTAAAAATATTTACAGCCTCAAACTTGGAGATGCTCAAAAATGTTGCTTATCAGATTGTGGTAATTTCATCTGCAGTGCAAGATGACCAGGGATCCTGGTTTTCCATGATAAAAAGTCACAAATGCTCTGATAAACCCCCCCCAAATCCATGATTAAAATGAAAGGCCCCTGCAGCCCTGCTAGAGGGGGCACCCAGCTGCCAGGGCTACAAGGCCAGGGACCTGGGTCCACAGCCCCCTGCTCCCCTGCAGGAGGTGGCAGCTCCTGCATCAGAGCAGAGCCTGGCTCTCCCCTTCCTTCCCTCCTGCTGCCTGCCTGCTGTGGGCTTCAGCAGAGAGAGATGACAGCTCCCTGCCCTTGCGCACACTCCCAGGGGACAGAGGAGACCCGTGCCCTGCAGATCTATGCACAGGGTGGGGGCACGTGTCAGCTGCCCTCTGCAAGCTCAGGCTCCCAGCTTGCTGCCCTCCCCCAGGGCTTCCACAGCCCACCAGGTTCAATCTGGTGGTGCAGTGCACATCAAGGTCATGCAGGACAGCTGCTTGTCTCTGCAAGCTCCACACTACACTGGCAGTGTGTTCTCTGCATGCGGGCACAGCAGCATGGGATTGTGCCCCTCACTGCTGCCGGGCACACAAGGGATGCATTTCCAGGGCACTGCAGAGCTCACAGGAGCAAGCAGCTTTCCTGTGCAGCCCTCTGTGCGGCCCTGTTGTGCCAGGTTGCACCTGCCCAGCTGCAGAGGCTGGGGGGAGGACAGTAGGGAGGGAGACTGAGCCTGCACAGGGCAACTTGCCCCCATCCCCACCCCTCGCACAGATCTGGGGGGCACAGATCCTTCCCAGGAGGACATGTGACTGCAAGGAGCTG
>NW_017729002.1:4823032-4825339 GCF_001723915.1 Gavialis gangeticus | reverse complement strand
CAGTCCGAGCCCTACCCAACTCCCACCCCTATGGGGTCCTCAATTCCCTCCCCCATTTACCTGTGGCAGCTGCTTTCCAAGCTGCCTGGCGGCCATGTGCACATACATGCACATGGCACCCTGTACCTATGGCACATGACTTACAAGGACAGGCTGAGGGAACTGGTCTTATTTAGTCTAGAGAAGAGGAGACTGGGATGGGATTTAATAGCAGCCTTCAACTACCTGAAGTGGGGTTCGAAAGAGGATGATGCTAGACTGTTCTCAGTGGTGGCAGATGACAGAACAAGGATCCAACAGTCTAAAGTTGTAGCAAGGGAAGTTTAGGTTAAATATTAGAAAGAATTTTCTTACTAGGAGGGTAGAAAAACACTGGAACAGGTTACCCAGAGAGGTGGTGGAAGCTCCATCTTTGGAGGTTTTCAGGACCCTGCTAGACAAAGCTTTGGCTGGGATGATCTAGATGGGGGTTGTCCTGCCTTGAGCAGGGGGTTGGACTAGATGACCTCCTGAGGCCCCTTCCAACCCTAATTTTCTATGATTCTAAGATTTTGAATCTTATTCGGTATTTCAGAATCAACTTCTTTGAGGGAATGAAAAAAAAAATTTCATGATTGACCTTACCCCCTAACAATGCTTCTCTTTTGAGAACATGATGGTAATGTCAGTGAAAACAGCTGACACCATTGTTGGGTGTTCCTAATTGACAGCTGTACTTGACAAGAACTTGTTAGGCTTTCATTGTGTGCGTGGGTAAACTTGGGGAAAACAAGAATAGAATCAATATGATATAAAGAGTGAAAAATTTAAAACATAAACTTTTAAAAACATTACGGTTTAATTCAATACATAATACCTAATCATAAACGTTATACATTTTTTATGATGTAAAATTATGGTGCCTACAGTGGAAAAAGGCTAATGTTTGGTGGGGGTTGGTTTATTTTTTTTTTTAAAGTATTTTTGATTTACTATATTTTCTGCTTTGTTATTTTTTGCATAGCCAAGGTGACATTAGCAGAATTTCATGCTTCTCTTGGTTAAAAAGGCAAAGATCCAAAGATTTGGGATCTGTGGGTTTTTCATTTTTGTGTGTGTAGTGTTTACAGCTCCTACTGATTTCAGAACTGTGGCTTATGATATCTTAACATGAAGCCTTTAGTGCCTGTTTCAAATTGAACTTTATAGCTTTGGCACTTACACTTAACCAACAAGCTGCAAGTAGGCTAAGACACCTGTAGTTGCTTTCAATCTCTGAATATTTCATTGCTACAAGTGGCTGTTGTGAAATACTTGCATACTGTGGTGAGATAGTAGTAGTTTCTCTGTATTTGTAGAGCAAGTAAGCTGCTTTCTTTCACAGACTTGTTCTAAGCAGGGAAAAGCAAGCATTTATTCTTAGCAATATTCCTGGAGCATTTTACAGTTCCTTGGGAGAACCAAAGCTTATAATGCACGATGTGGATTTTGAAATAACAGTAAAATTTAATTCATATGCATATTTATTGTATGTTGCTGCATATTCTCTACTGTTAGCACTACAGCTACTACTTCAATTGGTATCTAATATTTTCTCTGCTTCATGAATTAGCAAGACAGCCTATGTTTTCAATTACAGAATTATTTGATGTAACTGGAAGAATGGACTTGATTTATTGTTTTTCAGGTCTAGTTTAAGTATTGGCAGCCAGTGTAACTCCCATTATATATTTCACAGCACAGAGCATATTAGCACTATAAACTTTTTAATATTAAGAGAATGAAAGGGACAGGCAGAAGGTTAGATCCAAGCTGAGGTTTTTAAACTTTTCATTGGTGTTCAAATATTGCTTCAGTTATTGTCAAAGCCGTGTTCTGTTCAGCAGGACACATGTGCCATTGCCCTCTCTGGTCCACTGTTGCTTTTACCACAAAAAGCAGAAGAGCATGGGAGACTGAGTAGAGTCCTCCCCTGCATTTGGAGCCTGCCCAGGAGCTTGGATGACTGGTTGAAGCCCTTGATCCATTATCCATTGCTCCCTTATAAACAGAAAATGAATGAGAAATTCAGTTCCTGAGCTATACAGGGCTTATACTCTCCTGTCCCTTCATGCTCCTGTTGCTTTTCTGGTCCCGCATAACTCATTACTTCACTAGTAAAGCATCAAGATCCATATACTCTGCATAAGACTGGACCTAGAATCTGCAGAATTTGTGCGCAACAGATTTGGAAAAATCTGTGGCAAACTCAGGTGAATTCAAAACAGAAATGGTGTGTCATTTAAAGAGGACAGAGCCTTTTCACATTGGTAAAGAATCTCTTGGGTT
>NW_017729002.1:4816900-4823021 GCF_001723915.1 Gavialis gangeticus | reverse complement strand
GACAGAGCCTTTTCACATTGGTAAAGAATCTCTTGGGTTATTTGTTTGGATATTAAATTCAGTTTATTTCACGTGGCTTTTTGCTTCCCTCCCATCCACATTTAACATGCTATACATCTCAAATTGCAGCTGCATAAATATAGTGTAGGCTTTTGAGGAGGGTAAAGAGAAGCTGCAATTTTCATTATTATTATTATTTTTTTAACTGCGGGGTGCTTGATGGAGTGTCACCTGAGGCTTTTTGATAGTAGGGAAGGAACCGCTCTCCTCTTCGACTCTTATGGGCAGGGGTCAAGGTGTTTAAAATTCAGGGTAAAGGATCGAATTCCATACTTTTCTGCAGTCTTTTGACAAACTTACTGGTCCATACATTCCTTCTCTTGGAAGGTAGCAGTATCCAATAGCAGTGAAGTAGCATTTAAGCCTGATATGTCTGCTGAGGTAATCAGCAGGGAAAAACAACTAATGATATCAAATAGGCTTTAGAGGTGTGTAGGGGTATCTCGCATTTCTCAGTATGACTAATTTCTAATAGCCTGTGATTTCAGTGCTTTGGTTGCATACATACAAGTTTGCCTTTAGAAGAGCCCCTTCCTGTTGTGACAATGCAACTTTTTTCTTTTTTAAATGAATTTACATTTTCAAGCACAATTAGGGGATAACTTAAAAGCAGCAGGCTCATGAGTGTTTGTATCGTATTACACATGCACAAAGCTCCAACTGTGGCACTGTAGGTTATTCAGTTGCCTTCTCCCAGTCTTGTTGCTCAAATGTTTTATGGCACAATGCTAAAGTTGCTTAAAGAGTGTGTGCCAGCTTCTGTGAGTTTAGGGTGGATTGGAGGGGGAAGTACACCTAGCCTTACTGAAAAGCTGATATGAGGGTATAATATACTTGAATAACAGCTGCTCTTATTACCGACTACTGAAGAATGGGTTTTACAAACAGTCTTTTTTTCTCGAGCAGATGATTGACGCAGTGAACTGACAGTGTTATCAGAAAGGAAGTAGAAGCGGTTCTCCATCTGTTAGTCATAAGCACTAAGGGACTTTCAGAAATTTCTTAGCACGTTACCTAAAAATCCTTTGCCAGGCTTTTATTTAATTGGATTATCCTTTTTATGTCTTATTTGGTGTTGGCACTTTAAAAGGGTATGCAGATAGTCTCAAGCCTGTTTGTTGAAAGCTGTCCCTTGAATTTGGACAGTCTTAGGACAGAAGAAGCCGTGATGGCTTTATCTGTTCTTTGGCGTCTGAAAGTTTGACCTGCCTGCAAATTCAGGAAAATTTACTGATAACATCTGAAAAGAAATGCATTTAATGTCAGAGACTTTCATATTTTGGGAAAGTGACAGATCCTGCTGGGTTGTGTGAATCTTTCACACTATAAATGAAAATGCTGCACAAAGACACTGAAATTATCACCTTCCACAGATATACCTGTTAATGAGTCCCATACCAGATAAGAGTCATAAAATAATAGCACCCTGAATAAAGTAGAAGAAAAGGAAACTGCAGATAAGAGAGGTCACTTGGAGATTGGATAAGAGACTAACTGAATCTTTCCATTAAAGGCCTCAGTTGAGGAATATTATGTGGAACAGCGATTCTCAAACAGGGTGCTGCAGCACCCAATGATGCTATGAGATCCTTTTAAGCGTGCTCCATAATATTAGCGCTGTTAGGTGCTGGCATTTTGTGAAAAGTGCCACCAGTCTAACAAGGGGTGCCTTGGCTTTAGAAAGGTTAAAAACCACTGATCGGGAAAATACATAGAGTCTGTTACATCCTGTTAAAAATTAAGTACATTGATGACAGCTTTCTCTTCTTGAGAATAAAACCAGAGAATAGCTACATAAATTAAAACTTTTTCAGAATATTTTCTTCCCTAATTTTGTTAAGGATCAAAAAGACTTGTGGAAAAGTTTAGTTGCTTTCTCCAGAGGGCAAAAAAATGGTTATACCTAAATACATCAACAAATTACTTGACTTTCAGCAGCATTAAGCACCTTAATTCCTTATTTTTAATGAGGTTTTAATTCTTGTGCTTTTTGAATATCAGAACAAAGCTAACTTTGCCCTGGGCCACACGACACTGATCCCCAGACATTATTTTGTTTTTTTATCAGCGACTGCTGCTTTACAATAGTAAATTCAGAGTTTACCCTGATGGTTACAAAACTATAGTTTGAGATATAAATATATGAGATGATATAATACATGTAACTAGTTCTATTAATGAACTACTCACAACACTGTACAAATAAATACTTAACTTGAATTTTCTCTTTCAACAAAATCCATCATGAATTACACGGATGCTATTCAGTATATCCTGTACCCTTTTTTCCTGAACTTCCAGCAGGAAATTTTGGGGTAAAATCAAAATATGGCAGAGTTCCAATATGAGAAGTGAGAGGGTCTGAGCCCTCTCTGCTCTGTGGTTTATGGACTAGTATAGCAACTTGTGGGGACCAGGAGTTGTGTAGACTAACTGAAATTGTTCCATTCACTGAGAAAAGAATATAAGTTGGTTCAATGTAAGCTATTACTTTTACCTCACAAGTCTCATTTCTTGTAGAAATGTGTAATAGTTGCAAGTAAATTACTTGGAACGTTAATGATTTCCAGATAATCACAGCTGCAGCAGGTTGTCAAGTATATATTAAGCAACAGTATAAAAAGTCTTATAGCACATACTGATTCTGGTCAATACTTGCTTTGAATATCTCCTTAATATGGTTATGCTAATAAGCTCCATGAGGTAAGTAAATATCAATGTTGAGTAATTTTTAAGGTACCATTCTTAGAAAGGGAACTTGGAGGAGATTTCTTATTTCATTGTGAAACTTTCAAAAGCATATACATGACTTACAGGCAAGAGATTCCTCTATGTCATTTGGATGTTCTTGAAAAACCTCATGTGTAAAATTCAGATGTTTCATACCCCATTTGAGAGAGAGTGAGTTATGACTGGACCTTGTTTCCAGTGTAACCTCTAAGATTCCTCTGCTCTGTGGCAGATATTTTACACCAGATCATCACCACATGCATGCACGTGTGCTTCTTGTAGAAAATATAATATACTTTTATAATATTATATAAAGTTGTTGCACACGTGTATGTAGATATCTAGATTGACCTATCCAGAATAGGGAAAGAGTGGCTATTTATCCCATATTTTAGTTAGCAGAACATTTTGTGAGAGGTTTTTAAGCATTTTATAAACCTTAAAGAAGTTTCATTGTGTGTGAGGTAAAAAAAGATTGGCTTTGATAATGCAGGCTTTTAAAACTCAGGATCTTCAGAAATCATGAGTCTGGCCTCTCAAAATCATGGGACTTTGTGTGCACATGAGTTCATGTTTTCAAGCTGTTTGTTGAAATTGCGAGGGCTAGAAACTTCTTTTTAATAAAATCCGAGAATTAAAAAGATCACCAGATATACAAGATTGTTGGTGGAATTGCTGGAATTGCAGTATTAAGGATGGAATTGTGTTATTCGGTGTTAGTTGGTCCTGGCTCCTGATGCTAAAATTTCCACTAACCCATTTGGAAGGTTAAAGTTTAGTTTTACAAAGCTGAATCCAAATAATATGGTGGAACTTTTTAATAATCCTCTATAAAGGAAGGTGGCAGGCAAAGAGGAAGAAAGAAAATTAGTAAGGATTAGAGAAGAGGAAAATCAACTATTTGAAAGAGTGGGTGACCATTTAACAAGTAGTTAGTTAAGTGAGAAGTACATAGAAGATGATTTAGAAGCAAGTTCAGATTGCACTCATCAAATGGAAAAATGTATACAATATGGCAGAATGTTGAGACTAAAAATTAAGAACAGATCTGTCACTTTAATCTAATTTTGTGTATTGATTAGTTGTTGATGCTATTGGCAACAAAACCCCAAACCACATGAAACTTGTTGGGTTTGTCTGTAGCAGCCCTGGTCTGAGCTTCAGATTTGTAAGAGAGATATCTGAATCTCGACTGGCTGGCTGATCAGTTTGGTTTGAGGGAGAAGAGAGTTTGATCTTTCAGTTTCATATGGTAGTGATGGCATTTCTTTGAGATTCTTGTGTTTAGATCTGTGCATATTGAAAGAGAATGTCTGTATACATTTCTGCAAAGGAAGGATACTTCTTTGTAGTAGAGATGAAAGAAGTATCATTTCAGTGGGGAAAAAATTAAAGTTTTTTCTTTCCTCTCCCCTTCTCAATGTGTCTTGCTTGTACAGAGAAAAGCCTGAACTGTGGGTTGATTGGATTTGATCTTGCAGAATTGGTTATGGCAAAGCAGATGAATGCAGGAAACGCTACCAAGCCAACTAAAGAATAAATCAGAGAAATATAGGGAGAAAAGAGAAGGCAGTAGAGCAGGATAGATATGTGATCATCTGAGAAAATAGGGCTAGATTCTGTTTCTCCTAAAGTTTAGGGCTTCTTCCACTTCCTTTTCTGAATAACTTAGTTTTAAGTTTGCCATCTTACACAAGGATGCACCCTTACCAAAGAACTATTGTGGAGGGGAAGGTAGAAACAAATGCAAGAAACTGAGAAAAAGACATGGTCCTAATCTCTTTAGAAACAATAGCGTTAAAGTAAAACTAAGCAGTGAATCAATGGTGATCTCTCTACATGTCTAGCATTCTGTAAGCATTGCTTGAGGAGACTGTGAATGCATATTTTTAATTACATATTTCCTATGAAATTAACTCATTTCAACTAAAGAGAGAAGACATTCTTCTGTAAGAGTTGGGAGAAATGTCAAGTGATCTTACATAGTCAGTGGCTCAAGAGAGCATGCTGGACAGTATTAGAGGACCATGGATGTTGGAAAGGAAATGGGATGTGTCTCTGTGTATTCCTAACAACTTGTATCTTTAGCGCTTGAGCGAGTTAGAACAGCTACACATGAGGCACCTTTAGGACCTTTTAGGTCTCATTTCACTTCCAATAGCCATGACTAACTCTACTTACTTTTTTCTTTGCAGATTGTTCCTGAAGGAGGCTCATGGTTTAATCTTTATCAAGGCTCTGAACCTGTGGCATTTTAAATTATTGAGATTTACCTTTCCACCCTCTTCCACGCCCGCCCCCCTAAAAAACCTCCATCATGAGTGAAATTGTAATATCCCACTAGTGTGCTCTTTAAGCACTTCATTTGTAGATGAAGGATTTTTTTTTTAAAAATACCTTGACTGAATTTCTTTTTATTTCTCACTGTTGCAGTTATCATTGTTGTGACTTGGTATGAACCATCATTTTCTGTTTTCAGTGTTCTTGCTGAATCTTGTCAGGTGACATCCACATGACATTAATACAATTTGTCCTCTTTGATAAAGGAAATATAGCATTAAGAAACCCTTTAATATTATTTCTGAAACTAGTCCTTGTGAAAGTTTGATATACTCCTAGTTCATGGCTTGTGATGAGGAAATGGGTATACAGTGACACTTTTTAAATGAAATATCTGGCAAATGTTAATAGGCTTTTAGGGAAAATATTCTAGCTTGCAGCTTATTATAACATTTTGCTCATGAACTCAGTTTGCTTTTCTCTTTTACTGTTTTATTGTGTGTCTGTATTTTGTATAAAAAGTGTATATAGGTATCTGAATTGGTCACATTTTTTACTTTGTAAAAAGGTCATATTTTTGCACTGCACAAATCTGAGTTTTTTCTTGACTTATTTTCCACTCATTGAGGTAAATTAATTGTTAATGCATATAATTCATGTGAAGTCTAATTTGCTTATTTATAGGCATTATCTGTAATATAAATCACTGCCTTTACTTCCCTACTTCTCAAACAAATTGATGCACATTAAGTGGTTTCTATATTCAGTGGCTGGTTGTGTGTAGAGAATGCACGCTGGTAAACTTGAGCAAACTGCTGGAATGAAATAATCACCTATTAATATTTCCACTGGCAGGAAAATGAATTTTAAGACTCTTAATAAAGAATTTATCACAAAAGAATAGCTGGGGTTTTTTGTCTGATTACCAAGCTGGCATGCTTTTGGTAGGCATAATTACTGATCTTGATTTAATAAGTATCTGTATGAGGATATGGCAGATCCTTCCACTATGTGTTTCTCTGTGGTATAGTAGAAGCCAAAGGAGAACACT
>NW_017729002.1:4814018-4816889 GCF_001723915.1 Gavialis gangeticus | reverse complement strand
TGTTTCTCTGTGGTATAGTAGAAGCCAAAGGAGAACACTACATTAGAAAAAGGGGATTTACATTAGTTTGTTGTCATCTGCATTTATTGAGAAAAAAAATCTGTGACTGTAAAGCTGCAAGTATATAGGGAGAACAGAAGGTAATTACTTTTTACAAGTTATGAGCCAGCATTGGTTAATTTTCCATTTAATTTGTTTTCCCCTCTACTATCAGTAATTGGCTATCTTTGAGGAAGCTACTTGACCTCCTCATGCTTCCCTTTGCTCATCTTGCTTGTGAGGTGCTTGCCTTGTTCGTAAAGGCAGTGGGCATTTTTCCATCAAAGATACTGTTTAAAGAATCTAGATATCAACCCCTTGCTTTCATGTGAATCGGAAGGGATTCTGGCTATTGTACTTGTATATTTTTGACACTTTTAAAATAATACTTGCAGTGTAATAGTTCTGTAACTTTCTATTAACATCTTAATAATGAATTCATGAAGACTTGCCCTTACTGTGAATGGTTATTATGTAGATGGCCACAACAATGGTTATTATAGCCCTTGGTTTTTTTACTTGTGCAAATGTTAAGACAGGTTCCTATCACTTTTAAAAAGGGTCCTGTAAATGTGAGGTCAGTACTTGGACCTCTTGTATTTAACACACATCCAGCCAAAGGAAGGTGTGAAATGGCTATATCAACTCTGCTTTACAGGTTTAGAGCAGGGGTACTTGAGAAGGCCCTGGGGGGGGACAGAGCGGCCCACAGACCATCCTGCGGTGTCGCACAGGTGCAGGGGGTGGGAGGAGCTCGCATACAATGGTTGCCACCGCTCTGCATTCAGCTGCGCACCTCACCCCTCCTCTTCTCTTTTTTTCTGTTCCTGTCATTGTGACTTGACTAGTAATGTGTGTTGATCAGACATTTTCCTTGTCATTTTTCTGATCCTGTGTGATCTATTAAATGGTGGCACAATCAGACCTTTGCTGTGTGAAAGCTTTACATGCTAGAAATGTAATGAACAGTGCTAGTAAGAAACAAACCAAGTTTACTAATTGGTTCAGAGAGGCGTTGTAAAGGAAGAGATCTATGTACTTTACGTTGGTTTTGTGGGGTGAGGGGCAGAGAACCTCTAATCAGGAAGTCCAGGACAAGCAGCTAAAGGAACTAGGTCCTGCAGCATCTACCAGATACTTCTGCCAGCAAAAACAGCTTTCACTGTCCTGGGTCTACAAAATTCTACAAGTTTGCGAAGTTGCACCATGCTAACGCTGTGTGTGAACCAAGTCACCCATATAACAATTCGCAGACAGCCACAGAAAAACATAAACTCCTTAGTTCACCACTGAGTAATTAAGTCTGCAACTTCTGCTGTACCATTTGAACTTTTTCTCCAAGCTTACAATGCATTAGTTGACAGCACTCTGTATGAGTAATCATTGAGTTAGCTGAGAGCTATTCACTTAAAATAAATGGGAACTAAAACATGCCAAAAGATGTCAGTGAAGTAATAAAAATGTTTGCAACAAGCTACTGATTTTGAAAATGCAGGAATTTCAAATTCAAGGCGATGAATGGGATTTCATTTCAAATTAACTACTAACAGAGCAACTGCACTCAAAGCAAATTTGATATACAGCTTTTTATTGGTTAGGGTTGTTTCATTTTGTTCCAGTTCTGTTACTTATGCATTTTGTACCTTACTGGAGAGAGGGTTTTTTAATTATTTATAAACACCATCTGTAAAATGGGTATGTAACTTACTTATCTCACCATGGCGTGTTCAGGATTAATGTTAAAGCTTTTTGACATCCATGGGTGAAAATTGCTGGAGGCACATAGATTTACTATGAAAGTCAGCACAGAATATGGTTTTGTCATACAAGATTTAATAGGCAATTAGTGGAAAGTTCACAGGTTTAATTGCCCATTCTTAAATATGAAAGCTGGTATTGATGGGATTTTCATCTAAAACTCTCCCTCAGGGGAATCGTAGCAATGATCAAGTAAAAAGCTAATTAACATAAATTTATTTTAATTTTTAGAAGTATCCAAGATATAAGTGGAGACCTTTGGTAGAGTGTTCCCTGCCAGGCATCCCCAACCTACACTTGTTTGTATTTCCTTCCCTTAATCTTTACCTTTTTATTTATCTTCAGACTTTGAACATGTCCTTTATGGGAAAAAAAACAATACCCTTCTCTAGAAAAGCATTTCATAGTAATGCTTACTGATAAGATAACATTACCTACTGTATTTTAAACCAATGACTCTCAAATCTACTCTGTGTATGAACTGCCTGCATCATCCAATTAAGTACCTTGGCCTGTCTTTTCTGACATCCCTCTATGGATGTCTTATCATAACTTTAAAATCAGTATGGTCAAGACTGAGCTCTTGATCACTCACCTCAGTCTTCTCTCTTTTGCATTTTGTCTGTTGCCATGGCTGCCATCTATCTCTAGGGACCTACCTAAATCATGGCAGAAGTTTGTGGCACAGCAGCAGCTTTTTAATCTCGCTGTTTTCACCATGCACCTCCCATTCCCTCCCACTCTCACCTCTCTGCTGCTAAGTGATAGATGTGCAATTAATGCCACTGTATTTGCCTCCCAATCTCTCAGTGGCAGTTGGGGGGGGGGTCAGCAAAAAGATCGAAATTAAAGGTGCTACTACATCAGTAACTTCTGCCAGTATTTAGGTGAGTCCCTATGACCAGGGATCCTGGTTTTCCCTGATTTTAAAAAAGAATAGCAAATTCTCTGATTTTTTTTAAAAGAAAATAGCAAATTCTCTCATTAAAACCCCCAAATTTATGATTAAAATGAAATGCTGCTATATATATGTGTGTGTGTGTGTGTGTGTGTGTGTGTGTGTATACATTTTTC
>NW_017729002.1:4807949-4809018 GCF_001723915.1 Gavialis gangeticus | reverse complement strand
CACACACATACACACTGTACCATCCACATTAGGAACTTACCTGTGTGTGTTGTATAGGTGGGTTGTATGTGTGTGTGTGTGTGTGTGTGTATAGGCATCAGTTGAACACAATTTTTTTTGATATATTTACAATTTTAAAGCACTTTGAAAGCCTAGCACTGTTGTAATCACTATAATAAAACAAATTCTAAATACCTGTAAATTTTGGTATTTTATTTTGGGTTTTTTATCATGGAAAATCGGAGCTCCCCCTGCCCCCTAGCTCACAGAATGCATGTCCAGGCCCCTCACTCCCAAGCCACAGCCCCCCAGTCCTGCTGGTGCCCCCCCCCCCACCTTCCCCTAACCCTGCCAGAGGGTGCCCCCAGCTGCCAGGGATACAGGGCCGGGGACCCAGGGCCACAGCCCCCTGCCCCAGCAGCAGCACCTGAGCCCCAGCTGCCACCCATGGGAGGTGGTAGCTGCTGCAACAGAGCAGAGTGCAGAGCCTGGCTCCCTGCCTCTGTCTGCTGTGGGCTCGGGTGGAGGGTGGGGTCAGCTCACCAGTGCTGCACCCACTCCCAGGGGGTAGGGGGGACTCATGCCCCCTAGACCCATGCACAGCAGGCGCTACACACTGCAAGCTCAGGCTTCCTGTCCTGCTGCTGTCCCCCAGCATCACAACCTTGTGCCGCTACTGCATGGGCAGGGGACGCCTCGCCAGGGTGGTGCAGAGCTCTATGGCAAGGAACTTCTCTGCGCAGCCCCATTCTGGCCTGCAGTGCTGGGTCGCATCCACTGGACTGGGGAGGGCAGCAGGGAGCCTGAACCCTAAGCGGGGAACCCACCCCCACCCCAAGCACAGATCTGGGGAGCATGGGGTCCCCCTGCCTTTCCCCCGGGAGTGTACACAGCAGTGGAGGGCCAGCCCCACTCCCCAGAGAAGCTGCCTATGGCCCTGTCCTACTCCCCACCAGGGCTCTGTGGCTGCCCATTCTGGCCCCAGGCCCCAAGCTCCCTAACCACCCAGCTGGGCAGCAGCCTCAGCCGCAGACCTGCCCAACTCCCTCCCTCCCTCCCTATGGGGGCC
>NW_017729002.1:4803294-4807798 GCF_001723915.1 Gavialis gangeticus | reverse complement strand
AGTTTCCCCCCCCCCCATCCCCAACTTAGCTGCAGGAGCTGCTCTCCAGGTTGTCTGGTGGCTATGTGCATATACATGCACATGGTGACCCCTGCCTGACCGCCCTCTTCTCAGTCTACCCAGCCCCTCACAAGCCAGAAGTCTGCCAGCTTGCAGAACTCTTTGCAAAAGTGGAAAATTCATGGGTTTCTCCTGCTAAATTCTTATTACTATTACTGCACTGTCATTATAAATTGAAGAGAAAAAAAGAATCCAAGTGAATATTGTTGATCTAGAATTGCTTGTATAAAGAATCCTCTCTTTGTTTTCACATCATAGATAGACAAGGAAGTATCTTGGAAATACTAGACTAATGTACTATACATACAGAAAATGAGTAGGCAGCATAGTTGGCTATTTTTTAAATTTGTGTCCAGCATAGAATTGTGAAAAATTTGTGAACAAAGTTAAGAATTTGAGGCATAATTGATGGATATCTCTAGAGATAATTGTAAACTACACTGAACTGCTTCTTCCAGGATGTTGTGTCATTACAGCAGTGTGTTGTGCTGTTTTGACATAACCAAGGAGCCCTGAATCTGTCCACTGCTGCCAAATTCTTATAGAGTGTATCATACTCTGACTGCATTTATCATTAGGTTGTTGCATAATCTACTTGCTCATTTATGTGTTTGGCAAACTTGATGAGAGCACCTTTAACATTCGTTACTTTGACGGAATGCCCAGCAGTTCTGTTGCGTTTACTTACCTTTGTGGACATAATTGCCTTAACTCCCCAACTCTCTAAGGGTCCATGTACTTACTTTAAAAGGAAGAGGTGGTAGAAGCAATAGATTAAGGAATGGTTGAGATCCATTTCTTCGGCACAGGATACTAATTCCATTTTCCTTTAGTGTTCCTTTCTTCTGTTGTGTTCTTCTGCCTTCGCTATTTATTTTTTTTAAATGTTTGTTTAAACAGCTAATGCAGCTAAATAAAGAAAAATGTCTTGAACTATGATATTTCCAGGAAGAATTACTTTAGCATAATCCTGGGCTCTCTGGTTAAGTGTTAGGTAACTTGATTGGGCAATGGTGTGTTCCCTTTTTTTGGGTAGCCAAAGGGTCTTTGCATCTGGGGGGGGGACTCGTAAATAAAAAGCATGGAGAAACGTGCACTTACAACCCTGTAAAATAGTATTGCAGAACTTCACATATAGAGTATCACATTTTGTACATTTTTCCCCTTAGTCCTACAGATAGATCCGTTATTGCTAAGAAACATGACTGACTAGGTTTAGATAGTTTTTATATGGTGGTGAGAACCCTGACTGATGGAAGTTAAATTGGTCTGATCTGCAACTGAAATAGAAATCACAGCTTGCTTTTCAGGTGATGATCCAAAGTGTCTGCAGAGCTGACAGTTGAAATGGGGAAGAAATCTCTTTATAGGCACACTGATCTTAACATTGTTGAAATATCAGAATACATAACTTTTTCAGAGTAGATCTATTGTTAAATGAATATTACCATTTTAAGCTACAGATAGTTCTGCCGTTAATTTTCTGGCTTCTAGAGTGCTTTATTTTCTCAATATGTTTCTGGGCTTTCCATTTAAAACAGAGCACATTTCCCTGCTGATTCTTCATTCTGTATTCAGTGTAACATCACTAAACAGTACATAAATACTCCCATCTCCCTCCCCCAGTGCCAACCCAAATCCTGAAAGGAGGAGGAAAGCATTGTCCATATTAATTTGGGAACATTACATATCCGCTATAAATGTACAGTCAGAGTTCCACTTCCTGTTCCTGAAACTATTGCTTCTCTGATTCTTAATTTAAAAGTACTATAATATTATCAGTATAGTGTTTTCTAGTTGTTCCTGTTTCCTTCGTGCAACTTATGAGATGATTTTTGACTTTACCTTTCTACGATTGTTCACTTTGATTGTGGTCTGAGTTCAAAATCATGACTTATGAGTAGGAAAAAGGCATTATTTAAATTTCACAAAGTTTTTTGAGAAGTGCAGAAGTGGCCAATATTGGAAGACAGGGCAACAGAAGGGCAGCTACTTCCAGAAGGACAAATCTCTAAACTGTAAAAGCTTATGGGTGAACAAAAATGGCTTAGTCTTAGACCCATATCTGTTTAAAGTAATCTCCTGTGATCTACTATCCACTGTTGGTCACTTGTAGTGACAGCATAATTATTTCAAACTAATGAGAGTCAAAATATAATTGTCACTTTGCTGTAACCTAGCCAGGAAAACTTATGCTGTCACAACTACCTATAAATGAGATCCAATGGTAATACTAAAAAAAAAATTACCAAGGTCTGCATCTGATCTGGAAGGTGTGTTTATTTAATACTATGGGTAAGAAGACTTGGAGCAAACAGGCATAGTTCTCATCTCTTGTTGCCTGTAGGAACCCTGTTTTTTTTTCTTTTGGAAGAAGCTCTAAGTTGGGAGGGAATGAAGGTAGGAAGGAAGACAGGATGGTCCTTCAGTTTAGGCAACTCAATATTCCTCTTAAGACTTAAATGATTTCCAATCCTGTGCTGGTAAGCTCCTGTCTAATGATGAGCAAGTAACTCAAAATAATTTTCATGGTATCCATTATATTTTCGTCATGTTCTGGGTGCCCATTATGAGAGCTGGGTCCTGATTCTGCTCTCAGAACTCTCAGATTCAGTGGAAGTTTTTTCTCAATGTAAAATGCCAAGTACTCTAAAAAATCAGGGCTTAAGTTTCTTAATTTAATTGCTCAACATTAACATAAAAACTTTGACTATCTGTGCTGCAGTTTCCCATCGCTAAAATAAAGAATGCTGCAAGTATAGTGAGAAATCAAATTTGTTGAGGTTAATTGCATTACGTCTATGAAGTCCTCATGGGATACAGTGAAAAGTTCTATAAAATGTCTGGAACAAGTGACATTTTGTTTTTAGGTTATACTATGTCCACTGTGTTGGGGCACATTTTCTCGTGCTTTAAAACACATGTGTACTATCCAAGGATTTTGCAAATTTATATTCAAAATTAAGTCTTAATGGTTTCCTGAAGTAACTGTAAATTTATTGAAGTTATGGAACACAGAATACATTTGAAAATTAAAGTAAAAGCTTCAAGACTTTGATCAATTTCTTGTTTTGCTAGAAAATTCTTCAGCTTGCTTTTTTTTTCTCTTGAACCACATTTGGAAGTGCAAATGAAGCTTTTTGGTCTACAGCAGTAAAGTTGTGGACATATGTTTTAGTTTATCAAGGGCTGTCCAAAATCTAGACTACTTCAACCTTTTCCAATTAATTTGAGTTTCTACGAATGCTGTGTTTTTCAGGCAGGCACTGAAAATGTCATGTTGCTCCTTAAATAGCATGTGCATGTGTTTAACAGCCAAATCTAAATTAGTAACTGAGCAAACCTGAATACTTCCACTTAGCAAATATTCTCAATATAGTGTATGGACAGAAAACATAATTTTTAGAAATACACTTTTTCAACACATGGAGTATGTGTTCAGTAATGGTTTGTGGTCTCATGGGCGTTTTTAATAACATTTGAGTGTGGAGTGCAGCCCTTTTTCTTTTTTAGGAGGAAGAGAGTAGACGGATGCTTTCCCTACTTACAGTTTGTACAGCTGGAAAGACCTGTCTGACTGACCGTATAAAAGTTGAATGACGATAATCCCTCACTAACGAGAAATACCTTTCGAGAGTTCCAGAAACAACTGTTAAACTAAAACCATTTAAGGCCCTTGCTGCTCTCATGCAGGATGCCTTGAGCATATTCACGCAGCAAAACGAAAGTATAATTATACCACATGCAAACATACCATTGCTAGCTTAATCTATTTAGCATAGGCAACAATAGCAGTGAAAACACTATGCCATGGAATGCTACTGTGATCTAGCAACCAGCAAAGGTACGTAGGGGTCCCACAGTTCTGTACTAGCATGTTCTTAAAATATGTGCTCTTCACTGCTATCATGGTAACAATAACAGATTACATTACATTAACAGAGGTGTGTGCTAGTGGCATACTAATATATAAGGGTACCAAAGTCGAGGGTTCTTCACCTGTGTGTTGTGTATGGCAAAGGCATAACAACCTGAGTATACACCCTGGGCAGCAGTGACAGCAGCATTCCTGTGCCTCCTTCAAGTGGGTGCCCAGGTTTGCTACCCTGGGCACCTATCACTCATTACACTATACTGGTGTGGGGTGTTAGTCCTACAGATCTCAGAGAGGAACTGAATACAGTACTTGAAACCTCTGTATTCTGGTATGATACTGAAGTACCATACAGTACTTCAAAGCCTCTGTATGTGGGCGCATGTATATGTGATTGGGGGGTATAATCCCCAAGGTTGTATTCTGTGACCCCCTAAATTGAAATGGTAGGACATAACCTAAACCCTGAGGGCTAAACCATTTCAATTTTTCTGTCACATTATGGTGAAGAATCTTTTTTTCTTTGTCAGAGCCAGAGCCTGCCCATAGGTGGGGGGGGGGGGGGGGGGG
>NW_017729002.1:4799995-4803249 GCF_001723915.1 Gavialis gangeticus | reverse complement strand
GGGGGGGGGGGGGGGTGAGCTACCAGCAGGCTGAGTGACCCCTGAGCTTCGGGTAGACCTAGTCCTTAGTCCTTCCTTCCGCAGTGGTGACTGCTCCCCAGGGCTGCCCAGGAGTCCTGCTAGTGAGCTGGGTGCTGCCTCACCTTGGAGGCAGCATCCGGCTAGACTCAATTCTTCCCTGAGCCCACCGGGGCTTCCAGCACACTGCACTGTCCCTGCCTCCTTCCCATCACCTGGGACCACCTGGGAATGGACTGGCTTGCCCCTGGGGTGGTGCAGGGAGGCAGCAGGAGGGCAGCTGGGTGTGGTGGCAACTGGAGAACGTGGCAGGGGGATGGTGCATGGAGTGCTGGAAGCCCACCAAGCCTGAGCTTCCCTGGGTCTGCCAGGTTTCTAGCACCCTCCTTTTTTTTTCTGCGGAGTCTGCCCACCTCTCCTGTGGCCAGGAGGGTGAGCTGACAGCTACATTGTTGCAATTTGCAAAGTTGCAAACTAAACTACATTTGGATGTAGGTTAGTTTGCAATGATGCAAAGTCATTTAAAACCCCCAAAAGTCTTGCATGTGTACACTGTGATGCCATTAAGCCACACAAAGTGACATTTTTCTCATGTGTACAAGTACCCTGTAAGCCCAAGTATATTATAAAAGAAAAAGATTAGATGACTCTTATAGATGCCTGCAGAATAAAATTAAATAAACTTATGAACTTGTGATGGATATATGAATCAGAATCACTTTGCACTACACGGAATGTTAATGTATCAGCCTTTGTTTTCCTCTTAAATACCCTACATAACTAATAAATTGACAGGCAGATCTCTATCCACAACCTGAGAATGAAGAAAGCTGCCGCTGTAAGGCCTGAAGTTAAGAACTGCACCCAGCAAAATCCTGTATGAAAATGTACTGATTCCATTTCCTGGCATATGTTTTGTACCAGCATAACTCCTTTAATCAGGGATGTAACTTTTCACCCAAAAATAATTACACTAGTACAGCCCCTATCATTGCTGCAGGTCTAGTGTTATAAAAATGCATTGGACCACTTTCTTTCATTTTTTTTTTTTTCCTTGCATGAGAAGGGGAATAAATTGTACCACCATAATTATGTTGACATGGGAGGATTCTACTGCTTAACACTACAGGTATATATAAATCGGTACAGCATTCTTCTGCATACAGGACCTAAATTTTAGCCAGAATTCAGTTTGCTCTTTGTATTGTGTTTTTAAGCTGTGGTCATGGCTACTATCTTAAAAGGCACATAGATTTTTTTTCTTCTTCTTCCTTCAATTTAAGGTCAACCATTCACCAGGTCAGATTTGGATTCCTGAATCCACAAGGTGCCTGTTCCTGCCTAGTGTTGCTTCCTGTCAATCACTGACAGAAGATCTTGTTTTCAGAAGAGCCTTTTGCACGTTCTGGAAATCAGTGAGAGTATCAGTCACTAATACCCTGATGTTCTAAACAGGAGAACTGTGAAGCATCAATAAATATGTTGAAATAAAAGTAAGGCAAAAAGAAGAGTGCATACTTCTCATTGGTAGTTAATGAGCTGAAGAGAGGACTAATGGAAATAAGAGCACATGAGAATGAGATCTCAAAGGAGAGCTGGCAGTGGAGTAAAATAATTTCCCTGGCCTCCAGCAGTTCCTCTTCATGTCCCTGCTGAAGCACTTGCCTCAGGCAGCAGGTAGGGAAGTGGTGGCAGGCAGGGGGAAGCTGCAGCTAGGCAAGAGCATGGGGTTGGGGCTGGCAGGAGTGCAGAACTCAGGGCCTGCGCTCAGTGGGGTGGCAGGAGCACAGAGCCCAAATCGGCCCAGTTCCGTCATGCAAGGCTTGCTGCGGCTCACATGTAGCTCCCAGGATTGGCATGCCACAAGGTGGGGAAGCCCCATGCGATGGAACCGGTTGCTTTCCCTGCTCCATGCCACTACATGCAGCTCCTGAGACTCTGCCAAAAGTTGCAGGGAGCCCTGCTCCCTAGTGAAGTCCCTGGAGTGCACATGGCAGCATGAAACAGGGCTTCCCTTTGGTGGTGCGAGAGTCCTAGGAGCTGCATAAAAGCCACAAGGAGTCCTGTACAATAGAGGCAGACTGGCTTGGCTCTGCTCTTTACTGCCATGTGCAGCTCCTGAAACTGGATGTAGCTGTGCACTGCTTTGTGGCAGCGCCTGCACAGGCCATGAGCATCCCAAGGGCCTGCTGCTCCTGGCAGTAGGGACTGTGCCATGGCGGGACATGCGGGCTGGGGTCCCCACACCCTGCCTCACACTCCACAAACCCTCCACAAACCCCACATGTCCACACCCTTCCCACACCACCTCACAATCCCCCCACTCAGAAACCCACTTTCCCAATATACCCTAACCCCCCCCACACACGTATATAATATACATGAGTAAAACTTTTTTTTTGAGCTGTTATGCAATTACCTTTGCATACACTATGCAAATGCACACAAATCAAGGCTAAAATATTTTTCAAAATAAAATTAAAGTATGTCATAGTAGATGTTTGTAGGGGTGTGTGAAGTGAGCCATATTCAATTAGGATTTGGGGGACAGTGATTAGATTTGCTGATTTAGATCACTGTCTTGATTCAATTTGGTCAAAGACACAGCTTTTTATATTTTTTTTACATACCTCAAGGTACCAGGCACGGCTCCATCCACCCCAGTGGATGGATGGGGGGGGCCTGTGTGCTCGGCAGCAGACCCAGAACTTCTTCCAGTCCACTTCCAGGACTGCTGCCGAGCATGCGGGGGGACCTTGGTGCCCCCGAGACCCAGGATGCACCAATTGCCAAGGCAGGGGGTGTCCCCCGTGCACTCCATGGCAGACCTGGAAGTGGACTGGAAGTACTTCTGGTCCACTTCTGCGGCTGGGCTGCCGTCAAATGCATGGGGATGCCCCTGCACTCCCATGGGATGCTCCATCCACCCCACCATCTTGGCATTCACAAGCTGTGCCTGGTACCTTGAGGTATGTAGAATAAACATATAAAAATGTCTGTGGCTGAATCATCGAATCTCTCTGAATCAAATTGGAGGCTTCCAAATTTGGAGAGATTAATAGGTCTCCTGACTTGATACAGAGATTCAGCCACCCAATCGGGCCAAATCTCCTCCGAATCGAATTGGCGACCAAAGCTTTGCACAGCCCTAGATGTTTGACTTTTAGTGTATGATTTTTTTGTTTTGTTTTTTTTCCAGTTCTAAGATGGCAACCAAGGAGCAACCTTCCTTCTCC
>NW_017729002.1:4768141-4799985 GCF_001723915.1 Gavialis gangeticus | reverse complement strand
TCCTTCCCCCCCCCCCCCCCCCCAATCCAAAAGGAATACTTCCAGGGACAAGGGGGAGGGACTTCCTGTGGCAAAGGTTAGGGGTCAGGGATGGGACTTCCAGTCCTAAGATGGCAACCAAGGAGCAGGGCTATCCTTGCAGCCCTCAGTAGTTCACCAGAACTCACAAACCGGCCCTCCAGCCAAAATAATTGCCCACCCCTGCCTTAGAGACAGTCTGTGAACCCCCAGGAGTTTGCAGGTCACAGGTTGAAAACCATTGATCTAATTTAACTTGAGTAACATTGTATTCATTTTGAAAGTCATGGAAATAAGCCCTAACTGTAAACTCTTCAGTTGTCTGACAGATTTGAGACTGTAGCTTTTGAACTTACTGCATTTATTCCAAAGGGAAAAGCTCTTGTCAACTTTCTGTAAAGTTTTTCTGTGTATTAATATTGTAGATAGCACCACTTACATGTGCAGTTTAAGTAGCACATGTAAGTGGTGCTACTTAAACTGCACATACAGTAGCTAAATACCTTTTGACAGTGTTGTATTTAGTTCACCCATAGATGTCCTTCGGGATGCCTGTTTATTTTGAAGGATTGCTTGCAGGCATAACTTCAGCTCTTATTGGCAGTAAGCTCCATATTTTCAAACATAACCTGAGGTTTTTTTTTTTCTCCTTTGGTTTATTTGTTTTTGTGGTTAATGCTGTAGTTCTATCTGTGGTCTGAAATCCACATGGTACAATCTGCAGATGTGCACATCTGGAACCAGTACTGTTATGCATGCTGGTTTTGGGATGCTTTCTATAACTGAGTCATGCAAGGGCTCTGCACTGCCTTACTGTACTATGAAGAAGTCTTGGCATGATGAGGAGTAACAGAGGAGAGGAGTGGAACAAACAGAGCCTACTGAAAGTTACTTTTCCAGTAACATCACTATTTTTATGAAGTGTGATTTGAAGACTTTAGAAATCCAATTAATGTAAAATTTTGATATACTCTAATGAGCTCATAAACTGACATTTAAAACCCCAACTTGGCAGGATTGCAAAGTTATTTTATGTGCAAAATTATTTTAATAATGGATTGGTTTACCTTTTTTCCTTATGTAGTTGATAGATGTTGAAAGATTTTTAGATTTACACCTCAGTAGGCAGGGGTACACTTGGTTCTTATTGTGATCCTGACCTTTCTCCAATATCCCTTGCCATCTTCACCCCAAAAACAAAACCACCCCATCTCCCCTTTAGATTTTAAAGTTTTACAGAAAAAAGATGCAACTTTCTTAAATGACAGCAGTTGTTTGTGGAGGAAGGATGTTTTGTAAGTTCATACGCTGCAATCAGTTTGCTGCTTAACAACTGAAGGTATGGACACCTGTATATTAGGAGCCATTTTAAGAATGGGAGCTGCTGATTGGTGGTATGCGACATCTGTTACATTCTACTAGTTGTGTGTATGAGCTGGAAACTGTAAAAATGCAGCAGAACTGTTCCTACTTTTAACCCTGCTTATCCAGGGGTAAAGTTGGAACAGTTTGGGTACATTTGTATCATTCCTGGCTTGTCCACACCTACCTCTTAGAACATAATAGCTGCTGTGTGTTTCTGATCAACAGCTCCACTTCTGACATGTCCCCCCTTTTAAAGAGCTCCAAATGTACATATGCCCATACCTTGACTTCCCATGCACATTTGGACATATCACTTAGTCTCTCTCATAGGCTTTTTACTATCTGCAAAATATGGAAAAGAGTGTCTAACCCTAAGTCACAGATATTCAAGATAAATATACTGAAGGTAGTGAGGTACTCATATTCTTTGGGAATGGGTACCATTTATGTATGTAAAATGGCTTTTGTTTCAGGTAATCATTATGCCAACTTGAATAACTAGAGTAGACAAGAAAGCAGTAAAGAATAGAAAGTAGAAAACAGTATCATTCGGGCACACAGCAAATCACACAATTTCAGAAATACTTTGTTTGGAATCCTGATCACTCTTGACCTGTTTTGTTGAAGTAATGTTTTTCCTATAATGGCAAATACTGACATTAATGCAGCTGTTGCATGAATGACTCAACTGAATTATGTAGTGTATATCAGTAGCTGCCCCTTGTAAGTGATCAGGATCAATGCTAGAATTCTGAAAAATTGTCAATTATCAGGCCTAACTCATCCACATTTAGAGTCTCTCTCACTGGCAGGTCTCTAAACAGTTCATATGTTTACCATTTCTGAACAGGATATGAACTTCTTTCAGCACATTACACAAATAGTCCCTTTTTACTTGCTTGCAAACTAAAAGTATGATTGACTTATTCATTTAAAAGTGATATGCCATGGCTGTGTCAGTCTGGAACTAGAATCCAGTTGTTCCAGCGTATGAAGTTGAAATCTGACTCTGATTTCAAATGCAGTTTGGCTGATCTTTATGCAGTTCATTCTTGTTCTAGCTTCTGCTACAAATTGTGGAAGATATTGGCAATGTGTGGGAGAAGAGTACATTAGTACTATATGCTGCCAGTTTGTCATGCACATGTTCAGTAGCATAGGGGTAAATTGCTGATATCCATGGATCTGGCTAGTGGAAGCCTGGAATGTGTTGACACCGTGCTCTCTCAGGTGTGTGCTTTCTCTGGTATTGTACAGACATTCATGGAGGTTAGGAGGAGGTTAGATGGCTACCCAGTCTAACTTAATTCACCCAGGTGCAGATCTTAAATTAGTTGGGTGGATCTAAGTGCAAACTGTACAGAGCTTCATAATGGTTAGATTGGTCTAAAAATTGCCAACCCAATCTAAGTTAACCCTATCTCCAAGGTACCCCTAACTTAAATTGGGTTGGTTATTTTCAGACCAGTCTAACTCCTAGACTTCTGTACAGTTTCCAGTGCAGCCTTTCCAGGGAAAGCCCAGCCACTGGTCCCAACCTCAGGGCTGTGCATTTCCTACCCACCCTCCTGACACTAGGCTATTTTTAGGCCAACTGATGAACCCACTCCCCCTGCTCCCCCTCCCCCCAGCAAGCCTCCCAAATCCCCCATCCCACAAGCTGCTCCCAGTAGTGGTTTTACCAGTGTTCGCAAGTACCAGGAGCCAAGCAAGTTGGGAGTGAGGGGGCATTTGGTTCACTGAGGGGGCGTTATCTGGGAGTGGGGGTGCTAATAAAGCCCTTGGTCCTGGGTGGTGGGAGAGAGAGTTTCCCTTCCCTGTCAACCCCGTAAGCGCCCCCTGATTCTGCAAAACCCTGCTGAACCCCAGCACCTCCCCCTGAAGACCCTGCCTGACCCTCAATTTCTGGCTCCGCAAGCCGACCCTGAGAGTCTGCTAGCCCCCCAACCTGACTTACATTACTTTGGATGGCCATTTGTAACTCCATCTAACCTCCCTGAATGTCTGTATGCTCACTCATGCTCCCCCCCAACTTACATTTTTGGAGACAGAGAAGGGTATGTACAAGGAATTCAGTAAATATCTGCTTTATAGTTAACAAAAAAAAAACAACAACAAAAAAAGTCTGTGGGCAGGAGTGCTACAAAACAGTTAAGTTGGTAGTTCATTTTGTGGTTCTTCTCATCAGTTGCCATTTTGTGTAGCCTCATATTAAATTATTATGAAAGATTAATCATTTTGGTGACTTGGAACCACTTCCCAGAGGGGCTAATCTAGACTGGCCAGCATGATGATACCTGAATCACTGGTGCACACAAACAGGAAGATCAAAAACAAACATGATCAAATGGGCTGCTGTAATGACACAAATATATGCAAGTGCGGTGAAGTGCAGACTATGGAGCACCTGCTCATTTGCTGACTCCTTGGAGAGAGCTGAATGAAGGAGGACCTCACTGCAGCAATAAAAGAGCCATCACCTGTGCACAACTCTGGAAAAACATCTAGTCTGTGACAAGGACACAAGAAAAAGAAATCATTTTGGTTTCTGAAATAAATGTAAATTAAATCCGTGTGTGTACAGTGGTAGCTGAGTGCATCAGCTGCTTATCAAATTGCTATATTTTATCAAGAATAGATCTGCTCTGTCATGGTTTTAATGAAGAAGCTCAAATCTGTTTTGGTGATTTAAAATATCTGAGGTAAAGGTATTTGTCTTATGTTGGACTGACTGTATATTTTGGGGGAGACTAAATAAGCATTTGCTCTTCTGTGCTTCTCACCCCTTTTTTACTGAAAGCATTTGTCCAACACTTCTTCAAATCATATCGTTGGTCCAATAAGATATAAAAAGAAGAAAAATCCATCCCTTGCCTCATTTCCTGCACACTCACAGCTACAACATTCCTACTTTATTTAAAATACTGACAAGCCTCATATACACTATGGTAATTCTTCCACAGTGGATGGGCAGAAGGTCCTAAGTAGAGTGCTACAGAGAATAGTATGCAAGCATGGTAATTTTATGGCTCTCTCTCTCTCTCTCTCTCTCTCTATATATATATATATATATATAGATATAGATATAGATATAGATATATATAGATATATATAGATATATATAGACACACACACCTTTATGTGCTTATTTGTTGTTCCTACTATGCTCCCCAAAAACTCTTTAAAGTTGAGCCTGGCACTGTTGCATTTCCTAAATTAGAAGAGTGGGATTGAACAGGCAATCTTAATGGGAATCATGGAATGGAGTTGTAAGAGGTACTGTAGAACGATCTTACATATTACAGCAGATATTATGGATCATTTTCTTTAAAAAAACAAACAAATAGGTAAACAAACCCCACCATGAAGTGTAGGATTACAACAAATACAAAATCATATTTTAAAAGAAAAGTCTAAATATAGTCTCCAGTTCCAACTAAAACCAAAGATCATAGTCCTACAATACGTTCCATATGGTGTGAAACAGCACGTTGGTATTAGAGTATAATTTTCTCCTTATTTTACTTCAGAGTCTTAATCTAAATTCTCTTTAAATTGTTCTCTCTCCTCAGAAACTTTAATCTTTTTCCATTCACAATGCCAAATCATTATTTCTATTGAAATATTTTTGTAAATCCACTATTTAAAAGATAGTGTTTCATACTGCATAGTTTTCAGTTCAAGAGAGAAGAATTAATTTCAATTTTAATTTTCTCTCTCATTACAGTAGATGAGGTTTAAAAACAAAGGCTGAAGCTTCTTTTTAGACTATACAACTCTGTTTCCATTAGAAGTGAATGGGTTTGGGCACCTCATTTCCTAATTAGATGTGCTGAAAACCCCAGCTTAAAAGTCCTTGTAGCATATTGAGAGTAAAACTTGGGTCATATAGAAGTCAGTTTTCATTGATTTTTAGTGGGGCCAGGTTTTCATGAAGGGTGGCAACACTGAATGGGTTGGCAACCAGTATGACCCATCTCTAGATAAGACCAGCAGACATGGGTCATTCAGGGATGCGGCCCTCGTCACAGCTTCCAGAGTCAGTGTCAGGGCGGGCAAGGGATTTAATGCTGTCACTGCTTGCCCTCTCCTCCGTTCCCCAACTCCGCTTCTCCATTGCTGACTGCCAACAATTTTCATCCCCAAAGCAACTGACAGCCAGAAACTTGGGGAGGGGCAGTGAGTGTAGGGGCATTAACCACTAGGGTGCTAACTGTGCCAGCACAGCAGCACTGGCAGCCACAGTGAGAAGCCCCCACAGGCCAGATCTGGAGGTGGGTCATCTGGACCACAAGAAACAACTGCATGTCAAATGGCCCACCTCTGAAGACCAGATCCAGCCTGTAGGCCGTATGTTTGACACCCCTGATTGAGGGTATGCTCTTTGGACTTTACCATGATATCCCCTATAGTCTGAAAGTATAGCACAAAACAAGTTCTTTGTACAATGATAAATACTTGCTTTGAGTCCCACCCATTGAATCTACTATAGTGTGTACACTGATGGAAGCAAACCACTTAGCATGCCAGTGTCTTTTCATCTATTGCATGACAATGAAACTATTAATGTAAGGCTTTAGTATCTTAATATGTTATCAGAACATTGGCTGGCAACTGAACAGCGAGTAAGTGAACCACTAATTACTTCATTTTCTGCTTTGTGAGTTAATTAAAATTCAACAAGAAATTTGGTTGTCAATATTCTCCTACTTGGTGGCTTGCCAGAAAGAAATTGAATTACAAGTAACTTTGAGCTGTGTTTAATGAGCGACTAATTTCCAGATCAGAAACGGTGGGATTCTGTCAGAAATAAATAAAAGTTGTGAATTCTTGAGCAAGAGATGCCATTTAAGAACAAGTGTCAGATTTAATTAGGACTGCTTTAGAAACAAAGTCCAAGTCTTCAGGTAGAGCAAATATACCTTTCCCTCATGAATGAAGAGCCTTAGCCCAAAAGCCTTTTTTCTATAACCTTGGGGTGGGGGGGAGGAAATAGATAAAATGTATTTGCATAACATCTTAAGATGCATGTAATATCTTCAACTTGATGTCTGTGATGCAGCATAACACAGGAATGGTACTTCACAGAAATAAAAGAGCCCAAATCAGAGTTAAATTCAGCTTTAGTGGTACAACTTTAGTTTAGCTTTTAATGTTTCTAACATGACGGTGTTCTGAAATCTTAGGTGATATTTCACATACAGTTTAAAGCAGAGAGCCATTTAGTATTTTTCTTTTTTTAAATAGCCCAAAGCTTGCCAAAACAAGGCAATATTTTCCATGGAAAATATTATGGATGGATATTCCATGGAAAATATTATACAGGAATGAGGAATGATAGGGCATCAGCTTAATAGCAGAGAGAGAGAGAGAGTGTGTGTGTGTGTGTGATCTCACTTAGCATCAGGACTTTTATAGTTGTTAAAGTTATTAACCGTTAGGGTATAAGAAAGATGGTCTTCAGAGTAGTGCAACTTTGCTGAGAGGAGGCTTTGTTTGGGAAAGCAGAAGTAGTTATAGATTTGTCAAGATTGAAAAAGATTTAGTCTTTGGCATGGGTTCATCTGTGTCAAGATGTGTTCCCGTACAGTTGATCTGTCAGGTCCGTGTCTCTCCCGGGACTGCAGGGTCCCATTTCTGTGGGACAACGTGGGGCACATGCCTGCAGGTGGAAGACTCCCCTTTAGGGTCTGCAGCCAGGGGAACCCCACAGGCCAGACAATGTAGCCCTGGATGCTAGATTGCACTAGGGTGCAGCGGGGTTGGGCCATACACAGCCAGAAGGTTGAGCATCACTGTAGTAGATGATCTTTACCAAACCTCATAGTTCTCTGAGCTGTTAAAACTTTTGTAGTTTGCTCTATAACATCTGGGCAAGACGAGGCAATTTTTTTCATACTTCTTACAATTCTGAAGATGAATCAAGCAAATTAAAAAATTAGGCTGAAAAACAGAAGAGAAAAGGCTCCTGCACAGGAGTGTAGATGCAGCTGAGGGATGACATAAAAGTGGTGTTAGTGCTTGGTTGGGATAGCTAGATTAATTTCCAGTGGCGCACTCACAGGTGAATTAGGCAGGCCATCCATCAGGACAGTGACTTTTAGTGTTTGTATAAAAGAAATTGATATGTGCTAAGGTATTGTAGGAAGACTTTAGAATTAAAATCATGGAACTGTTCTGTGTCCCTCCACACGAAAAAGTGATGATGACTGAGTCTATGCAGGCCTTAGAGAGAATAAAGTATGTTTTAAAAATCCTTCAAAATGGGGTTCAGAAAACAGTCTAACCCAGGAGTTTACAACTTACAATGGACTGGATCCAGACCATAAATGTCCAATCTAGCACAGCAAATTGGATTGCACAGACCTGCATCTATAGTGCTCTCCTCTGCTGCAGAGCCTGTTGCTCTGCCATCTCTGCACTTACTCTCACTGAAGATCTGGCGGGGGGTGGGGAGGGGAGGGGGCAGCGAGGGGGATGAGTGGCAAGGGTAAGTGCAGGCAGCTGGGCTGGAGACTTGCAACCCTCAATAGGAGCTAGGTCATAAAGGGTAGCCCAGGGTAGCATACCGTTGCTGACCCCTGCTCTAAGAAGTCACTTTGCTTGAGAGCAGATTTGAGGAAATGCTGTGTGGTGAGCTATTTTGCTTTTTAAATCAAGTTTGAAAGCTATTGCGTGTTTGCAATGGTGGTGGTAGTCTTGGCTAGCTGGATTGGTTAGCGTACTTTAAGCTAAGGTGCCTAAGGAGTGCAGTTCCTCAGTTTTCCACAGTTCCATATGGATGTCCCCCATATGTGGTACTTGCATTACCAAATGCATAACTTTGAATTATAACGCATGCTTGTGGTTATGAAACATGCCTGTTTCTGATCTTTGTTTTCCCAAATCATTTACAGAGTCCAAACTTGCGCTTTGCTTCAGTGGAGTACTATACCCGTTCAGATTTGATTTTTCTTAAGGTGAAGTGATTGGGTGGTCAGTGCTTAATTGGAAGCAATTCTTCCCATACAACACAGATATTTTATAACAGCTGTCATCAGGTTTTCATTTTGCATGCTTTTTCAGTACTTGTTAACTTGAAATATTCATGAATATAGACTAACTGTGCCTTAGGAAGAAACTGGATTTTATATCAAATTAAAAACTAAATGTGCACCCACCTTGTATATATTCAGGATTCTTTTAACCAGCCCAATAGCCTACACACTGCACAAGAGCCCACATTGCTCTTCTTGGAAAAATGAAATGCTGCATGTGTATGTATCATATAAATTCTCCAGTTAGTTTCTGCTTTACTAAGGGTGGTCACCATTTTTATATAATTCCAAGTTTCCTTTTAGACTTAGGTGAAAGAGAAGATTAATAATTAAAATAATATATTAAGAATGAAGTAATACAAGTTGATTTAATTAACTTTTAAAATGGAATTCCTAATCTGTAAATATCTGAATTTTGTGTGGCTAGGGGAAGGGGGTAGATAAACGATATCAGATTTATTTTGTAAATCTTATGAATCAGTAAGACCTTCAAAATAAATCTGAGACCCTTTCAAAACAAAACAAAACCAAATAGTCAGATTTTCTCAAGTGTTACCTACTCCTGCTGAAGTCATTGAGTACAGTAGATGTTCAGCATGTTTGTTAAATTTTATTAGCGTATCTGTGTACTGAAGTGTTTTGGGGTTTTTGAGGGACAGGAAGGGGGAGATGTCACAGGAAGGAACCAGTCTAGAAAATTTGTTTTTCAGTGCCTCAAAACTTTATTGCAAACTTTTTGAAAAGACCCATTTCAAAGGATAGAGTTTGTAAGCAATTTGACAGGGGAACTGCACTGGATTTTTTTTATTAAATTTGGAATTATTTATAGTGAACAGGAATTTCATAATCTGCAAGAGCTCTAACTTCGGGTGTGATGTAGCAAGAACACCACATCCAACTAGTTTTTTTTTCTGTTTGTATTATAAGCTTACTTGATATTTTTTAATTCAGCCCTCAAATAATCATTCTCTTGCAAACAGAAGTTTGACAATAAAAGGCTTGTACAGATATAGGAGACTGTGTCACTGTTTGAACTTACCCATTTGGTATAATCAGAGTAACTTTGTCCTGGAGTAATTCTGAGTATTGTAGTATTTTGGGGTTGTCTGAAGTGGGTATTCTTAGAATCATGGATGCTTCTGAAAATTACCATTTGGAAATGATGATATAGGCCACTCAATATGCCTTGTGTTTATTGAATAATAGAAAAAAACTTCCTTAGAGTGAGTTTCCTGTATTACAGTACAGAGAATAAGGTAGTGATGGAACCCCTGTTGTTTGAATCAACTGCTCTGGAAAACTTATTCCAAGATGCATGGTTTAGCCAAGGGCTAAATAATAAGGAAATATAAGGTCAAGGGCTAAACCAGATATTTTGGAATATATTTTCCAGAGCAGTTGTCATCTAGTGAATTTGGAGTGTTATATGCACAGAGGAGACATGCTGTGCTTCACTGCCCTGCTTCCTCATGAAGTCCTTTGGTGTTGCCATTCCCCAAGGGTTTGTGGGTTTGTTTTATCACCACCTGTAGTTGCAGCTGTTGTCAGTTCATTCTGCAAGTACCTCTGAAATCAGATTTTGGGTATTTGAAGATAGATACCAAAAAATAAGGATGTTTCTTGGTATGTTGGCCTTCCCTTTCCTTATCATTAACACTAACACATCCCTAGCCTTGAAGTGGTTAAGATTTGAGCATTTGGCTTCAGCAATAATTTTTATACTGGTTGTAGCACCAGAAGATTATTGCAATGATAGATAGAAGCAAATAATACACAATGCCTGTTGAAATACCAACTAATAAGAAAATCTAAAAAGTCTTTTAGACTTTTCATTGTACCCTGTCATATGAGAGAAGATATGAAATACTTGTCTGATGTTTAGAAAATAATTCAGTGACTGTATCTACGCATTCATTAACATGCTTTTGCTAGGGTGCATTAAATTTAGTATCTCCGTTGTGAGGTACTAGAAAAGATGCATTAGTCTATTTTAATGTGCCTTAGCAAAAGTGCATAATTTTTTAGTGATGTTTCAATGCTCATTAAAATAGTCTAATGTGCATGAAAGCTCATGTATAGATGCCCCCGGTGGCTAGTTTACTTTTGCTCGGTTGATAATTTCCTTAAATATCAAAAGCATACATGTCAGCTATTTATAGGGTCTGTGTGAAGCAAGGCACATCTGACGGCTCAATTTATTTCCATATTTTCTGCAGAGATTGAATACTAATGATGCGTCTCAAAGACAGAAAACTGTGGTCCATAATGGAATTTACATAATTTATTTTCTATAGAGGGGTTAGAACTGTAAAAGAGGATAAGGATTGGATGTTACATAAGCTCTCCGCTTCATTCAGATTGGAAAAAGTCCCTTGTTGTCATTTGGTTTGTTTTAATAAAGTTCCTCAGAAGTGACAGTAATCCACTAAGAAATACTTCACAGGTGTTCACACTAGTGCACAGAAAGACAGCTTAGCAAATCTCTGTTTCAGGCATGCCTTTGGATTGTTGAAGCCAGCACTTACTGAAAACTGCTAGTGACTTTCAGGAATATAAGCTGCCTCTATCCTTCTGTTTTATTTTTACAAATCTATTTTGTACCAAGCACCACTCCATCCTATCAGTTTAGAAGTTTATTTCCTTCCAGTTAAGAAGAACTTTTGCTGCTTAACCCTCCCTGCTGAACATGTATTATGGTTGCCCTTTACAGTCAGTAAACTGAATTAAAAATGTAAGGCATTGTTGTCCTTCTCACCCTTTCCCAATCTGCCATATGATTACACTATCCCCATTAGAATTATTTGTTTGTAAAGATCAGTGTTTTGTCTTTCAGGTTTTGCTGTGGCCCAGTGTATAAACCAGCATAATCCATCTCCACTTTCATCACCATCTCCTTCCAGTGGCAGTGGGAGTACTGGACGGTGTGATTCAATTACAGCCAGCTCAACTTCCACTCCCTCTGCAGCACAGAGTCCATCAGGTATTAAACCACTATTTTCAGCCCAGGCACCCAGGGGTAGGCAGTAGTTTATTTTCTGAACTCTTACTGGATTAACTAAACAAAAAAGAAAGTGTTTCAAGTTGTTACCTTGGTCTTTTACAATAGTGTCTACAAATGAGGTAAATTAGGATGTAGGTTTTGAAAGTCTTTTCAGTTTTGTGGACTGCTACATTCAGTGGATGTATTTTGTAGGCAATGATTCTGAACACTAGTTGAATGATGTCCCCACCATTCTCTATTTCTTACTGGTATGTCTGTATGTTCTGTTCATTTTAAATGGGAATTGTTGTGCATGCACTTACAAAGCATCAGTGACATGGAGCCCCAGTGAACTTTAAACACAGCTGAATGTTTATGCCAAAACATTTGATTACTGTAAAGTCCCTCACTTATATAAAAGCAAGTAACACTTAAATGTTTATATCTTCTATGTTGTATTGTAACTATAGGGCAAGTAAGATTCATTTTAGCACTGCCATTGAATCTAGGTTATTGCATTTTAAAATGTGGACCGTAATTGAGGATTGTTTTACTTAGATATTTGAGGAGGTTCAGTTATTTAAGTCTTTGGTTGGTGGAGAGGAAGTTCAAAATTGTATGTTAATTGACCATTATAACTTGCTTTCAAACTTCACAGTGCAAACCAGAGTGCATTGCTGTTCAGTGAGATTTGTTGCATTCTAGCTGGAACTCTTCCATTATTCCACTTATTGTCCAGTATTTGTAGAGCATTCCACAGTGCCTTGAATTCTGAACATACGTTGTGTTGTGATCACTGACACATGCGAGTCAAAGAGCTGCTGAGACTGCAGCTGGGTAAAGTAAAAAGATCATCCTGAAATAATTTGCATTGAACTGCTTCTGTTTTGTCCCTGCTGCTATCCCAGCCCCATTAGTTTTGAAAACTGGGGTGACTGTTACTTATTCTGACAATAGCCTTAATGCTTGAAACACTTGATGGTCCACTGCTGCTTTGTTTGCCATCTATGGCTATTTCATTTCTTGATATTAGGTCTTAGGTATTTCATTATCAGCTTTCTTATAGATATTCAAATGGATTTACTATATGTACTTGAATCTAAGATGATCTTTTTCCCCAGAAATCAACATGGGGGTGTGGAAAGCTCCTTGTCTTAGATTTATGTACAGAGTGGGGAGGTGGAGGAAGCAGGTTACTGCTGTGGCTCTGACTCTGGCCCTCAGCCTGGGTCCAAGGCCAGAGTCAGACCCATGGCACCTGCCTGTCCCATGCTCAACTTGCCTTCTGCAGCTTATTACCCCCACCCTTACTGTCAGGCGCAGCTTGGTTCCAGCTCAGGCTGGGTTCCCTCCTAGGCAGGAGCACATGGCAACTCCATCCCCTGCCCAGCCAGTTAGCAATACCAGCCAACCTGCTGTGCCCCCTACCTAGGCAGTCAGCAGTGCCAACATTGCTGCAAGGGCTGCACTTCCTTGTGCTGTGCTTCAGGGAGGCAGAGCAACATGTGACAATAAGGTGGTAAGAGGAGAGAGGCAGAGACTGGGAGTGGGGCAGGGGCTGGAGGGAGGTTGGGGGTGAAGGGGCAGGTGGCAGGGGGGGCAGGAAGGCTACAGAGAGAAGTAGTGGGGGGGCAGAGAGCAAGGGAGCCACCTGACACCCCCTCCCCCCTGCCATCTACCTGGCCACTGCTTTCCCTACTATAGCAGTGAGAAGACAAATTCGAGGCACCCCTCCGTTACTTAGATTCTATACCTGGAAAATAATAACAAATTGATAAATATTCCATAAATAAAATCTAATTATTGGGAGGTCATGTTAAATTTAGGGTCATCTTAGATTCAAGGAAATATGGTGTTTACATTTTTTTGGAGGAATAATTGGTTTTAAAAATGGGACCTGGGATCCCTTGATTCTTGCTTTTTAACTTCTACATCAATTTAATAAACACACACAAAATACACTAGCAGCCTTATTTCAGCAATTCAGAAAGTATACAAACAAGAGGGATAGAATCAGTTAAGATGCACTAAACACTATGCACATATGGCCAATAAGATTTTCATTAATATAACTGAAGAGTGCCTGTACATTTATTAAACATGTCCGCATGGCTGCTTAATCATTGGGTACAGACCCTACAAATTTACCCTTAAGCCATGTTTAGTTTTTCAGTGTCTGATTTCCTGAATTACAGCCTGAGAAAATATTCTACTGACCCTTTGTAAAGTAAGTCGGTAAGCACAAAACAATTCTGGCTCTGAGATACCTAGTTTTGAATGGAAATTTATTACCATTTCCATTTACTAAAAGCCCTACAGCACTCTTGGAAAAAAATGTGTTTTCTGTACAAAATAATCATTTTTTCAATCAAAATAAAAAAAGATTAGCACAAATAAAAGAAATCCTTTGAAAAATGTTATTGTCCTCTCAATAATTACTGATTGAACTCTGCTATCAAGAGGGAAAGTGGGTTCCAAAACAAAATGTCCTGCCATCAGCCTTAATCCATGTAATCTTCAGCCTTTTCTGCCCATGGTTTCTGAAGTGTCTTGCACAAGTCACATAGTCTATAAGGCAGCCAGAAGCAAACCATTTGAAGCTAAATTTAAACTGCCACCTGTACTTTATCCAGAGACAGCCTGGGGGTCAGTTCATACTATGTAGCTCAGGCAAAACTTTTTGCAAAAAGGACTATTTACTTAAGATGAAGACTTGCATCATCTGTGTAGAGAATTCACAGGTTGTGTTGGCAAGTGATCACTGGCATCAGCTTTCTTAAGAGAGAGATAACAGTATCATGCAGATACTGAGGGAGTGAGATGACTAAGATTCTTCAAGACCCTAATCTAGACTCATACAAGGTTTATGTATCTAGGAAATATATGTACGTACAGTACTTGAAGTGTGAATGTGACCAAGACCTGGCATACTTCAGTATCAAATCTGATTCTTCATAATGGTGGAAAAGCCTTAATTGTTCTAATTTTTGTCCCCATTTAAAATCTGGGCTTTGTTACACTGGGTGCTCTGCAGACTTGAAGGGAATGAACTAGAAGATTGAAAAAGCTGCAAGTCTACCACTATAAAAAAAAACCCTCAAAATTCATCTCTAGAAAAAATGGTGTGGTCTTCGCTTGCATAGTACTTCCTTACTCTCTTTTATTAATTACTGAATGTTTCTGACTAGATGTGGTCAACCCATTCCCAGCTGAATTATCTAAATTTTTGCCTTGAATCACATTACATTCTTATGTTACATACTAATCAGTTTTGCAAGTTAACTAACCATGACATCCTTGAATAGTTCAGTTTATTGAAAACAGATGTTTGTAACCCTATGAAAAGGGAAAACTCTATAATGACATCATTTGTAATCTCCCAGAATAAAATCTAGTCATTCAGTATTCTGGCATCTATGCAATATGTTTCCAGTAAGCTTGTATTGATTTTATTTTTGTAATTTAAAATGCCGGATGAGGCGCAGCTTTCCATTGTTAAGTAAAATGTTCATTTTTCAAAGTCTGCACTTCAGAATTCTGCTAGATCACTTATCCTGTTTGAATTACCCACATTAAGTATATGATCCCTGTTCTGGCATACTTTGCAGGTACAGCTTCAAAGTGCCATGTGCTGAAGGAAGGAGTTCTTCCTCCATCTGTCTCCCATAGGATCAGCATTCTACTGAATAGCTTGTAGGAATGGAGTTTTTTCCACATAATCCTTCATAGCATGCAGCTAAAGTGAAAATGGATAAATGAGTCTTTGTACGGTTGATTTAGAGAATAAAATTTTGGACAGAATAGATCAGTTTTATATTGCACAATTAGTAAGCGGTGAACTAAACAGAACTAAAGATCACATGTTCACCAGTTGAGTTGGATAACAAAGGGCATATCTACTAAACCAGGTGTTTCACCCAGCAACAGTTAAATACCAAAAAAGTCTTTACATAAAATATTATGAGTGGTGAGCCAGAGACTTTTTTTTTTTGCTTTGGAAATGACTTACTTCCTAACATTCATTTGCATTAAGAGGACTCTGCTATTTCCCTTTATGAGGGAGGTCACTACACTTTTGTTAAACCTCATGCCTACTATGTATATTCCCGTCACTGACAGAAGACTAGTTATTTAACCGGTTTCTTATAAACTAAGCTTTTCCAATGACGCTGAAAGCTATCTTTCTATTCTGTTACATAGGTCTTTAAAAGTATAGCAGTATAGAAAATTGTGGGATAATATTTAGCTCTTGCAATATATCAAATCATTCCTTTAGAAGTGAGAAAGCAGACGTTATGTACTGTACTGGAAGAAAGGAAAGTCCCTTGGAGGATAGATCTGGAAGTGTCCTCACAACACCTAACTGCACTTCTTGCAGGTTGTTTCCTTATTATACTTGTGGTGTTCCTTAAAGTAACATGCCTCCTTGAACAAATGCAGTATATAAGATGAAAATGTTGTTCTCCTGTTAGTTAGACATTCATCAATGTGCATATACAACAGTGTCTTTGACTTTCATTCTTGAAAAGTGTGGGTTTTATTTGCTTATTCATATCTGCTAAGCTAAGGGATGGGATAGGGAAGTTTTTTACTTCTGTAAATGGAGCGATGGCATATGTCATTTCATTGTCACACTGTATTTCTGCTATCTTTAAAACTATATTAAGTCAGAAAATACGGTTGGGTTTTTTCATAAGAAAAAACAAAAGGACTTGGAAATGCCAATGTAATGGATACTGAGGATTTAGGAAGGCTTTCACTTCCTTGGGCTAACTGCCTTGCACTGGTACTTGTGGCAAACGTAGTGTTGACAGTAAAAGAAGTAAAAGGAAGAGGAGAGTCCTTTGTTATTCAAAAAAAAAAAAGTAAATTGCACTCTGATTTGTAGACATCATATATTTCAAAATACTGAGCTCTGAGAGCCTACAGAACAGCAAAAGCTACCATCTTACAGAAATCATCCCTGTCCCTTCCCTTTGTGATTCAGTAACTTAACCGTGATCATGTTGTTTCAAATCTGTGATGCTAGCAATCTTCTAACTAGGCACAGAAGTACTTTTGTTTTGCCAAAGTTTCTTTTCCTGAACCCTTCTTTTGTGCTAAGAAGTGTCTTTTATTTCTTAACTGCTGGTTGTTACTTCATCTTTTTAAAATGCTGCACTTGGTTTTGTTAAAATCCAAATGCAATATATTACTTTCCCATCTTTGGAACAGAACTAGCAGATGGTCCAATATTGTCATATTTGTAATTTATTGTTGCTGAGGATTACAATGTTCTCATCTCACCAGAATATGTAAGTCATAGCTCCTGAATAACATTTTTTAAAGTATTATGTGTCTGGTTACATTTGCCTGCCAGTCCTGCTTCAGTATGATTTCAGCAAAACTTCTACTGGCTCCAAAATTGCAGGATCTGGTCATAAATACTGTAAGTAAATGTCCAGAGATATAGGTAGCAATAGAAATTGAATTAATTTTGCTCTTTGTAAAGATTCAGTACATCTAATTTCATTAACATTTTCCTAACTTATCAGGTTCTTGATGTGACTTAAGATAACACTTAGGAATACCAGCAGTTATGAATCTGTCCCTGTCACTTATTCTTGTTGGTACTCTAACATTGCTCCTTTGTATTCATTCCAGTTTCCCTTCCCTGTTCCATTGTTAAAGCCTTCGTATGATATATCACTGTGTTTTCCTCTAGTAAGGTCTGGCAGGAAAGGACGACGGCGGGTGTTTAGTCTGTCGGAGGCTGACAGTCACGGTGGACACTGGGTTTAGGTCTTCAAGCAGCAACTGCAACCGCAACTCACGCAATATCAATTCAGGCAGGTTCCTCCATAAGATTTCAAAGCCCACAACCTTTAATAGAACACAGCTATGATCTATTTCCATACTAACAGCAATGACTTGACTATTACTACAAGCATGACATACAGAACCTAAAACATTATTCATTCAAATACCTTAACTATTTGGCTATATTTGAGGGCATCCTATGTAGGCACAGCAATGACCTACTTCCAAAAGGCTTTCACTAGCAGACTGAGGCAAAACAAGCATGTATTGCCAAAAGTAAAATTCCTTCTTGCGCAGAGAGGATATATCAAGTCTCTGCCTCTAGAGCAGCTGTGGCTCCAGTGGAATTCAGTAAGCTTTGATCTCTAGATTGGCTTGAAGGTAAAAAGCGAGCCAGCAGCAAGAAGCTGAGCTCCAGCTCATATGGAACAAAGAAACACTGAACTTAACTTTCTGGGAACTGTCCATTCAACTTTGTTTGAAAATCTTCAAGTCCTGGTCAGATGATGTTGTTATGGAATTATTTCTTCCGGCTTGGCTTCAGCCAGATAATTAAATATTTGATATGAAAAAGGAAGAAAATGGTCCTCAGAATATTTGTCATTTCCCAAACAAAGCTGTATTTAAATTGGACCGGGCCAAATCAGTCTTTTGCTAGTAATGGAGTGAAAAATAAAAATTGTTGCATTGTTGCTATTGTGTAAGCAACTTTGCTCATTTTAGCTAATGTATTAAGACTCTTTTCACATAGTGTCCTAGTTGTGCTGTAGTTGTTTTCTATTTTTGTTCTCCTTCTGTAGTGTGGTGCTGCATGATTTAAGAGATTTTCCTTTAGACTGCATTAGACTTTTCCCTTGCTCTGCTCCTGTTGGTTTCCTTTTTCCAGTAACCACTCTAGTACACTTCTTGTTGCAAAGTTGATCTGAGTGGTATCCTGCAATGGTTGATCAAGCCCAGGGCTGCTGAGCACTTCATCTTTCCACTAAATGTCATGGAAATTAAGGTCACCCAACACCTTGCAGGATTCAGCCTTTGTCTGCAAACCATAATCACAAGTTTTGCAAATGCATGAGAATTAAAATTGCTATATAATTTTTTTTTTTTAAGCATTTTCTCCATCTTAGCACAGCACGCTCAGATTCAGGAGTATGGTATGCCTCAGCAACTGTTGAACTAGCTCAGCAAAAAAGAAATCCCCAAAATGGAACAAAATCTTTTGCATGTGGAAAAACTCTGATTAATATTTTCCCATGGTTATTTGGAAATGTCACATAACATGAGATGAATCTTTCTTTAAAGATACCTTGATATTCTCTGGCATCTTAATTGGTAACCAGACTTAGAGACCTGATAGGAGCTTGACATAAAAGAAAGGGATTCTTGTCAGATATCTTCAAAGAAACGATATACCGTATTCCTGAGGCCCCCTCTACACATCAAGCTAAAAGCGCAATGGGATCAAATGTGTAATTCGCACAATTGCACCTCTTGCCATGCCACATGTGCCTAGCAGTAGATGCGATTGTGGGATAGCACATTAGATCCAATTGTGCTTTATGGCTGGTGCAAGGGAAGCTCAATCCTGGGTTCCCCCTACACTGGCAAGCTTCCACAGCTGGGAGCCCCATGCACCCCAGTTGAGGGGTTCACAGCCATAGTGGGTCCCCATGCATCCCTGGCGCTGGTGGATCACTGCTGCTGTGACCATCTCCCCACCTTGAAGGTGCAGGGAAACCCCCAGGGCACAAGGATTGCCACAGGAGTGGCCCCCCTCCCCCCAGCCTGTGTCCTGGGGGTGCAGAGAAATGCCAGGGGCCAGAGGATCATGGCTGCAGAAGTCCCTGGGGCTTGAGGTACAGAAAACCACCAGACCTCGGGGATCACAGCTGTTGGGATCCCTAGAGCTCAGGGTCTGGACCTTGGGGTTTGCAACTACTGGGATCTATAGAGCTCGGGGATTTTACTCTGGGCATGGTGAATCCCTGTGGCTGGGAGCTCTGTCAGCTGATGGGACTCCCAGCTACAGGGCAGATCTTGCTATACATGCAAATTAAAGCTCAAAAGCAACTAGGTATGAAGTTGACACACAAAAGTACACATCTTCAAGGTCTAACTTTATAGCTGGCTGGGGCTTTTATTGTGTGATAGCTACTTTGCACATGTAGCTGCTCTCCAGGTAATTGTGCAATTAACCACTTAATTGTTCAATAACTGTAATGTGTAGAGGGGGCATGCAGTATTTTCAACTGCACCAGAAGCAGAAATTATGATGAGTCTTGCATGTACCATCCAGTTTCATAGATTCTGGAGGTTTGGTTTAGATGCAAATACTTAGATGCTTTGCATGCTTAACTGCCCAAGTTCCAGCCATTTTGAAATTTGTGCCTATTGGATTCTCTCACTGTTGAAATTAAGTACAGTAGCTTTGACAGTACTTCTGAGGGACACTCACGTAACCTTTTCCATCAAAGTAACACTGATATCTATTATACATATGTATGTAATATTACAGATTTATATGCTAAGATATTTTATAGTCTGGTTTTTCCCTAATGCCCTCATTCAGGGGTCAGCAACATACAGTCTGTGGGCCAGGTCTAGCCCATGGTGTCAGAAGGCTTTGCCTCTGCCCGCACCTGTGCTGGGGCTAGGCAGCAGGGAGGTGTCCCCTCGTCGCCACTGCATTTCCCTACCTGCCACTTCCTGGTTGCAGTGTGGGCGTAGCCTCCATAAGGGCACCCAGGCTGGGCAGTGTGTGAAGCAGTAGCAGTGCTGCTGTAGTTTTAAGCAAAGCTGGCGCAGCTCCTCTCTGGCTGGAATCCCAACTGAGTAGTGGGGAGCTGTAGAAAATGGTGTCAGCACAGCTCCCGTACGCCTGGTCCCTCGTGCACAGGTACAGACAAACACCTGTTTCCATTGGTGTCCTGCTGAACCACCCTCTGTGCCAGACTGAAGCTGGGTTGTTCCAGTCCACAGCTTGAAATGGTTGCTGGCCCCTGCTCTTATTAGTTCTGTTGGTTGACAGAGAAAAATCAAATGATTCTTATGTTAAAATGTTGAGTGCCTCCCAAATACAAAAATCTTAATTTTGAGCTTTTTATAATCATATAGATGCAGATCATATGCTTAAATTAATGTAAGCTATTGATCTTCATTAGAGAAATCAAACTTTTGTCATGTTAGTACTGTAGCCCTTGTACTGTCATTCATTGTCTCCCCGTTCCTCAGAATATTTTTTCACTAATCCATAGTTAGCATTGGCAGTTGCCCTGCCTGGCTGCAGCAGTTTTTTCACCACTACCCTTAAATAGTTAGCACTACAGTAAAGGAAATAAGTTCAAGGGTTACTAATGGGTTATCAAAAGTAAATGTTGAGAGAGAAATTTCTTCTATCAATAACAAGTGTTGCAGAAAATACAGAATATTTTCCTAAATTCTATTTTAAAATACTGTAGCTAGACTACTTCAAGGGTAGGCTGTATTTGTACTGCTCATTTTCAGTTCTATTTTCTAATCATTTCTCTGAGTTTCTTTTTCAGAGTTTTGAATAGAAAAATGTATTTCTTGGTTTTGGACGCATTCTAGAAAGAATTATTTTCCACCATTTATTTCTTCCATTGAAGCATATAGAAAGTGACAGTCATTTTTAACATTTATTATGCTATACTGCTTCAGGCCTTCTATACAATATTTCAAATTAAAGAATGTGCTTCGCTTCTCAATAATAAGATATTAATTCATAAAAATATGTAGGTTTATATCAAAGGTTCTATGTGGGGATAAATGCATAAAATTAAAACAAGACTAGAACTAGAAAGTAAAGGATTTTTTAATGGATTTTTTAAAAGGAGTGGCAGCACATGATTTACATTACACTCTGGGCATGTATGCACATGTGCATTTAATGAGCATTAGCCCAATATAAGGCGCATTAAGGGTGTAGACGCACCTTCTGTGTGCAGAATATCACTGACTGATGCACTGCACCTACCAAAATGACTAATATACCTGACACCTAAATTTTAGTAATAAGCATTTTTAACGTATTAAAAAGTTTCATGTTGGGGATTACCGAAAAAAAAGGTGAATATCCTGGACCTGATATCTTGTACTATTACATATCAAAAACCGCAGTCATTCAAACTGTTGCACTACTACAGAGTGAACTGCTGGTTGGACTTTATTAAAATGTTGTTTTCATTGGAATTCAGAGAAACTGCATGTTCAGATTTTCTTAGCACTTTTTTGTTCATGCAGTTCTTGCATCATTTCCTCTATTACCCTGTACCATATTCTCATCAAAGCTTTTCTGCAGCTAATGAGAAAGATCTGCAAAGTTATTTTGCATAAGCACTAGCTATTAGAAGACAGCCAAGGTAATACCTTGTTGGAGGCAAGATTTTTTTCCTATAATTTATATTGATTTTTCTTTTTTTAAAGGAGAAGCTGTCAACAAATGTGAAATTAAGTGTTTTTTCTGAAGTGGAAATATGCAGTTTGGAGTCTTGTTACAGAATTATGAAAAATTGGCAATAGAAGCAGTAAAAACCATATATCTCATCCATACCTCAAACCACTGATTTTCCTCTCTTTGGTGTGACTATTCTTATCTTGTCATTACATTCTACGCTTTGGTTTTCCTTGTTTTGCCTTAAGTTTTACATGTTCTGTTTTTACAGGATTTACTGGCACCCTACTGAAAATGTATTTCAAGATAAGGATTAAAACATAGCCCTTTGGGACTCTTTGTTCACTAGAGTGCCTTGAAAATAATTCTGGAAGTGCCTTGAACACTTGAACATACGCTAACTGTTAATCTTGTCCAAGAAGAGAGACATGAAAATAGTTTCTTATAAAGTGGACGTTTGTCTGTTATGCTAATGTGAAGTAATGGATATTGCCTGCCCAGGGGGAGTGTTTTATATTTAGGACAAAAGCCAGATATCTTTGCACCTGTGCAATATTCTTTCAATCACATTAACACTTTACATGTTACTTACCTATGGTTTTTAAGAAGAATTAAAGTAATGGTAGATGCTAAAATGGGTTTTCTTTTTGTGGTAAATCCTCTACCATAACACTGAAAGAGTTTTCCATGTTAACCCCCTAGTGTAAGGCAGGGTAGATTTGTATCTTATAGGGCAGGGGTGGGCAAAATGTAGCCCAGGGGCCGGATGCGGCCAGCTAGACCATTCTATCTGGCCCCCGGGGCCTGTAAAAAATTTAGGAAATTAATATTTATCTGCCCTGGGCTGCCTGTCATGTGGCCCTCAATGGCTTGCCAAAACTCAGTAAGCAGCCCTCTGCCCAAAATAATTGCCTGCCCCTGTTAGAGGGTAACTAAATCCCTGTCTCCCTGCATGCTATTTCTTCAGTACTTAGGAGCACCAGAGTGCAAAAGGAATAAATGCAGGCTTGCATGCTTGCCTTAAGGCTCTGAAGAGTTAATCTCTTTTCTGTTCTTCTCTGGCTGGCTCCCCTGGTTGAATTCTTACTAAATTTAGGATTTGGTAGTAGACTGTTTAGAAGTTTGACTGCGTCACAAGTTCACTAGAATCAGGTTTCTTCATGGGAAATTGAACTGAACTCTTTTTTTTCTTTTTCTTTTCAAAGAATTTCTTTGTGTGAGCTTACATCATTGTCCTTAGATAAACCTTAGCCTTTCTTTTCTATTCTCTTCCACTTCATCCCACCAAGAATATTATTGATGTTACTGTCACATTTCATTAACTCTTTTTTTTTTACCCATTTTTAGTATTTAATAGTTGTCCCTAATGTGAAGAACTTAGACCAGGCATTTCATGTTAATATAGCTAAGTAATTCCAAGATTTTTTTCATAATTATAAAAGGATAAATGCATAAGCATATTGCTTCATAGATCATTGTCTTCTGCCTGAGTTTTTCTTAAGTATTTATCAAGAAGCCTTACTTTAGTGTGTATAACATGAATTGAGCACAACTTTAACGTTAATTCTTTCCTAATGCTTTCTTTAATAGATGACTCTTCAGCTCCTGAGCAGCCTCAGATGAACTTCTCCAGTCAGGTGATGTTGGTTCAGGAAACCCTTTCATCTGGCTCACAATTTGGAAAAAACCCTGTAAAGACCAGTGAAGTAGAAACAGCAAACTTATCCCCTAGCCTGATTCCTGCCCAACAGCCCACCATATCACTAATCTCAGATGACAATACAGATGCACTGAGCGTAGAGTCACTTACACTGGTCCCACCAGTTGATCCACACAGCATTCATACTTTCAGCTGCATTCCTCAGTCTTCTTTGCAGTCAGAAGTTTGCAGAGTGACAGAGTTAGAAGAGTGTTCTGCCCAGAGTCAGCCAGCAGCCCATGATGAGCAGTGAAGAGAAGGCAACTGATATTTTTCTTTGGCAGGGCTGATGAGACTTAACAAGCCTCAAAGGTGAGATGATCCACAAGTAGAGGCCCTCTGATAAATAGCTCTAAATTTAAAGTATGGGAAGCTTTTTTAAATAAATATTCAGCATTTTTAAGTTGAAAGAAATCTGGTTAGATTTCCTGGCATGATACTTCCTGTTCTTATATAAAAGCAAGAGAAACTGACTATGAAAGGTACTTCAGAAGTATCTAGTTTCTTCATACTACTTCATGAACCATGTTATCTGCAGAATCTGTACTGTATTATACTGAAGTGAAGAAACCTCATTAGGATGCCTTGGCTTCATGATATTTTATCACCGCTTCTCTGAAAACAGGCATGGTATTTCTAGAAAAAAAATATATAGTACAAGAGATGCTATTTCTATTTGAGACACATTTTCTAAATTGTTGTTCTCCAGCTTTTGAAAGTTTGGCACGGGCTGTATTAAAAATAGCAGACTTGGCTATTTTCAGTATTGTATTCATAAGATTGTAAACTTTATTATTGTGTCTGCTGTGTGTATTATTTATTTCAATGTTTGAGTCACGACAAGATCCATATCTATCAAACATATTTTTAATTAAACAACTCTGTTTGGCTTAACAATTAAAAGGCTTATTCAGGTTAATAAAAGGGATTTTTGAGTAGTCTCATGTACTTTTGTTGCAGAATTATCTATATGGGAATGTGAAATACTCTAAAATGCAGAATTTCTACAATATAAGGGATTGCTTTAGTTTTTGTTCTCTTCTGACAGTCAAACTGCAACACAGCTGAGGTATGATGAAATCACTTGCGAGAAGAAATAAGAGCTTTTATTTCATCCTACTTGATTTTTTTCTAAGTTTCCATCTCCAGCGCAACAGGAAAGCACCTTGTACAACAAACTATACTTGCTTTGGAAGGGTGAAATTCAAAAGGGAAGGCATTGATTTTTCTGTCTAACCCCAATCAGTCATTGATGTTAATCAAATGAAACTCTTTTGAATGTGATCTTGACCTGATGGCTGCCTGTTTTTGCGTGTAAATCATAATACTGAAAATATTGAAGACTTTGGGTAGTATAAAAATCAGCAGTGGTTTGGCATGTTCTTTGTTGAATTAATTCATACGCTAATGGAATTCAAGTTTCCTCCTGATTGTTAATTTAAAGTGGTAGTAAAACTTTCAAGGAGTAATTATTGCTCCATAGATCACATTAGAAATCCTCCCAAGCTCTCAAAAGTTAACAGCCATTTGTTTCACTCTTATTTTATCCATCAACATAGACAATGTGTCAGATCCTGTCCTCACTGAAATCAGGAAGAGAGCTTGATTTCAGTAGTAATATAACTGGACTCCAAATTTATACATTTCAAGTATCTGTATCTATATTCAGACTCATCCTACAATTTACATCTGTCCAACTCTTAGTGAAGGAATACATAAGCTGGATGTTGTTGTTTTTTTTAAGTTTGTATTTGTGTGTGACACCAGATAGTCCTAAGTGTATATGTGGTTTCACTTTTTCAGTGTGTTTTCTTTATGAATTAGATTACTGTTGACAAAATGTATAAAGAATGTGTCAGGAGTTGTGGCAGATCAAGTCAGTTTTCACTCCAGATTCAACTTTTGTATACTGTCCTGTTGAAGCCCATAGGAATAAACAGGAGTAGGCATTGAACTTGTGTAATGGAAGGTCTGATTCTACAAGTGTGATACAAACCCCAAAGGAAAGGAGAGTTGGGTTTTGTTGCTGTTTTCAAAGGTGGGGCCAGACAGATCAGAAGATAGCACACCCATATTTCTTAGGCCATTCTTAGGGTATATTCACAAGCACGTTGCTGTGTCTAAAATTCATCAAAAATATAGTAATTAAAATGAAAATAAAATAAAATAAATGTCTGCTGGCATGGCTCTGTAGGTTAGGGGTGTGGTGAGGAGTGGTCTCTAAAGGCACTGACGGACGTGCAGGTCCCTGCTCTAACTCATGGCACTTTACATAAAGCTGCTGCTGGCGTCCCCCTCTTCCCTGCCTTCCTGCTGACAGCCCCGGGGCTGGAGCTGGAGCTGGAGCTGGAGCTGGGCTGCATCAGCCCAGCCCTGACTGCACGTCAAATTAACCCTAGGGAGCACAAGTTCCATAAGCTGCTGTAAAGTAGAGCACTTCATCTGATACCTCATTTGAGGAGGGTTTATTTTTCATGCAATCAGCCACTTTAAAAGCTGTCTGCAGCTGTGCACGTGTCATAGCATGGCTATAGAGTGCTTTCAAGGGGACGCTTCCGTGAAAAATATAACTTCTGTCTGCACCCAAATACATTTGTGCTGGCTAAAGCCCCTATATGTAGTTAAGTTTGCAGAACTGCTTTTGCCAACATAAGGTGTACCCAGCCTCTGAGTGTTTACTGGGATAGCTATAAGTATACATCATAAATCCATCCTGCATGACTAAATTACTGTATCATGCAAACAACTAATTGTTCAGGCATCTTAATTCTAATATTAAAATATATTAATAAAAATTGGCAATGCTTAATGCTGCCTTAGGAGAGTTCACATGGTAGAATTCCAGGAGGTACTGAAACATCAGTGGTTTGAAAATCTCTTCATCTCTTTACTGTTACTCATCTGCTATTCCTTGAAGAGAATTGTATCTGTCTTTCTCTTATCAGAAAAACTTACAAGCTACTTCCTTAGTCCCTTTCACTGTAAAAAGGAAGCACAACCAAGAAAGCATTAGCACATCAGCCACAAATTAATTTTCTTATAAACAAAAATTGATTGAATCAGTGTGACCTCACTGTTTTCTTAACGGATCAAATGGCAAGTTGCTAGTTGCAATGTTCTTTGACTCGGTATTTTCAGTGTAGTTCTCACAGGCGTGGGGCTGGACAAGAATTGTTATAGAAATAGCACGTTCTCGTACAGCCAAAACCAAAACACTGAATCTGAAATCACTCAAATACTGTGGACAAAACCCTATGAATTATTCTTCTCTCGTGGACAAGGCAAGCCAAAGGAGTCAGTGGCATATTGAACATATCTTTTGCTCTTTCCTAGCCCATGGGTTTCATGTTACAGATTTGATGAAACACAAGATGTTACGATTTTAATGAGAGCTATTTTACCCTTCCTCAGACCTGTTCCATGCTTTTTCCTTTTCTTTCCGCCCCAATGTTCTCCTAGTCTAAATACTTTTCAGTGAATAGAAAGACCGAACTTTAGAATTTGGGAGGGGCGAAGCCCGGATTAATATTCACAGTTTAGGTAGTGGCTCGTGTAAATCCTATGCATGGCAGCAAGAGAACAGAGAATGTGTTCCTTTGTGGATTTAGTTCTGAAGTGTCACTGCTATCTTACGTGTGCAGAGTTTTAAAATATATTGAAGGTTAAAATGGTTTGGTTATAGCAAAATCAGCAGCAGCCAGAAGGTTTTAAAAGTTGTTATAATCTTTTTAATTAAGGAATAGGATGTGATTAGATGCCATTCCAACACTGTTGTGGAAAGTGACCTTAGATGATTACTTTCAACCATTCAAGAAATTCAGTAGTTGCCCTGTAATTGAGTGCAATTTTGCTAATAGGAATTGGATTTTATTTCTAAAATAAGGGAAACTAATAAAAGCATATGTGTAGGTTAGCTAGCAGTCCATTAGATCAAATAATTTTGAAGCCATTTCATAAAATTCAAACTTTACCCATGTTTGCTGTCATATGAGTTTCCTGTGATCTTTTATATAGTCAGTCTGATGTTGCTGTAAGCACTTGTTCTTACTGGTAAATAAGTACGAGTAACCTAATTTGTAGGTTACCTACAACCTAAACCAAAGTGCACTTGTCAAAGTATGAATGTAGGTTGCAGCCTTTTTATTATATGGTGATATGCAGCACTCAGTGATTTCATAATAGGTTCCCCAGTTATTAACATGGATTAGCAAAATTCTAATATAATGAATTAGAATATTTGACTTCTGTTCAAAATATATTTTTAAACCATTCCAATGATTGTCTGGTTGGTCTGTGCATGTCATGTAACACAACAAATGAGTCTGTATAAAGTTCCTTGATTTAACTAAGCAACCACACAAGGCTTAATGAGTGTAAGTAATGATTAATGGTATTTGCTTAATTGAAATTGTCTTTTGAAGAAAATTATAGGAAGTTAAATAAGGTACAGGCTGGTACATTGTGTTCTCAGCATTGGCTTAAGATAAGGAGTCCTTTGAGTCTTATTCTTTTCTGCGGTTGGACTTGAGATAGTCCTTTACACTATTCCACAGTAATGCTCAGGTGTAAATGACTGTGCAAAAGCTGAGATGGAGAACATGTGACTGTGCATAAATAGTCCTTAGCTTGTATGTGAATATAAGGACTAATTGCAACTGAAATATTTATAGTGCACATGAAGACAATTTAGAGAGGCCAGAACTGAGTAAGGTTTTACTTTCTGCAAATGATGGATGATTCCCTTGAAGCCCTGAAAGCCTGGCTTTTCCATATAACTGTATTTAAATCTAAGACAACTTTTGAATTTCAAACAGCCTCCAAATAATTAGATTCTAGACATAGGAAAAGTATGCAGTTGTTATGAATTTCCATGTAGAAAATCTTATTCAAAGATCGTCTTAAATTTTTCCCCCTCACTGCTGCTGCGGAGAAAGTGTTAGCAGGGAGGAGTCAGAAGACCCTGCCACCTGCCCTCCACACCCCCCTGCTTTGGTGTCTGTGCCTCCACCATGTGCTCCATGCCCCAGGCCAGAGAGGGGCAGGAGCCAGAAGAATGACTGAGGGTAAGCAGTGGGGAGGGAGAAGGTGGCAGCAGAGGCAGCAGCTGCAGCTTTGACTCTGACCCAGAGGCCAGATCAGAGCTGGAGCCAGAGCTAGAGCGATAGCTGACCAAATCCTCTGCCTTTTACTCAAATCCAAGATGGGGGACTTTCTACCCCATGTTGAATAGGGGGGTCCCCTATCTTGGATTCAAGTAAATACAATATCATGTAACTGTCTTTGAAACCATTGCATCTTCAAGGAACCCCAGAGGAGTATTGCATCTTCAGGGCATAATTTAAAACCTTTTTACCTGCAAAGATTTGGCTTTGTGACTTTTATTATTTAATTGGGCTGCAAACATTTTGCTTTATTTCATACCATTTTGCAGCTTAGAACGTATATTGGAAGGCACTCTGAACAAAAAGTACTGTCCTCTTATGAAATATAATTTAGTGATTTTATGAACTGTACTTGAATTGAAAAAAAAAAAATTAAAAATAGGTTTGGACACGCACTATATTTTAAACTCCAAACCCAGGGTGAATTTAACTCTAAAATGTCTTTTCTACATGCAATATAGGTAAACTATTTAGTGTAGCTTACATTAAACGTTTTAAATAAATGTGAGCGTACATTTTGTTCATTTAAATTGAGGGGAAAATATATATCAGTGTCTGGAGAGAAGTGAACTTAAGAAAATGTTGGTGTATGTATCTGAAACTATTCAGTTTTTACAGCTGAGTCTATATATTTGTTGATATTAATCATGAATCATTGCTATTGAACACCTGAACTGGAATAAATAATAGAAATTTTCCTTGTAAATGGGATTTGGCAATAAAGAAGGTGTTACCAGAATCTTTCCTTCTCATTCATGTTCTGTTACTGAGTTTGTTATGGAAGTGCATACGGGCCTCATTGTTCCCTTTTCAGATGCTTGCTTTAATAAGGCCAATGAGCTGTATGGGTGTGGCGAATGTGGAAAGAGCAAAGGCCAATAGAAGTGGGAAGCAAAAGTCAAAGGATACTGAACAAGGCTGAGCTGTATTTCAGATGGCAGTCAGACACTTTTAGTTTGAAATGGTTCTTTTTGGCTGACAAATATGACTGCTTCCCCAAATGCATCTCTGCACCCCTCTGGTGTGACTTACCGGGTTTGAATATGGATGAAATCCAAGTGAAGTACTGGGTATATTCTTGTTAATTAGTCACTCCTTCCTTGGAGAGCTATTAGAGAGCGCAGCGCACCCACCCTGCAGAACATTCTTTCTCTAGATAGACATTGCTGTAGAAAATTCTTACAAGAAATTAAATCATGTTGTACCTCAAAGTGAGCTAAATAAATAAATAAATACATGCATGCACGCACACACGCATATATACATATGTGTGTGTGTGTGTGTGTGTGTGTGTGTGTGTGTATACACAGATAAATATATGCACACACAAACAGTTTTGGGGAAGAATCCCTCCACTAAATTCTCCTGTATGAGACTCTGAAAGTACTATCAAAATGAATCCCATGCATAGATGAAACAGGCAGCATTATCCTTGCGTTTGAAGATGGGCACCAACAGGTTAAGAGATAAATGTGTGAGGTGGAGTCAGGAGGCTCCAGTCTTTAGACTATTCTGTCACATTATACTTTATTTCAGTGTAGTTTGTTTCTAAGGGTAATAAGGTATTCTAATATTATAAAAGCCTTAATCTGACAACCAGGCAATCAGAGTGTGATGAAAAGTTCAGACAGAAGGCTACACACTGCCATAATGGCGGGGACACGGGACGGAGTAGGGGGTGAGGCCTTGCCCCCTGCCCTGCTATCTGGAGACAGCAACAAGGGAGTGGATGGAATGGGGGGGAGGAGGATATGCAAGGCCGGCAGCAGTAGCCTCTCCCCCCGATCCTGCTTCCTGCAGATGGCCACGATGGAGTGGGGGGGCAAGGCCACTGGAGCTTGCCTCGCTCCCTCTCCCCCCCACTCCCAGCTCCTTGGAGGTGATGGCGGCAGTGTGGGGGGGGAAGTGGGGTTGGTACACTGCGGTGGGGTGAGGCCACTGGGGCTGGCCTCAGCCTGCCCCTACCCTCTTCTATCATCACAGTCTGCAGGGCCAACCTGGTGGCAGTGTGGGGAGGAACGGGCCCGACGGGGTTGGGGGGGAGGAGCAGGCATGGCCTGATGCAGCAGCAGCTGGGAGAGGGGAGGAGTGGGTCTCCTGCCCACCTCAGGCCCAGGCCCAGGCCCAGTCCTCTCCTGCATTGGGCCCAGGCCCACTCCTCCCCTCCCCAACCACTGCAGCAGGGAGGGGGGGAAACGGGCCCAGACCCCAAGCAGCAGGAGCAAAGGGGGGAACAGGTCCAGATGGGGGGGGCAGGCCACGGGGCTCCATCCCCGCCTGCTCCCCTCCCCCCCTCCATCATTCTTGATGGACAATTGGCTAGTTGCAATATAAGCTCCTTTGGACTGAAATAACTGTTCACACATGGGGTTTATAAACATCTAAGTATTTTGATAGAAAAAACAGCATCCTAAGTCTGGTCCGGGCTCCAATGCGAGATGCGTGGGTGTAAGCCCACTGTGCCCTCGTGAGCCTTGGGACCCTCAGAAGAGCCCCCAGGATCCCTGAAGAGCCCACCCTGCCCACAGGTAAGCAGGGGCCCGTGGAGGGAGGGACCTAGCCAGCTGGGAGCTAGCTGAGTCAGAGGCGGGCAAGGACACGCCCCCCCCATCTCCTACTTGGCACAGCCCCCCAGGGAGCCGTGAGACCGGGCTGCTGGTGCACGAGCCAGGTTAGGGGGAGGGGAGTACTCACCCATTCCTTCCCTCGGTAGGGGGGAGGGACCCCCTTAGCCCCCCAACCCCCAAGACCAGCGAGGCACTGGCCGGCCCTTCTGCGCATGCGTGCAGTTTATAAAGGGCCTCACAATGGCACAAGCCTCAGTCTGGTCCCAGCTCCGGTGCAAGATGCGTGGGTATAAGCCTGCTGCACTCCTGTGAGCCCAGACAATCCCAGAAGAGCCCCCAGGACCCCTGACAAGCCTAGCCTGCCCACAGGTAAGCAGGGGCCCGTGGAGAAAGGGACCTAGCCACCTTAGCCAGCTGGGAGCTGGCTGAGTCGAAGGCAGGGAGGGACACGTCCCCCCTGGCTCCTACTTCGCCCAGGGAGCCGTGCAAAAAGGCGTGCTCTTGGGCCAGGTGCATGAGTTAGTGCGGAGTTTGCTTAGGAGGGCCTGAGGCCCTACCTGTGAGCCCCTCTAGGGAAGCCAGTCCCAGCTGTAGCCAGCCCACCAGTGGCATGACACAGATGGGCACACACCATACCCTGAGGGTCCCCGAGGTGTCTGTGCCCCCCCGCCTGGCTCCTCAGAGGCCTCCACCCAGACGGAGTCCATGGTTCTCTTGGCAAACGGAGCTCTTGGCTGCAGGGGCTTCCTGTCACTTTTTCAGGCTCTTATAGTTTCATAGTTTCCAGGGTCGGAAGGGACCTGAGAAGA
>NW_017729002.1:4764204-4768130 GCF_001723915.1 Gavialis gangeticus | reverse complement strand
TATAAATATACATACTATTACTTCAACTTATTCATATAAAAGAGGGCCTGGCAACGGCACAAGCCTCAGTTTGGTCCTGGCTCCAGTGCAAGATGCACAGGTCCCATGAGCTCAGGGACCCCCAGCGAGGCCTCAGGACCCCCGATGAGCCCTGGCCATGGAGGGAGGGACCTAGACAGCTGGGAGCAGGCTCAGTGGGCCGAGGACGGTCATGCCCCCCACTGGCTCCTACTTGGCCCAGCTGCCCAGGGAGCCACATGACCAAGCTGTTGGTACGTGCACCAGGTTGTGGGGGGAGTACTCACCTTTCCTTCCCTTGGTGGGGAGGAGGAACCCCCCCTTAGTCCCTCTAGCCCCCTAAAAGCAGTGAGGTACTGGCCGGCCCTTCTGCGCATGCATGCAGTTTACAAAGGGCCTGGCAACGGCACAAGCCTCAGTTTGGTCCCAGCTCTGCTGTGAGATGTGCAGGTGCAAGCCCACTGCGCCCCTGTGAGCCCAGGGACCCCCAGAGAGACCCCAGGACCCCCAATGAGCCCCGGCCTGCCCCAGGTAAGCAGGTGCCTGTGGAGAGAGGGACCTAGACAGCTGGGAGCAGGCTAAGTGGGTTGAGGAGAGCCACGCCCCCACCGGCTCCTACTTCACCCAGCCCCCCAGGGAGCCGCACGACTGGAGCCTCGTGAACAGGCCACACAAACAGGCATGCTCCTAGGCCCGGTGCACAAGTTACCATGGGAGTTTGCACAGGAGGGTGTGCGGGAGGGCCCGAGGCCCTTCCTGTGGGCCCCCCAGGGTAGACAGTCCCAGCCGCAGTGAGCCCACAAGCAGCATGACGTGGATAGGCCCCAGAGCCTGAAAAAGCAACAGGCAGCCCCTGCAGCTCAGAGCCAGGGGCTCTGTCTGCATGAAGCCCAGAACCATGGCCCCCCCTCTGGCACCTCACAGACTACCACCCAGACGGAGCCCCTGGCTCTGAGCTGCAGGGGCTGCCTGTAGCTTTTTCAGACTCTGGGGTCCAGGAGCATGGCCACCTCCCCTTGTGAGGTCTGCTCCCTACTGGGGTCTCTGGCACACCAACTGGAAGAGCTCCAGGCCACAGTCTGTGTGCCATCAGGGACTGTGAGCAGGAGATTGACTCCTACTGCCAGGCCCTTCTGCCCCGGGAGACAAAGGGTAGACCACAGTCTCCCTCCAGGACAAGGGAGGACTTGGAGACCTCCCATTCTGCCCAGCCCAGAGGTTGGACCAACATGGTCAAGGGCACCAAGGCCCCCACCCCACTGGAGCTTTGCAACAGGTATGAATCTCTTGCAGCCCCAGCAGAGCCTGCTGAATTGCCAGCTCCTGCAGACAACACAGGCGCTACTGTAGCTACTGCCCCTGCTCTCCCCAAGACAAAACACAAAGTGTTTGTCATGGGAGACTCCATCTTGAGGGGGACTGAGGGGGTAATCTGCTGCCCTGACCCCTTAGCCCGGGAAGTTTTCTGCTTCCCGGGAGCCCGCATCCGAGACATTGCAGAGAAGATCCCTAAACTCCTCCAGCCCACTGACCACTATCCCATGCTCCTTATCCATGTGGGCACCACTGACATGGCTTAGAACCCTCCCATCTGGGTCATGAGGTGCTATAGGGATTTGGGAGCGGGCTTAAGATTCTGGGGGCACAGGTGGTATTTTCATCCATCCTCCCTGTCTTGGGCTATGGGCTGAGAAGGGAGAGGAGGATCCAGGTAATCAACCAAAGACTATAGCACTAGTGTCATCAGGAAGGCTTTGGCTTTCATGACCACAGTCTGCTCTTTGGTGAGAGATGCAGCAAGCTTCTGGGAAGGGACAGCCTCCACCTCTCTCCACTGGGGAGGAGGCTCTTCTCAGCCAGACTGGCTAACCTGCTCCACCAGGCTTTAAACTAAGTCTGCCAGAGGATGGCGGGGGGGGACTATTGGCACTGCTGGCCTGCTGGGGAACCCTTGCAAAGCCAGCAGGCCAAGGAACTTAAGGGAGCCCACAGCCCCAGAACAGTCTGTAGGCAAAGCAAGGGTCCCCAACGGGACATTTGTATGCCTATACACAAATGCCAGGAGCTTAGGGAATAAACAAGAGGAACTTGTCCTCATGCCAAACGCAAATAACTACATCACAGAGACCTGGTGGGACTCCACCCATGACTGGATCACAGGTAGAGACAGCTATACCCTGTACAGGAGGGATCGAGTGGACAAAAGGGGCGGAGGTATAGCTCTCTCTGTCAAGGAAAGCTATGCGTCCCTGCAAGTTGACATTGGCACCCACAGTGGGCGACTTGAGACCCTCTGGGTTAAAATACATGAGGAACACGGCACAGGGGATGCTATGGTGGGAGTCTACTACAGACCCCCTACCCAGGGTCAAGATCTTAACCAGGAGTTTGCCAGGGAATTAGCTGAGGTTGTGCGCTCCCGGTGCATGATTGTCATGGGAGATTTTAACTATCCAGACATCTCATGGGAGGTGCGCTCAGCCAAATCCAAGCAGTCGCAAAACTTTCTCTCATGCATGGATGATCTCTATCTGATGCAGGAAGTCTACGGGCTGACGAGAGGTAAGGCGCTGCTTGACCTCATACTGGCAACCGGGGATGACCTAATCAGCAACCTAATGATCAAAGGGAAGCTGGGTGACACTGACCATGAACTGATCACCTTCACCATCTTCTGTAAAGCTGGCAAGTCAGTCAGTAATACACAAGTCCTTGACTTCAGGAAAGCTGACTTTGACAAGCTAAGGAGGCTTGTCAGTGAGGCCCTAAAGGACCACAACCCAAAGGAGAGGGGAGTTCAGGACGAGTGGTTGCTCCTCAAGGGAGCAATCCTGGATGTGCAAAGTCCATCCTGTCTCAGAGGAAAGGCAGCAAAAGGGCACAGCAGCCCCCTTGGCTCTCCAGGGAACTGGTGGACCTCCTGCATCTTAAAAGGAAGACCTACAAAGGATGGAGGACTGGAACCACCACCAAGAAGGAATACTCTGCTCTAGTCCAGACCTGAAGAGAGCAAACCATGAAAGCCAAGGCTGCAATGGAACTCCAGCTAGCTACAAATAATCAAGGACAATAAAAAGTGCTTTTTTAGATATGTGAGGAGCCGGAGGAAAAGCAAGGGCAACATTGGACTCCTGCTAAACCAGATGGGACAACTGACAACCGATGCCCATGAGAAAGCAAACTTGCTAAATGGGTACTTTGAGTCAGATTTTCACCAGTTCCATGAGACGCCCCTGCCCACTGTGGGTCAGGGAGGCCTGGGTGAGGGAGATTCCTTGCCCTCCATCGAAGCTGACCTCATGAAGGAACACCTTGACAGGCTGGACACCTTCAAGTCAGCCGGCTCTAATGGTTTACACCCAAGGGTACTCAAGGTGCTGGCAAGCATCATAGCTCAGCCTCTGGCACAGATCTTTGAGAACTCCTGGTGCTCTGGTGAAATGCCCGAAGACTGGAAGAATGTCATGCCTATCTTCAAGAAAGGAAGGGAAGTAGATCCGGTAAACTATAGGCCCATCAGCCTGACCTCTATCCTGGGGAAGGGCTTGGAAAAGATTATCAAAGAGGCCATCCTTAACAGACTAGCTGATGGCAATATCCTGAGGGATGGGTTTGTTGCAGGGCGGTCTTGCTTGACCAATCTCATTTCCTTTTATGACCAGGTGACCTATCACCTGGACAAGGGGGAAGAGATTGATGTCGTATATATTGACTTAAAAAAAGCCTTTGATCTGGTATCCCATGATCACCTCTTGGCAAAACTGGCTAACTGTGGCCTGGACCTCACCATGTTCCGCTGGCTGGGGAATTGGTTCCGCGGCAGGACCCAGAGGGTGGTGGCTGATGGAAGCCAATCATCTTGGTGCACGGTCACTAGTGGGGTCCCTCAAGGCTCTGTCCTAGGGCCT